>NC_092191.1:20157312-20458947 GCF_043641665.1 Enoplosus armatus
CACACCCATAGTGTTCGTATCCACAATACTTATAATGATTTTCAAATACACCAAAAGCACCAGTGTCAGTGCCATTACATCATTATAGTTTCTTTCATCAAATAGACTAAAACCACAGTTTCAAGTTCAAAGGCTAGAATTCCTCCTGCATTGAAACAACTCTGAAGATCAACTCAAGGTTGTGTCTCCGACTTTTAGTATTCAGGAGGTTTTCGTCATTGTGTTCAGCTCCTCCGGCTTGCGGCGTTATTGTCGATGATTTATGAATGCAATGATTCACTCTTCAGAGTGGAACTCGAACGCCAAAATGAATTCAAGTCAAAGTCGAGCGTATTTTCTTTACATCGCGACGTGTTATCTCCTCTCCATATACTGCAATCATCTTTTTCCTTTGTGTAAGCACTCTTCGTGTCAGAACCACAGAGTCGCAGTGCCTTTCAAACTAGCTTTATATGCAGTTCTTTGTGCTGTAAACATGACTCAGGTGTGTTAGTATAGATGTATATATATATATATTTACAGCCACCTTTATCATGTCCTGTTGACTAATCCACCTGCTTGATCTCAGCATTCTGTCAGATGACACTGCATTATTCTTCATGCATGGACTACAGCTACAGAGAAAGGGCAGTAGAAAGGGTTAGTCATGCTTTTATTTTGGAAAGTGTGCCCTTTACATGTTCTCGATTTCG
This sequence comes from Enoplosus armatus, assembly GCF_043641665.1. Classification (NCBI taxonomy): domain Eukaryota; kingdom Metazoa; phylum Chordata; class Actinopteri; order Centrarchiformes; family Enoplosidae; genus Enoplosus; species Enoplosus armatus. The sequence goes on from NC_092191.1 coordinate 20,158,005, forward strand.
CACCATTTTTAACCTCCTGTTGTATCCGTGCACTCACAATCACTCTGTCCAAACTCTGTTTTTAAGAGTAGAAGTATCAACATAGATGACCACACATGCGGGAGGAGCCTTATACAAGCAGACTGTGTGAAGGCTTTTTTCATACAGTTTTCATTGAGTCTTGGTGTGGGCTGAAGGTATTACTTATCTAGGCATTTGGGCATCCTTGTTTTTTTATTTACGTTACTTTATATCTATATAAAGATAGCCCTCGTGTGTTCCTGTAATTGTTACCATCCATCATCTTCAACGAGGGTGGACTCGCTGTCCGCAGCTTTTTGTCCAAATATGCTGAGCGCAGCAGTTTGCGTCTGTGCAGTCCAGTAAGTGAAAGAGCTGGATCCCTGCAGACGGCTGATTTAGTGCCGCAGACGGCTGAAAAACAGTTTGCACCTCGTTCAAAACCTCGTTGGTGCTGCATTTCTTCCTTCAAACAACAGTATACTGTCTGTGTGTGTGTGTGTGTGTGTGTGTGTGTGTGTGTGTGTGTGTGTGTCTAGTTGTGCAGTTTTGTATGTCTGTGGACAGTGAAGCCTGTGTTCTCTGATTTACCTACACATTCAGCACAGTATCAACAAAAACTTGTGAAACTTATGAAGCACCTTGCCTGCAAATGTGTAAATCCAGGTGTCTTAGTAAAATGAACTAATTGAAAATACATAAAGAAGCTCTGCATAAGTGTTAAAAGAAAGACATTTTGTGAAATACCGAGGGTTAGCATAGCATGTTTTATCTTATTTGTTTATTCTGTATACAAACGGGGGGGTTAGAACTATTTCTTGGCTCGGAGCAGTAACTTCCTGGCATCCTCCAGCACGGCTCATTGGTAGTTAGTGGTATCGATCTTCTCATCTAGCAAGAAAGCGAATAAGTGTGTGTTCCAAAATGATCCCTGTTATTAAAAGCAAAACATTACCACATAAAAAACGCATTAGGCGCCATATACTGCATACTGTGTATGGAATTAGATTTTTATATGTACATCATTCTACAAATGTTTACCCACACAGGTGGATTTACAGTAAGCTGCTTGAGTGTATGCGCCTGCATTATACAGATTGACATATCGTATCACATTTCTCATGAGTTCCATGTATTATATAACATTACAAGCGTGTGTGATGCAGTGTAAATCCAGCGAGTCAGTCACTCTCCCACGTTTCACTACACCACAGGTAGCGACTGTCTCTTGTTTTCCCCCCCAGTCTAGTTGGCAAAGACGTCTGTGATGTACATTTCAGAACTGCCATTAGAAGTAGGTGACAGATGCTGCCTATGTGTGCCGGGGTTTTTTTTTTTTCTCTCAATGTTTTTTTTCACCCTCTCCTTGACATCAACTGTTCTGCCTTTGACACAATTGTGTCTGCTCTCGGAGCCGTAATCCAATCCCTGGGTATCCATGGCCGTCCCCAGCTCTACAATTTTGTTCCACCCTGTAAGTTTTTGACAGGAGAATACTATACAATTATTTTGTTGCACCAACTGAAGGAAGAAGGGTCTCCGGTCTCCTAGCAACAGTCATCTGCCACTATGCCCAAGGAGGTAAAATTGGTCCTATGAGAAGAAGGGAAGTAGAAGTGGAGAGTCCTTTTTCCTGTCTCTCCTCCTCTCTTTTGTTTTCCTCTCTGCACAGACCAACAGATTGCTTCATCTGTCTCCATCATACCTTCAACATGTTAAAACTGCTGCTCGTCAGATCACCTCACCCAGGCGGCCTGTTCCTGCACAAAATCAGAATTCACTTTACATGCCGTTTAATGTTGGTTTCTCTGCTTGCTGCAAATTGAGTTCAGCGTTGAGTGAATTTTTGTACATCAAACAAAATGGCACGCCGCTGTAGCTGGCACTCGTATCAGGATTCTTCCTGTGGACATGTATGTAATTCCCTCCAGCCTCGCACTGCTGCATCAGTCCACTCCACCACTCCCCTTCAAGAGTTTTGGCAGATGATATTAGCATCAGCTTAGCATTGCATAGCCTCAGTTGAACAAAGGCGTCCTATGGGAAGTGTAGATGCTCTCTGCGGACCGTGTGTATTCTCCACACCAGCGTGACGTGCGGCATAATTAAATAAGCTGTGTGCACTCTGTTAATTGCCTGCGGAGGGCTTGGAGGAAATGTCGAGATGTGTGTGTGTGTGTGTGTGTGTGTGTGTGCACGGGTGTAAGTGTGTGCCCCAATGTGTCCGTTGCATGGGTGCCCGGTGTACTAAGCATGTGCAGACAAACCTGAGAGAGCCTCCAGGGGGGATCGGTGATGGTTGTGTGCTCATGTGCTCTGGCAACGTTTGAAATGCAGGGAATGAGAATTGTCTCACTGACACACACACACAAGCACGCACACACACATGCACAAATTTAACATGTTGCAACAACATGTAATTCACACAGCCGCCAAACACCTCCTACAGGCTTTTGCATCCACACATACTGTACACATCTAATCTCAGTCTTTCCCACCTGGCCACAGACACTATGCACTATTACACTGTTTGTGATTTAACAGAGAATTATAGGGAGAGATTATGCATTTAGTAAAAGTGTTCAGATTCGGGGTATTTGCTAACAGCAACAGTTCATTAGTGTTTCCAGCCGCCTATTTTCATGCCCATTTTCAGGAGAAATAAAACAACTCTGGCACAAATAAAAGGAGTGGAGATGCCGGAAATTCTGGGAAGAAGCAAGTTTTTACAATTGGCTAAAGAGGAAAAGTTGATATACTGATAAATCATGATGTAGATGAAGCATGTGACTTAAATGTCCAGTGACAATGGACCTCCCTCATGTTAATACATGAAACAAACCTGACTAATGTTAGGGCTGAGATGGTTAGGACTAAAATTAGGGTGCTTTTCTGTATTAAGGTGATTTACGTGACGAACCTTTTTTTGATCTGAGTGTCTTGTCTCCTTTTTAGAGATGTCAAGCCGGACAACATCCTGTTGGATGAGCAAGGTAAGAGTGTGAACCATTGACTTTGTGTGTGTGAGTGTGTGTGCGCAGCAGATGAGTTCAATAATACTCAGCCTTTATTTTAGCCTACGTGGACAGGAAGGGGGAGCACACCTTCAAACGTCTTTGTCAGAACTGATTTCACAAGCAATCTGGACAATACTGATGGTCTCGGATCAGCCTCCAATTTAATAACCAAGGGGGCAGCACAAGGCTCTGTGCTCGGTCCATTATTATTATATTACTCCAACACAGACTGTGGTATCTATTTTTATGCAGATGAACAATCTCATATGCTCGCCCCACCCACCTCAAACCACGTCTAGATTACAGACCTCTCTGCAGAACCTCAGACTTCTTTCTATCCACCTTAAAACAACTTGATGCAGTTTACCACATTCAGTCGTTTCTGAGTCACTGTGTCATTTTTGTTTAGAACTGTCTCCTACTAAAGCTGCCTCGGTACAGTACATCTCTTCTCAAATTTACCACCACTGTTCATCAGAGCAGATCCCAGGACTGCTCTGGCTAACTCTTGATGCCCCACCAGTGAATACTGAACTTAAAACCTCAACATCTCATCCCATTGGATGAATTTTAACGTGCAATTTTGGAACTCTTTAGGGATGTCTGTTGTTTTTTCTGATGCTGTGTTTATACGCCTGTTTGTCTCATCTCTGCTCTAATCAGGTTTTCTTGCTAAACAGATCTTGATCTCAATGAGATTATCTGATTAAGTAAAGGTTATATGTAAATATGGCCGTGAAGCATCTGTATGTGTATATGTGTCATGTTTCTAAGTGTCTGTGTGATCAGGGAAAAGCAGAAGGTACGTAACAGTCGAAAACCTTTTTAAGTGCACAGTGTACACACACACACACAGCAGTGAGTTCATTGTGACAAGTAGGGCACAAAAATGACCCTGCAAGCTACTAATGAATCACAACGGTAACAAGGTCAGAGGAGTCAGGGATGTGAGCCTGACACGCGAAACCGCAAGGACACATCGATCCAGTTTACTGAAATGTCAGATTTTGCCGTCACTCGTTTCATTTTGAAATGTTTTCCTTTTCATGCCATCAGAGGAATGTGTTTACCAAATGTTGGATGGACTTTCATTTCGATTTTGTGATCTCAGGTCACGCTCACCTGACGGACTTCAACATCGCGACGATAATAAAGGACGGGGAGAGAGCCACGGCCTTGGCTGGAACGAAGCCCTACATGGGTAACTTTGCTTTGCAGCTGCATCACAGCCATCTTGCCATTATGCAAATACATATCCTTACTGGGCAAAAAGAAGGGTGGTAAGGAAAAGGTTGTTGTGTTCTTGCCGTTGGAGGAGTGAGTAATGTCACTTTTAAAAGTAATAGTCTAGAATTGTAAATGTGATCTCTGTGACACGGTAAACATTCCAAAATGCTCAAATGTCCTTTAGAAGAGACGGTTTAGTTAATTTTCACAAACTGTTTCTGACATTTTTAGGGAGATAACCTCAGTAAGATGTGACTTGTTAATTGTAAGCATGTGGCAAGCTTTTACTGTAGCAGATAGTGCTGCTAGAAGGTACTAGACTCAGATTTCTGCTGATTTCTGAACACCCTCATCACTTAAGAGGCACTTGTATGAACATAATTATAGAAATTACAGATCTTGCGTTTATTTGTGAAAACTTGAGGCAAAAAAAAAAAAATGCAAAAATGTCCCACCTTGTCTCGTGATTACGTTGCACAGCTGAGGGGACGTGAACAGTCTGACATTTTGCAAAGGAACACACGCTTCTTTTTGCCACATGTACAGGCAGCGGTTTGAAAAGCTCTTTCTTCTCCGTTTGCGCTTTCAGCCCCAGAGATCTTCCAGTCTTTTGTAAGTGGAGGGACGGGCTACGCCTTTGAAGTAGACTGGTGGTCACTAGGGGTGACGGCCTTCGAAGTGCTGCGCGGATGGGTGAGGAATGACGGGAGTTTGAGTTTTTATGTTATTAGGTTGCAAAAACTGAGCTTCCCTCCATTCATCCACATTTCTTTCTTGTTCTCTCTCTTGTCATCCTCTTTCCACAACAGAGGCCCTACGAAATACATGCCAGTAACTCAGTGGAGTCCCTGATTCAGCTCTTCAGTACAGTCAGTGTCCAGTACAACCCAGCCTGGCCCAAGGACCTGGTCTCCCTCTTGAGGAAGGTGAGTTGGATTGACCACTGAATTTAAAACCTGGAGATCTTTTCCCACTGAGAGATACAACTCAAGGTTGGAACTGCAAAGATTTAATGAAAGACAGTTGGAGTTGCCCCTATCAGGGTCTTTTTTTTTTCTTATTCATGATAATCTGGTTTTAGAACATTTTTATGATGGATATCAGTTTCTATATTTTTTGCGTCCAGCACCTTCATGTCACCAGGTGGCTAAACTGGATTTATTTTACCCCAAATATCCTAAAAAAATCTTTTTCAGAGCTGAAACAACGAGTTGATTGATTGCAGTGTATCTTAATTGAATGAGTTTCAGGTTACATTTCTGTTAAAGTAAAATCTACGTAAATTGAACCCTGACCCCTCTGAAAGAGGAGCAGGTGGGACGGAGAGCCGGGATATCGAGGTGAGATTACATGTTGAGGTAAAAAGCGGTGAAGCCGCAGAAACAGAGGATGCAGGTACTGTAGGGGGACTGGAGCTGGAGGGAGGGAGGGAGGGAGGGAGGATGAGCCGAGACCCTCAGGGCAAAGGAGAAGAAAAACGACAGATGGGAATCTGAGGGATGGAAGCACAGAAACAAAGCAAGTGTGTGTGTGTGTGTGTGTCAACCAGTGTATTAATAATATAATATTTGTCATAACAAGTAATTTAACATCATATTGAGGCTTAAAATGTTCTTTTCTAACACGTGAAAATCTGCCAATTTCTTGAATCAGACTCATTTTCTCTGTAATAATAGTCTACCTTATTCTGCTTTGTGTCAACATGTTGTCATTTGAACAAGTGAAACTGTGCTGGAAAACAAATGATCACGTCCCCTCTGGCAGTATTTCTTAAGTCGTTTTAAGACAGGGTTTTGCAGTGAGAATAAAAACCCGTGGCTTGTTAAGAAGGATATTTTTTTGGCAGAGTGTAAGTGTGAGCATGAGTGCGTGCATGTGTTGTGTGTCTGAGTGACTGAGTGTTCTGGATGGAGCGTTGGTCTCTTCCGCTCTGCTGCTGATCGATTACCGTGTCTGGACTCCACCGAGACAGACCTAACCGGCCCTGTGGGAGAAAACTGAATCAACCTGTGACCAAAGGAAGAAAATAAAGCACAGGGGGAGAGTTAACATGGCAACAAAAGCCACATCCCATTAGCATTTCCAATGTTCACCCCGAGGAGAGAAGTTAAACAGATGGCATTCCATTAAAAACACAACTGTATCAGCACCAGGTTTTTATTTCCGCTCTAGAATTAGTGACTCCACTCGTGTGTGGCATTCGTCTGTCTTGATCGGTGCGACAATTTTGATTCAAATCCGGTGGAGTGGCTGATTTGACTAACAGTGCCCCCTGTTGGTCACTACATCAGTAAGGGCTTGAATTTGTCTAGTATTCATAATAAAGTTTGGTGGCAACCTAATTATGCAGATATTAAATAAATAAATAGGTATTGGATGAGTCAGAATTACTTTGTCTAGCTAACAGAAGTTAACTGGCTAAATTTGGTAGCCTGAGCCGGCTGCTCTAACATGAGGCGGGGGGACAGGGACTGGTGGCAACACTGCTGTCCTAAAACGAAATAACAAAAGACTTTTGAAAAGGGGCTTTTTAAAATAACAATTTCTACGATAAAATAAGAGTGAGTACTTCAAAATAACGAGGCTGAATTTGAATGATTTCCAACGTATGTGTAAACTTCTACTTCAAATGAAGAATAATGAAAAGAACAGAAATATCTCCAATATGAAAAGAAACTATTTGGCAGTATTATTATCAAGAAGTCTGAATTTAAACAGAAGTTGTTTCTTTTTCTTTTTTTCATGGCAAGATAGTTTCAGGGAAGTAAAGAAGGATTATAAATTTAACAGAATATTTTTGGCTCCTTGTTATGTTCACCTCACCTAGCCCAGCCACATGCACTGGCTCCACATCTTTTTTTTTTCTTTTTTTTTTTTTTTTGTGAGCTGCTCTTTCTGCACGGTAAAAAGGAAAGAAACCATCAAATTGATTTCTATTTTTCACCCACAAATTTGTCGAGTTCATTCCACCTCCCAGAGGGACGAGCCTGGCTGTGGGTGAGGAGAGAAGTTGTGAAGGTGATATTGCTACTCGGGAGGTGACATGCGCGTGTGTGTGTGTGTGTGTGTGTGTGTGTGTGTGTGCGTGTGTGTGTGTCTCCGTCCGTTCCTTCCTTCCAGCTACTGACAGTGAACCCAGAGCATCGTTTCTCCAGCCTGTCTGACATGCAGACATCTCCCTACCTCGCTGACGTCAACTGGGATGCCGTGTTCGAGAAGAAGATGGAGGCCGGATTTGTCCCTAATGTTAGTGTGAAGCGACCGGATATTAACACACACACACACACGCACGCATACCCACATACAATAAACACTCGAAAGCACGCACTAGCACTCCTTATGTTTGCTGATCGTAATGAGCATGTGTAGCAACTAAATAATGCAGCAGGAACTGAATGCAGCTATTTCACCAGCGTGTGCGTACACATGGACCTACAGCACATTACTGAGCGCATGTGTTAGTGTTATCCAGGGCGTTCAGTTCAGCGTGCGCTCTGCATTTGTTCACTCTGTGGCTCTGTGTGTACCGCAGATGATTTATGAACCCGCGTGTGAGTGTTTGCGTTTCTAATTACCTCGTCTGCATCTCCCTCCTACAGAAAGGGCGCCTCCACTGCGACCCCACCTTTGAGCTGGAGGAGATGATCCTGGAGTCTCGCCCCCTTCACAAGAAGAAGAAGAGGCTGGCCAAGAACCGGTCTCGAGACAACAGCAAGGATTCTCAGTCCGTGAGTGACGTCGTCCCCTGCACCCAGAGATCTACTGGTTATACTGGAGTTGTCTGGATGTAATAACAGCCTTTATTTAGAATAAAAAGACACAGTTGTAGCTTATTTACATTGTTGATCCTGATGTTTTCGCAATCCAGCATCCCTAATACTAATATAACTAACCCACTAAGATGGAGACAGGTATTCGATGTCAGACCTACAAAATATTGTAAGCAAAGAACGAAGAAATGTTCCCACGAAAAATGACAAGCAAGACATCAGGAGTGATAATCTGCAACATCTTTCATATTTTAGCTTCAGATAGCTTCAGTATAACCGCAGCATTAAAAGCATCATGTTCCGTTGAGGAGGAGGATTTGGGAGCTGTGAGGATGAAGGTGGAATTCAAGATGTCACTGCATCTGTTAAAAGGCCCTTATTCCCTTTGATGATAGAAGGGGCTATTTTTATCCCTTTTCACATTTAAAAGGGTTATTTTCCGTTACACAATGTTGTGATTTGCTGTTTCTGTGTTAATTTGGTCTTTGTAGCCTCGTACAGATCAGATTAATGTTGCTTTCAGTATGTAGGTGCTAAAAGCAAACGATTATAAAGAGGACACCACACGGGTCTGACAGTGCTGGGGGTAACTGTAACACATGACAGTAATATATTACTTTTAGCAGACATTTAGTAATAGCTTATAACGCGTTATTAATAGGATTTTGGTAATATTGTTACATTTACTATGTCAAGTAACGCGTTACCAGCCGAAGAATTCATCCACTCTGCGCCATTTCCGCCAGTGCGCCAGCAGAAAGAAATGTGTATACTCCCATTACGTTCCGTTTATACATATTAATTATATACATAATAATTATACAACTCCTATAGCGCAAAACAATATTAGATTTGTCCTTTGTCTTGCTTGCCCCCCTCATGTCCAAGGCTATTCGTTTATTTAAAAGGGTCTAGGCTATTTAATTGTTCGATATCATCACACTATTGTTAATATAGCTAAGCAGGTGATTTTAATACAAAGTGGTAACCGCTGCTTGTGAATGCGTGATTGGGCCAGATCTCCTCAGTAGGCTACACAACATCGCCCACCACTGGATTTGTAATGAACTGCAATAAACTTCTGCGCTTTGATTACCCACTGCGAAACGACCTCACCCTCCTCCGTTTTCTGATGCCAAGTCCAACGTCCGCGGTTATTTTAGGGAAAGTAACGCAAAAGTGGCGTAATCAGTTACTCTGACACAGGCAGTAATATTGTATTGTAAAGTAACTTACTACTTTCAAATGAAAGTATTATGTAATGTATTACATTTTGAAAGTAACTTGCCCAACGCTGGTGTCTGAGCAGCGTATAACCTGCAGCATAGGCGTATTACTCATAGATACTGCACACATGAAGAGGCAGGGACAGTCCTGGATAACAATGCAGCTCAGGTTTACCTCAGTCTGTCAGTTCCCGTCAAAACTGCATATTTTTAGATTGGCGGTGAGCCAAATCCCTGCATGTTTTTCTTCCTCAGCTGTTGTGAATTATCTCTGTTCTCAGCACAGCAGACAAAATGATTTTTCTCTCTGTTTTAAAATAGACTCTATACTGAACAGGGGGAAAGAAAGATTATTACAGCCGGAGATACCAGTCAAAATGATTATACCAAAACAAAAGGATTTGGGGATTTATGGAATAGTTCTTCCTCACTTGTTCGAGTTAGATGAGAAGATCGATACCACTCTCACGTCTGTCCGTTTCAATATGTAGCTGGAGCCGGCAGCCCATTAGCTTAGCTTAGCATAGAGGCGTTTGTGAAAGCCATACAGAAACCAGCAATTCACCAAGTTCATGGAGAAAAAATGGTAAAGAGTTATTTTTTTCTACACTTGGGGTACAAAGATAGCGAGATACCATGTGGGATTTTTGTTACCTTTGCACACAGCCAGGCTCGCTGTTTCCGTCTGTTTTCAGTCTTTAATGCTAAGCTAAGCTGCCGGCTCCAGCTACATGTTTGCCGTAAAGATGTGAGAGCGGTATCTATCTTCTCATCCAACTCTCGCCAAGAAAGCAAATTGTGGAAATTCCAAAATTGTGGAACTATTCCTCATCAAGCACAAAACGTTTGCTGGTTTTAGCTTCGGACATCTCTACACTTTCTTAATTGATAATGAATATAAGGGTTAGTTTCAGCTCTAACTGTATTTATTCCATCCTGAACAATGGGAGAAAGAATATCACAGAAGGGTATACAAAATCATTTTGTCTTCTCATTAAAAACCCTCATTTTTGTGTAGAAATGAATGACATACTTAACACGATGGAGCCTGGAGCCCTGCCGCTGGTTCCCTGGATCACATTGTATTTACAGTACTGGAGTCTCTTTGTCTCTTCTGCCTTGTTGTGTTTGATTGAGAAATTATTTACCACAGACAGGAGGTATCCTCTCTGTATTTATGAGAAGCAGCCTGTTCCCATCAGACAGTCATCATGACATCAGTGTTATTAACGTCAGTCCTGTGTGTGTGTGTGTGTGTGTGTCACGTATTATCAGCGCTGATCAGGGTGTGCAAGGAGTGTGTACCTCTAACAGTAGCAGGGTTATGAGACTTGGTGTCTGTGTGTGTAGCACATACGTACGTGTGTGTGTGTGTGTGTGTGTGTGTGTGTGTGTGTGTGCGCGCGCCTGCTTGTGTGTGCTCATACTGCGTTATTACCAAGATTATTAAATTATGAATCCTTCACTGCTGTTGTCATGGCCTCAAGTGCTTTCGGAAATATGAGCTTCTATTTTTGTCTCGGGCCAAACATCCAATTTGAGGAGGGCTCACAAACAATTCATGACTTTGTTTAAAAAAAAAAAGAAAAGAGCAACGGAGGATGAAAAGGAAATGAGGAAAAAGACATTTTCACCTCAGAGGTCGTCCAGTTGACGGATTGAAGCTGACGTAAAGTTTCTTAATGACGATAACGAGGTTGATGTTGGCGTGGAAGATGGTGATGATGATGTTTTGTCTGTTGACTGCCTGCAGGAGAATGACTACCTACAGGAGTGCCTTGAAGTGGTGCAGCAAGAGTTCATGATCTTCAACCGTGAGAAGTAAGAGAACATGAGAGCAGCAGACCATCTATAACACGAGCTAAAAGCAGAGGGTTCTGTTCGGTTATTCAACAGTGACGCACCAACGCAGAGAGGACGTTAAGCATGCTGCTGCACCAAAAGCAAATGACAAAATGCTGCTAGAACTGCGCCTAATGTTTGATTATTTTAAGCAAAAGAAATGCGGCTCGGTTTGTGTTCTCAGGTGTCTTTATGGGTGCATGGGAACAAAAAACAAGGTCATCACGGATGTATGACAAGGCGATGCTATGATATTAACATCTCATTGCATTAGTATTGGACTTCGTCCTTCTGTGCCCTTTTCCTTAACTGAAAGTAAACACAGTGAGACTTTGTCTTTCCTCTTAAAGGGAAACTCTGTTGGTTAGAACTTTTGTAGCTGTGCACTCACCAGAGTGACTGCTGAGATCTCACGATGCAGCAACGCCTCTAACAGGTGAAACAGGGCAGGAAACACCAGTGTTCAGACAACCCTGGTTTTAAACAAATCAACAGGTTTGCCAGATTTGCTTCCACTTCATTTAATGTCACTAATAGTCCTTCATAGCACAGGAAAACTGTTACTGTGTCTCAATTCCATACTGCATACTAATTGTATAAAGTATATACTATATACTTATCTTTATAGTAGCATAGTTTAATGCAGTTAGTATACAAGAAATAAACATACTTAACTGTAATAAGTGGAACACAATATGTGCACTGTGCAAAAGGCATTCCAACTGACTAGAACGCCTCTGCTAATTAAACTTTAAACATGTTTTTTTTTTCTGAAATGTTCCTGCAGCTGGTTCACCACCATCCACATTTAGATCTAGTTCTAAGATCTAAGAAGCTCTTCTATTTCCTTTGTGCATTGCGTTGTGGATGAGTAGTGTACATAGTAGTGCACGCTCAAATAATCGAGGGTTTTTTAGTACATATACTGACTTTTTTGCGTTCACTTTTGTTTGTTTTCCAGCGTGAACACACTACTGTACAAAGTCAAAAGCCTGCTTGCTTAGAATTCGTTTGCGGCACAGCTTATGAGAGCGCGCAACTATGAAAAGTGCAGCGGGTCAAAGTTGAACCAGGAAGTAGAAAGTGGATGTTGACATTGACCGGTGTAGGTTATAAGTTTGGCTAACCTGTCCCATCCCATTCGTTGACTTCTTTGCTGTGTTCCCAGCTCTCAGCAGTTACTTTGGGAAGTACAATGTAGTTATAACTTCTAGAAATGATGATCAGATCTACGAAAATAATTGTGCCAAAACCGCATTTTCCTTTAAAAACAAAATCCTCTCAAAAGGTTCACAATGAATGCCTTTATTTGTAACGAAGAGCTTGAATAATACATCTCCCCCCGCTGTCACCTGCATTTACACCATGACTGGGACTAAAGCACGGATGAATGTGGAGCATCGCTGTGCTAAATCGCTGAGGGAACACCGTCAGGAGATGAGGAAAGTTAAGAACTTGTATCAGCTGCAGTATGTGAAGAGGCACAGCAAATAAAACCAAACCATAGAGCATGCAGTGTGTCTTGATAAAGCCACTGGTGTGGGTAAACACTCAGCTCACAGGAGAGGACTGAATATTATTCCAAATGACTTGACAGAAGGCTTTTTAAGAGCCCACCCTGCTGTGGCTAAATATAATGCACCTAATCTGTTGTACATGTCAGTAAAACACACACACACAGTGCATCGTAAATAAAGACTGTGGGCTCCATATATCGTTGAATATGTGTCCTCTCTGCAATGTAAAGGGAGGAATATTGGTTCTGTTCTGCTCTAAATGATGGCCTCATTTATTATTGACCAGGTCCTGCCTCTGCAGCGCTACTGAAATCCTTCTGTTTGGCAAATGTCTTATTATATCCTATTGCTCTAATTAATGGCAATCTACTTCTATTTATAATGGAGGGCGTAATATCTAGAATTATGCACAGCAGAGGCGAGTACTATATAATAGACTCAAGGCCTCTCATTACATTCGACTGCTAGCTAGTTTCTTTCTGTGTTTGTGTTTCATTTTACTGCTTTTCTGAGGACCTAATGTGCTGACAAGGGTAGAAAAACAAGGAAAATACTCAGAAAAACAGGAAGTTTGCCTGATTTATAGGTTAAAATTAGAATTAGATTCAGGGGTTTACATATGATGTATGTATGCCTCTACTGTAAGTATTAATATATATGTGTGTGTCTATGTGTGTCCATCTGTCTCAGGTTGAAAAGGCGTCAGGAGGAGGGTCCGTCAGAGGCCGGGGGTGATGATGCCAGCAGGGACGGGGACGGGGAGGCCGAAGCCGGGGCCACCGACGACGACGCGCCCGACCCAGAACCGGAGCCCGATCCCGAGCCGGAGCCTGAGTCCTCCTCCAAACTGAGCATGTGCGGCTCGGTCTGCTCCTCCCCCGGCAGCTGCTAGCGCCACACCGCCTCACAGAGACGCTCGCAGGTCTCTCTGGCCGCTGCCGTGTTTGTGCCATGCCAACAGATACGTCCTCCCCTCTCTCCTCTGTTGTAGCCTGGGGCGGGGGAAACGCACAGCAGGGCGACATTGACGCACAGCAGGACCCAATATGGCTCCCACCATTACCCCTCTGTATTTTACTTTTTTTTTGTTCTGTAGCATCCTTCCGGTAAGGCATGAATGAAGCAGATTTCCAGAGAGTCCCCGCCTACTGTACCCTGTCCGCCCCTAGAGTAAGCTCTAACTTCTATGCAATGTTACAGTATAGCATGACAAATAAGGTACCACTTACTAGGAGGTGTTGTTCACGAGCAGAAAGCTCCACGAGCATGATGACATCCCGAGCAATAGCAGTCCATGGCTTTTTTTTGGGGGGGGGGGGGTTGGTGGTTTTGGTGGAGACGCCTCCCCTCTCAGCCTTCCTGTTCAAAATCTGATGGGGACGACTGAATAATTCAGCACCCGCAGGCACTCAGTTTATGTTATTGCCTGTGTCTTCAGTTCACTCTTCCCCCTCAGCCTCTTTCGTGTAATGTGTGCCCTAATTCAGAACAATGTTTTTTTTGGGGGGGGGGGTTTCTCCCGGAGCACCTTCCCTCCTGTTGAAACACCTTTCCGAGACACATTTACAGTAAGTGTTCATGGCCAAGAAAGTGCGGCTGGTTTCATGTTGTAAACCTGTTTTTAAAGCGGTGCCTGTTGATGATAATCCGTGTTCGTTAATCACATTTGTAGCCATGGATGCATTATAGGTCAGAACGCCAGTTTGATTTTCCTCTTTAAGTGTTAGCCAGCTATTCTTTTAGGGTGATAAGGTACTGTCATTTATGGGAAATCAGTACGGCAATCAAGAATGAAAGGTTTCGCTCGTCACTGTGTCTGTAATGGTTACCGAGATGTAGTATTTTAGCCCTGCGCCACGCTCTGACTCAAAGAGCGTTCAGAAACTATGTTCTGGGGAATAGATACCAATCACCAACAATCACATCTTTTAAGAATCTATTAGAAAGCTCTGTTTACTACATCGTCATCTCTTTAAGTGCTTGGTTAGTATAAAGATCATCTCCCTGTAGAGCTTGTTTCGGGGCTGTACTTAAATGTGTAGCTGTGCCCTGTCGGTACTTCAAAACGTATAGATGAGCTAGTCTATTACTGTCATAGTGATAGTGGTACATTTAAGGTGGCGCCATTAATCTCAGCCTGAACACCTGGGAACATGTAGCAAAGGTCCACCTTAAAACCCTAAGGCCTAATAAAATGAAAACCATGTAAATAGCATACAATGTAGGTAATTAAACTCACCACAGTTTTATGTGGGAACTGCGAAGTCGACATATAAACTAAAGGAAGAGCTGTGTGAAGCTTCAAACTGCTTCGTTCTGCTCTTCTTTCCAAGTGTGCAGGCACAACTTGTAGGCAAAATATGCCAAAGCTTTTCTACCATTTGCATAACCATTTCTAAGGAACTTTGAGTGTGTGAGTGTATGTCTCTTTTTCCCCCCGTATAACATAAAGTCAGTGTTCCTTCTGCAAGTGAAAATACTATCATTTATACAATCATATTGTGATTATGTATAGAGTATCTATTTCAGATAGGGGGGGACCTTACAGTTTGGGAAATACACCTATTCGCTGTCTTCTACAAGAATGACATCAGATTGATACCGCCCTCATGCCTGTGCGTTAAGTACAAAGCTGGAGCCGATAGGCGATTAGCCTAGCTTAGCATAAAGACTGGAAGCTCACTCATGAACTTGTTGTATCTTGTGTGTTTAATCCGTTCACAAACAGGAGTCCTGGATGGACGGGATGGTTTGTGTACAAATTTCAAAAATGAGATACATTGTGTTCGTTAGTGAGCTTTAGAGGTGCTCAGTTATTTATAAGACTCATTAAATCAGTCCACACACCATCAGAATCAACATAGGCCTGAAGTGGATGTGTAATTTTTATGTTAAGTGTAGCTTTTCTCAACATTACAACACTAATCTACAGTTCTGGCAGTTGTTCCTAGATATCAGTGATCATTCCTAATTGGGCCGTGCTTGCAAACCCTCCCGACATGTCTCTTCATGTGTTAATGTTCTGGATGCCGTTAGGTGTTTCAAAAAAGGCATCGTGCTAGTGTTTGACCAGCAACAGCATGTTCTTACTAGCTGGCCTACACGTATTGTGAAACTTTATACTGTTTCGAAAACCACAGTTAGGAATGCCTTCACTACATAAGTTACATTATGATTTCTGTATTACTCTTCTAGTGTCTCAGAATTTTCACTCAGTCTTAGATATGAGGGGTGAAAAAAGCAGAGCTCCAACGCATTGTTATTTAAGCAAGATGACAGCAAACAACAAATACACAGCAAATCAGAATCAGAAATACTTTATTGATCCCCGGGGGGGAATTTTACAGTACTGGTGCTCCCATTCAAGAGTAGAAAGCAGCATACATTTAGGAATAAAAGTATGTACAAAGTATAAAAATAAGAAATAGAAAATATACACATTTACAATATTTAAATGAAAAATAAAAGTTAAAAATATATACAGCAGCATTGTATATGTATGTCTATATATATATATATGTATGTATTGTATGTATATATGTATGTAAATGGAGATCTATATTGTAATCGTACATTGTAGCATTGTAATAGTAATTTAACAATTCAGGAGTTCTCTTGTTTGCTGTCTTCACGGTAGTTTGATGGAGGGTTCATATCCGTTTGCATTAAGTTGACAGACCAGTACGTTAGCTTGGTGCAGAGGGTGGAGGTGTGGTGAGGCGGTTAGCCTCTACCAAAACTACAACAAAGAAATACAACTTCCTATGTTCCAAAGTTGTCTTATTGACATGTTGTGTGTTCTTAGCTGCATCGCTAACATTAGGCTTGCCCAACACTGGTAATAATTTCCCTATGACCAATGGTAGTTGGCTCCCAGTAAACATGCTAGCAGATTAGCTTGCTAGCAACAGTGCTAGCTTGTCTGCCTCCGTCGGCCACGTGCCCCTCGTCTTGTAGGTTGCAGTGGTCCCTCGAGTGTCTCCCGGCCGTTTCCCTCGACTTCCAGTCTTTATGCTAAGCTAGGCTAATCGCCTCCTAGCTGTTGTTGCTAGTTATATCAATCACTCTAAGAAAGAAAGCAAATAAGCGTATTTCCCAAAATGTTGAACCATTTCTTTAAACTCTATACATTTATGATTAGATTAAGGAGCTTCTTTAACGGGATATAAAGTGGCATCTTCCAAGTCTGCCAAAATATATGATGAATTTAACAGTCTCAAGCCCTGTGCTTTTTTTGCATGTACCTTTACAGTATAAGCTTGTTTTTGCCAAAGCCTGGAGCTTGAGCCTTACTGGCTGATTTGTGCATGTACAAGCTTTTGGTAATAGCATACCTCAGTGCTCACCTGATTATAGACACAGTCCAAATCAGAGTATAACTGGCCTGCGTTAATGTTTCTGGACAGTGAGTTTTGTGAACTTTAAACTGTACAAAATCGTATAATATCAGTGTTATATGGACGGCATGATATTTTTAGATGATATGCAGTACCTTTTGGCATCCCGTAGATTGTCTTAATGCTTTGGTCAAGTATACCGGCTCGTACCCTTGCTGGATAAGTGGAATGAGGTCAGCAGTTGTGTGTGTGTGTGTGATGCTCCGTAGTGGGTTAAGTGTTGCGTTATTGTCTGTGCAGCGAAGGAAGAACATTTGGAATTGGGGCAGGTTTTCACTTCACCCCAACACAGAATTTGCTGCATTATTAAAACACTGAATGTCTCCATTCGTGGAAAAGAAAGCTCAGTTATTTATAAGACTCATTAAATCAGTCCACACGCCATCAGAATCAACATAGGCCTGAAGTGGATGTGTAATTTTTATGTTAAGTGTAGCTTTTCTCAAAGTTACAACACTAATCTACAGTTCTGGCAGTTGTTCCTAGATATCAGTGATCATACCTAATTGGGCCGTGCTTGCAAACCCTCCCGACATGTCTCTTTATGTGTTAATGTTCTGGATGCCGTTAGGTGTTTCAAAAAAGGCATCGTGCTAGTGTTTGACCAGCAACAGCATGTCTCCTATTCAAGCGTTTCCCGATGGATGCTCTTCGAGGCGTACCGTACTGTAGATGTCTTAATTCTGTGGATACAGTTTGAAACTCAGTGCCCTGTTGAAGAAAATAAAAATCAAGAAGGTCATGCGACGTAATATGCCACTCTTTTCCTTCTCGTGATCCTATTTTGCATAATGTTCTTTTGCTGCAGGATTTTTACAGGGAATCAGTGAAAAGCCTTGTTACTGTACCAACTGAAACTGCTCCGTGTGTTTAAAAAGATGCTGCTTTAACTGCTTTGATAAAGAAATAAATCTCCTTCCAGTAATTCAGTGTCTCTTCTTTTTTTTCTTTCTCATTTCCACTCAAACGCTACATGAAAGGCACAGTCTGTCTGCAGGCAGTAGGGGGCGATGAAGAGCAGGGGTATGAATGGACTGAGCAGATGTCCCAAGCGAACCCATCTCTTTGAATAGCATTGTAAACATGAGCTGTGCCACTATTGACTGCAGGGGGAAGAATCTAGGACTCAGTCTATGACTGGAAAAGAGATGAGGCTGTCACAGGATTAGTAGGCGTAAATAATGCAAACAAGCTTGGCCTGGTGCCTCCTCGTTTAAGATAAAAAGAATTCATTTTGATATACAGATACAGTATATGCAAACACATCTTTTTTTCTTTCTTTTTTTTAAATGTTTGCGCTTAAGCCATGGAAACCGATTCAATCCTTCAAAGTCCAAGTTCAAGAGCTGTCTCGAGTCCCTCCTCCATGGATTCGCGGTTAGTTCACGACTGGCCCCTCTGCCCCGGGTCTTCCAGGATATCCACAGCCGTCCTTCCTGTGTTGTCCAACAGGGGGCTCCACTTTGGGGCTTCAATGGCGTCCAGGAGAGCAGCCAGCTCAACCTCCAACTTCTCAACTGTGTCCTCCACTTTCTGCAGGAGAGGAGAAGACACAGTTGTGCGGTTGACACATGAATAATACATTAATAAGTTGTAGTATGAATAATAGAATAATCACTCATGAATAATACAATCGCTTATTCGTATGAATAATACAGTTGCCCAAAACAGCGGGTAAGGTAAGGTCAGAGTACTGTAACTGTGGGGTTTGTCAGATGAGATGAATGTGGAGTAAGTTATCAGCATTTTGGAAAAATTCTAGAAATAGGAGTTTTTTTTCGCACAGTAAGTGACTGTGGATGTGGCAGTGAGCCACAGCTTTGTCGACATCTTATCCTTGAAAGGAAATGCTGAGGATTTTTTTTTTTTGGCAGCCTAAGATGGAGAGAAAGCTGACATTTAATATTAAAGATGACAGCACCAAAAAAAAAAAAAAAAAACCCCATCCCAAATCCTGATGGTTACAATCCACTGACTGGCTGAATGTGAGGCGGGTTTGGAAACGGCACCTTCTCCACGACATCCAGGCGGCTGTGAAGGTTGTTGTGCTCTTGACAGGCACTTGAACGCACCGCTCGAGGCCGTAGATCGGGCCCAGGTCCTGGAAACATAAAAGATGCATAGTGAATTTACAGCGTATGATGTAAGCTTCTAATGGCAAACAATCCGTTTAAAACTGGAAAGAAAAAGCATTAAAGCTGATCATACGCTGACACTGACTGATTTCAAAAAGAGCATTTCCTGTTTCTAATCTATTCAGGAAAGCGGCGCACAAGATTTAAACCAAAAACACAGATTCCGCACACCAAACAAATCTGGTTGCCCACTAAAGGAGCAATACAAGGATGTAAACCTCGTCACGTTCCCTGGCCAGGAGATACAAGAAATAATGTGTTAATTAGTGAGCTTTACTGCGTGTTCATTTTGTGTGTGTGACTGCAAACAACAAACAAACAAACACGTGATTTGACGAATGAGTCGAGGCGAAAGATGAGGTGCCCGTCTCTTAATGCTAAGCTAATCTAACTGGCAGCTGGCTGTGGCTTCATATTTGGCAGACATCAATCTTCTCATCAATAAACTCTTAAGAAAGAAAGCAAATGAGTTTCTTTTTGCAAAATGTCCAACTATTCCTTTAGGTGGTCTTCGGTGCTACAATACAAGGCATAAACAACTGAAAACGTCTATTTTAGCGTTAGTCAAATTAAATTACAGTGTGATAAGTCTTCAAATCTAACACGAGAAATGTACTTTTTGGATTCAAACAATCACTCCATTTTATGCACAATAGCAGGAGAGTGATCAGCCTCGCTCGCGTGGAGTCTAAAATGAGTATGAAAACTGTGCAACACTCAGCACACTGAGGGAACCCATAATGCTCTTGGTGTGATTTCACTTCGGCGGGGCGGGGAGGGCCACATTGTTGCTGCCTTTCCCCCCCCCCACGCACAGTTATGTTTCCAATTATCCGTCTCTCTTTGAAGCCGGCATATTTGAGGGGAAGCTTGCATTCTCTCGCCGGACTCCGCTTCCATTTTCTAACACCTCCTTAGTGGCTGCAGGCCAAGCTCCCATTGATGGCTTTTATACTTTACAAATGAGAGAACTTGTCATTCATTTGCTGAATGCTGCCGGCGGTGCAAGTTGCTGTTGCTCGGATGAAACATTTGGAGTGTATGCGGGCAGCTCATATGCCTGAGAGAGTGCGCGTGTTGTTATTGAACATAAATGATACTAAGGCTGCCTCGGCAAAGTGGGTTTTGTCAACATCATTCTTCTCATACCTTGGCTGTTTGCCAATGGCCAAACACGGGATGTGCTTTCACCTTTTCTCCTGGAAAAATATAGTCAGGAGCTCATTCTTTGAACCCCCCCCCCCCCCTCCTCAAAAAAAACACTTTAGATCCCATCTTGAAGTTTCTTTTATAGCCAACAGGCAATGAGCTGGTACCTTCATGTGAGCCAAAATACTATGATACTAATATAGTTTTATATATATATATATATATATATATATACTAACTGCTTTTTTTTTTTTTTGCTTTTCTTGAGGTTAAAATCCCCCATCATGTTGGACACTTATATTTGAGCACCATGAGATTGTTCAACTTTTAAGCTTTCTGGGTTAAATAATCAGAATCATTCCTACCTCTTCCCACCGTCTTGTAGCTCTATATGACTCATTTGGTCCTCTCCTGGGTGTTTCACCATCCTTATTGGAAAACCGAGCTCCACATGTACACACCTTTGGAAATATTCATTTCAGGGAAACATTCTGGGTCTATTCTGGTTTGCCTCTTCTAGCTCACAGCTGTTAATTTCACCATATTCACATCTGGCATGAACCAAAACAAAGACGAAGACTAAATGTTTTTTTTTTTTTTTTTTTTGCTTTTATGAGCAGGCGTTTAATGTCCTTATTTGTTTCATATTTTGCTAACACAGGGGTAGACGCGGGAATCGTTTTTTTTCTGCTGATCTCACGCTGCAAACAGTATCCATCCTATCACGTCATTTAGTCCACCTCTGACCCTTTAAATCTTGTCTTCCTCAAGCAGTGAAGGCTGCGCCCGCAGAGTCGGCCAGAAATGATTCCCATATCGCATTCTGCACGTTGTCCTCTCATGTACGGCCGTGCCTTAGCATCAGGCTGCCTTGATTTCACAGAGACATCCCACGGAAACATTTTTACAAGCTCCATTATGCCGACATGGCAGGAGGCAGGCCGAGACGGAGCCATGGGTGGATGGATGGCGCGGTAAGCTCATCTGATTTTCTCGCTGAGCGAAACAAAGCAGATGTCTGGCCCGGTGCGCCCTGGGCACGAAGATCTGGCTGAACTTCGCCTGCTTTGCTTTGACGGTGACAGATGAGTTATTATTATTACCAGTCTGCTAAAGACATGAAGATGATTTTCCTGCACAGGATCTGGAGGGCTTTTTTTTGTTGTTGTTGTTGTTGTTGTTGCATTTCAAAACAACCACAATGTTCAGCTGTAACAGAATGTGCTGCTGGTTTCCCGATCAGTAAAAAAAAAAAAAAAAAGAAGGAAAAAAGCCCCCCCCACCCCACCCCCCACCCCAAAACCACAGATGTGCTTCCATCTAAGTGTCAGTGTGTGCTCTTTAGGAGGGGGAAACTTGCTACAGAGAGCTACATGCTACGTGCTGATGTTCCCAGTGAACGCTGTTATGGAAAGGAAGAAGTGTCTGCCTTGTATGCAATAAGCTACAGTCTGTGTTTCCAAACAGCGCGAAGGCATTTGTTCTTGTTTGTGTTGGCTTTTGCTTTTGTCCAGCTCACATGAAGACCCCCCCCCCCCCCCGCCCCCCTCCTGTCAGAACTGTTCCAGGATGTTGAGAAATCACACAGTGACCCCCAAACACTCCGAGCGCGCCACAGAAACAGCAAACACAGATATGATGATCTGACTCACTGACTCCACCCGAGGACAAAGGTGAATGACCGTGTGTGTGTGTGTGTGTGTGTGTGTGTGTGCGCGCGCGCCGCTCTTTCTAGTTCTGTGGGTTTGTGCACTGGAGAGAGGGAGTTCAGCCGAGTGCAAAATTGAGAAGTCAGTGCAGTTGATACAAACCAAGCTCTGGCCTGACAGGCGCCCCCGGAAAAAACATTAAGGCGCTTTACAAGCAGGATCAATGAAGAATAAAATCCTGTACTAAGATGTGTGTACAGTATACCAGCATGTGATGTGCAACAGCGAATGTCCCTCGACATCTCAACTTCCTTCACTTTTTGCTCTTCCACTGACAGTTCAGCTGCGTTAAACGCTCACACTTTTCAGCTGCTTTCAGACCATGCACTGACACTGACACTGACACTGACGCTGATATTTACTTTCATTTCGACTGCTTTCAGCATGCACGCACACAAAATGGCACATCAACTGGTTTTTACTTCCGACTGGTAGTTCAACTACTTTGATCGCACGCCGCAAGAGGCATTTCAGCTGCTGCTAGTGCTTACATGGCTACCACACTTCAACTGTCTCCAGCGCTTACGGTTCAGCTGACATTTTGAAGGCGTTCAGGGCTCACACGTTAACTGACATTGCAACTGCTTTCATCTCACACTTTTCAACTGACAGTTCCACTGCTTTCAGCGCTTTCACTTCAACGGATCTCAGCTGCTTAAGTGCTTCGACCTCAACTGTAACGGTGAATTTAGCGAACAACAAATTAACATTTGAAAAGAGTGTGTTTCCCCTCTTGTTCCCATTGCGAGTAAAAAAAAGGTTTGACTCACACATAACGACAGAGTGCTACATCCTGCCCTTTTCTGAGATAATGAACCTCCAGCCATGAAACCTCCTTCAAACTGTTATCAGCTTCTTTATATATTTTGAATTTAAAGTAAAATGAAGCTTTTATATGATAAGAGATCAAAATGCTTTGTGTGTTTGTAACTGTGGACGCCTGCTTGCTTGTTGCATAAGGTGAGTGCTCATTTTGCTGTACGCTTCCTGCAGTTGGCCATTCTTGCACAATGAAGTCAGTGTAATTCACACTTGAGGCCGTCACTCACAGATTTGGCTCCGGAGGATTGGCCCACATTTTTGTGAATTTCCATCGAGACTTCGGTGAAACTGGTAAGCAGAGCTACGCACGTCGGTCAGAAGCAGGCAGGTGAACGTGATGGATGGAGGGAAAGAGGGATTGTTTGAAACCATGCCGACAGTGTAGCCAGAGCTGCGGCGAAATTAGTAACAGATGTGCTGGCAATGTATGTGCATGTGCCCCCATGATGTCAGTTCAGCTTCATGTGTGTTCATCCAGCCGTCATCTACACACACTTACGCACATCTGTGAAGTATATAAGACACATTGCTCCATGCAACAAAGACGTAACGCATGAAGCAGACATCATCAGAAAATGTATTTCCACTGCACTGATCCGTAAATCATCCGTTCCAGTAAATCAACGCACCTTCGACCCTGACCTGCTCAGCTGATATCCCAGCTTTGTGTCTTCCGACGGTTCCCGTCTGACCTGTGACCCCCTCCGCCCTCCCTCCTCCCGACCACACCCAGCTACAGCCAACTTACCTGCTGCAGCGTAGCCAATCAGGAGGAGGATGAGTCCAACTGAGGAGGTGGAGGAGCGGGTCATGGTGAAACCTGGCGAGCAGCTGGTGGACGAAGAGTGAAGAGTGTGTTAGTGAAAAGGCAGGAGCTCAAATCTCCTCTAATTCCGAAGCAGAGTGAGAACTCTCTCCGTCTCTGCCCTGCGTTCGCTCTCCTGCTCTCTAATCCTTTCCCTCGTTGACTTGGTTGCGCCCAGTTTCCTAATGAAAACAGCACAACAGAACAAAAAGCTCAGTATCTGGGAAGGGGCGGGTGGGATGTACTGGGGAGGGGACTCAGATCTCAGTTCAGCCACACACTGACTCACTTTGCTTTTTATGTGTTGTGCAGGTTTTGTGTTACGTTTGTGGTCACTGGCATTTTCATGTTCACATTGACTATATTACTGTCTTACACGCACCATCTTTCGACTTAAATGTAAGAAAATGCTGTGATGCATTTAAGATCGCTAATTTCTAGCAATAGAGTGCAGCAGACAACCTCTTATTTGTTTTTGTTTCATTGTTTGGTATTTTTGGTATCGTGTTTTTTCGATAAAATCTATAAAATAGCAAAAGGACTCAAGGCTGCCGAGTCAGTGTTTCCGTTCAGCAGGAAGTCAGAGAAATCAAAATCAATTCTGCAGCAGAGAATGCCCTTTATAATCGCATTGATTGGTTCCTGTTATTCTCACTGAATTGACTTCTCTCTCTGTTTGTGTGTCTGTGTGACTCACACACCTTCCCACACACACACAAACACACACACACAGCCAAGACTATTACGTAGCAAACATGGTTATCTTCATTAAGCCAGGCTGTCTTCGGCCTCGTGCTCCGCTCTCCTGTCTGGCCCGTTAAGCAGATCTACAGGTTATAAGCAGCAGAAAACAAAACTGGAGGAAAAGTGAGTGAAGGGATGGAAGGAGAGAGGAGCGGAGGGAGCCGGAGACATTTCTATCTGTGTCAGTAGATACAAACCTGACACGAGAGAGGCCAAGGACACAAGAACAGCAGCAGTTATATGCCAAGAGCTGCTGTACGTATCTCACACATGAACAACCTTCTTTGGTCATTGATTTATCCTCAAGTTTTACCAAAGTCAGTGGAAACTCGTATATCCTCTTAGGCAAAGCGGAGGAAAGAATCACATTTGAAGGGACACAACAAGTAAAAGAATAATCATTTCATGCTGTCACAATGAATTTGATACGCTAAACGTCACACAAGAAAGAAATCTTTTTCTAATGCGACACATTTCGATTTTTATTTTTATTTTTATAGAAAAACTATGTTAGTTTTTACTTAACAGATTTATTTTATTAAATTATTCAGAAAATGACAATCATTTATTTATTCATCGGTTTATTTAAGAGGGACAGTGCGCATTGATACACATTGCTGTAAATGTGGGCAGACAAGTTGTCGTGTGTTTTTTGTTTTTTATTTTCAAGATAATGAAGAGGGCTTAAAATGGATCATCAAAATGAGGATATATTTGAAATGTATTTGTCTCTCATAAGAACGGAACAAACAAATAATGATATCATGTGGGTGCGCAGCAGAAATGGCTTGAGACTCACTAATAAAGAGTATTCTAAAGCAGCAGGGTATTAAATGTAAATGTGTGTCAAAGTTCACCCTGTGACCCCTCGTTCAGGTAGTAAGCGTCTACGTGAGCATGGAGCCAGAGGATCATGGCGTCCAGTCGGGCCGACGTCACGCTGATTTGTGGGGTGACAGACTGCCGGAGGCGGGGTCATCTTCTCACCGTCTGTTTCTGTCCAGTCCTCCTCTATGTGCTGTCTATATGTCTATGTTTGTTTTCTTCAGCGTCATACTTGCCGGCCGTTAGGATGACCAAATGTTCTCACAAGCCTGGAAAGATAAAGGAGACTCTCCGTCTTGATCATTTTACCCCCGTCCAACAGTTATCTTCACCTGAACATGGACCTCACTAAACCTTGTTGTTGCCAAGAAGTGAGCTCAGCTCTCTGTACCTGTCTGGCCCCTGGCATACACCGCCTTCCTGACACTTTTTAAGGAGCTAAATCTGATTTGGGTGAGGTGTGTGTGTGTGTGTGTGTGTGTGTGAAGTCTGTGACTCCATCAAAAGAAACAAAGCTCCACCTTCTGCTTTTAAGACAAGTCATTAGTTGACCTTTGGTTTTCCTTGACTGTGTCCTAATCCCATTGACAATTTGCTGTACTTACAGAAACTATCAGCAGCTTGCCTGGGAGGACTACTCCTAGTTTATGGAAAGGTTGTCATGTGGCCAGCTTAGAAGACTGGTACCAAATCTTTTCTGCCTGCATGGTAGATACAGCAACTGTGTCCAGTTTCTTTCCACAGTCTGGACAAAGCTATAATCCTCATCAGTCATTTTAACGGTCCATTACTTTGGGACATTTTCTATGCGGTAATAACTGTCTCCTAAAAACTGTTGATATGTTTGATGTGTGAAGGTGCTATATATAACTTGCGTATTGTTAGGATCCGTTGCTTACAATAACTTACCATCATTGGGGTCGAGTTGCGCTTGATCAGAACTAGTTCGTAAGACTGACCACGTCAGAAATCAAAAGTGTTTATAGAACGGCCTCACTCGAGGGGGCGGAGGGAAAAGCACATTTTCAGACAGTCTGTCCTGGAAGACATTCATAGTGTTGCACTTGGTTGTTGAAAAAGTGACAGAAATAGAGCAGAGAGAGTTCAAACCCTAGCTGGCTCCTTTGTCACCTCAGCACAGATGACCAGTCACGGTGTGAAGTGGGTGTGAATGTCAGCTCATTGGTTTCGTAAAGTTCCAGAGATGGTTGGACACCTCAGAGAGACCCAACTGCCTCTCTGGGGTGAGCTTTGGTAAAAGTACCCCTAAAGCTAATTGTAAAGGATTCAGTATGCTTGAAATGAATGTCCACATGTTGGGGCAAAGTGTTTATACTTGTTCTAAATGGCTACACTCAAATGTCGGGCCAAAAACATGCTGTCATATCAGGATACAAATGGGAATAATGGGAATAGCGGCTCACGCGTTTCCACAGTCTCTGCTCGAAGGCCTTCATGGTGTTGCACTCACTCATACACACAGAAAGTGACGGAAGTTGTGAATAATCAAAACGGGAGCTTGCTTTCTCACCTCCACAAACTTGGCCAATTGCTGCATGAAGTGGGCGTGCTTGTCAGGTTATTGGTTTTGGAAAGGAGCAGAAATTGTCAGACGCAGCCCCACCAATTCTGACGTCAGAGAGGTGTAGGGGGAGGGGATTTCAGACACAGTCATCCGACTATCCAAAAGGCACAGGCATACTGAGGCCCTAACCATGCGTTTCTGCTTACCATGGACTGGTATGAGCTTTGCAAAATGATCTGGAAATTCAGCATATGTCTACTAGGCTAGGAATGACGTTATCTTACCAATAAAGCAAACAATGAAAAAGACTGTATGTCTTTAAGAAGGGGTTATTCTAATTTCATTTTATGACACAAATTCTTATTTAAGGTCAGTTTACAGGCTGTCAAAAAGATCTGGTGGAATGGTATCAGCAGTGACCGACATTATCTACACTATGCTGAGGCAGCAAACTCCACCCATCTTGCACTACATTCACTACGCTCAGATTTACCTGCAAATACTGTTTGAGCCATGTCTGCTGAAGGGATTAGCTCTGATTATACACATTCCTGTGGTGATCTTAGTTGGGGCATGCATAGAAGGAGCACGTCCAGTGAACACTGGCATCCCTGTCTCTCTTCAGTTCAAATTTGAGGGACACGTTGGACATCCGATCAGAGCTGAATAGGATCTGGACTGCCTGCTGAGTGCTGGCAGCAGCCAATTTACCTCTTCTCCACTTTCCCTAAAGTCTGTCTTATCTGTCTGGCTGGCAGCCTGTCTCTCTCTACAGTTGTACTATATGTACTGTTCGATTTATCCAGGGAGGCCTTGCTCTCCCGCAGCAACATCCTGCTTCAGTTTCCTATGGATGCGAGCACTGACAGCTGAACAGAAAATCATCTACTGTTGCACTCCATGTATCTCATAGAGAGCAGTTGGAGGTGAAGTGCAATGCACCTGGATTCTAGATATGGAAAATGGAGATGTGACTTATGGTTCTTTTTCACACAAATTTTGCAGGGACAATTTTCTGATCCTGCACAAACAACCGTAGCCTTTAAGGCACCAACCACCCCACTTTCTTTCATTCCTGATCCTCCATCCACAGTCGTCTCCTCTGTGTGGTTGAGCCTACAGATCACTGCTCCCTAGATAAACCCTAAGTCTGCATCTATCTCCTTAGACGTCTGATTAGCACTACGTCATAGAAAGGGGAAGTAATCCCGGTCTGGGCCCAGGAATAGTGCCCTGGAAGTGGCCATGCCACTGGAGAGAGGCTGCAGAGCCTCCGTGCATGTGTCCCTGGGTAATCCCTTCTTAAATAGCCCCTGGGCTGGGAAAGGGGGAGGGAGCTGGGGCAGGGGATGTTACACCGTGGGAGCAGCTCTAGTCAGTGTCCTCTTATCCCTCGGACACACCACAGCAGCCGGAGGAGGAGAGGGATTCAGATACAGAGACTTGTTGGACTGTAGGACGACAGTGCTTCGACCAGGATGAACTTTGCTGCCCAGTTATTCTACTCAAGCTACTTGAGCGAGCGACTTGAGCGTTTGTACTCACCCAGGCCTGCACTTAAAGACAGCGAGGAGAATGACCCCTTCTGGCAGAGGTGGGAAATTACGACACGTAGCCCCCCGGATCCTCCAGACCTCTCCCCTAACCAGCTCAGCCCCGTAGTGACAGATTTACCCTCTGACCAGAGTTCGGAGATAGCTCCTACCTTCACAGCCTCAGAGCCTCTTTCTTCTGTTACTTCCGTTTCTCCTCTTCATCCACTTGCTTTGCAGCCTACCCTAACAAACAAACCCTCAAATCTCCAATCTCTTCCTCTGCAACCTCCTCCTCACCTTAATCACAAAAGGAAGTCAACACAACCACCCACTTGTCTTCCAAATCCATGTTTGGCTGCTGCAATCCCCAATTCAAGGTGTTACGATCTCCCTTCCAACAATCGTCTTTCTCCTCAGATGGTTTGCCCCAAAACTTCTCCTGCTCCATCCAGGTCCCCAGCAGAAATGGCCTCTTCCTCCCTATCTTCTCCTTCCGCATCTTCCTCAGCTCCTGCTCCTTGTAGAGGAGAGCTTCTCCCAACCTTCCAAGCCCTTGTAGACTTCCTCCTTCGCTTGGTCCTCTACCTTATTCTCCTCTTCGTCCCCAGGTAATTCTCACAGATTTAGAGAAAGAAAGTAAGAAATCAAAGAGTGACATAGGACGAGGAGGTAGGCTGTTCATGAATTCTTGTGCAATACTGTGCCACCGCTTTGTGCCATATATAAATGACAACATATCTGGGGTCATAAAGAAATTGCAGGAACTTCCTCTGTGTTTGTCTTAGCCAACATGGAATACCATGATTGTTAGAATTTAATACATCAGAACAATGTTGGACAGAGATGTCCTCAGTCATGAAAGACTAACTAAGGAAACTCTTTGTACTTTGGTGTGAGTATCAACGCACTGTGGTGCTACTTATGGTACCTAAGTAGGCTAAAACAAACTAGACAGAGAATGCAAGAAAGTTGTCTAACTTGCAACGTCAACAATTACTCATATAGTACTAGGAGACATTTTCTTTTCCCAAATGAACATTGTTCCAGTAGGAAAAGGAAGTGGGAAAACAGCCAGTTAGGGCATTTAGTCTTTAAAAGGACATCAAGAAGCTGAGATAGTGCAATGATGAAAGCCTGGTGGGCTGAAATGTCTCCTTCACTTTTTGCTTTGTACTCACTTTTCTTTTTTTGTTGTACCATTTTGAATTAAAACAACCTTTTTCTACCATCTCGGCTCCTCATCTCCTCTTTGAGGAGGCTTTTTGAGGCTTGTTACTGGCTGCCGTGTGGCTCTTTTCCCCCTTTGATGGTGTTTTTGAACTCTGCTTTTGAACCAAAGCACCCTAATCAAAGGTCTTGGAAAAAAGCCCTGGACTTTTCTAGTCACAGTCGCGTTAAGAGCACACAGTGTGCCTGAATAACATACTGAAAGTGACTGATAAGTGGGGCAGAGGGCTGTAATGGACCCCGGGGACGAGGTGAAAGGTCATGGTATTGTTTATGGCAGATCATTGTGATATAAATAGCCTAGGATGTTCTCTGCAGAATGCTGGCAGATTCAGAAGGTTGTTTTGGAGAACTGCCCCACCTGGTGGATATTTTGACACACTTAAAGCTCACTGAAGCACTTTCATGCACTGGATTCTTTTTTTATTCTGCTCTTCTTGATTTACTCACCTGGACTACCGCGGTGCAGCAACCCATTGGGCAGGTTAAAAAAAACACACACACAGCGTTTTGCTTATGCCAAAGATCTGAATACAACTGGCATGGCTCCACTACACAACCTTACTCAAAGTTTCAAACTTAGCTATTAACCATTTGTGATCTGCTTTAGTGGCTAAGCGACAGGGTTAATCTCCAAAGGGTGTAATCCTATTATTATGTTTATACTGTGTAAAGGGCCTCCTGATTAACTACGTGGTTAGAGAAACGTCCACAATCCAGTCTGATTGGTCATTGGAGAAATGAAGGTAGAGTCAGTGCCTATTTAAGTGAATTGTACTGTTTGATTATATTCCATGCCCATTCACTGTGCTGTTATAAATCAACCTGTCCCGCCTTTGGCCCTAAATTGCCACTTTAATCGTTAGTGTGTCTCCCAAAAAGAGGAGCTGAATGACCCAATGAATCATAAGTTGACTTCTAGATGTAATCTGTCACAGTGAGTGGAAGCTGGGTTGACGTGAAAGGTGAATCAATTCATCTTAGACCGAAGGATCGGGGTGTGTGTGTGTGTGTGTGTGTGTGTGTGTGTGTGTGTGGGGAGGGGTACATTCACGCACACTGTCTTCATGACAGGGTTGAGGTCTGTTTCGTTTCAATCTGATCAGTTCAGGAATTTTCTAGCAAATGCAAAAATTGTA
Organism: Enoplosus armatus; assembly: GCF_043641665.1. Classification (NCBI taxonomy): domain Eukaryota; kingdom Metazoa; phylum Chordata; class Actinopteri; order Centrarchiformes; family Enoplosidae; genus Enoplosus; species Enoplosus armatus. Next base: position 20,188,616 of record NC_092191.1, read on the forward strand.
AAAATTGTCACTCTAACAATCTCCAATGTTGATACGACTGGTGGCTCGAACAGTGATGTCTGCATTGTGGTTTCAGCGTATAATCTGGATTTGGCGAATCACGGTCGTGTGTGGTGGGTAGCTATAACAGATCATGGTTTTCTGCTGCTCTAACCCTGTATACTGATGACACTAGACCTTAGCATCAAAAACTTCTTTTCAGTAAAGAGTTTCACTGATATTGTCTGCTGGAGGCCACACACAGACATCACCACTTTCTCACTCTGGTTCATTTCCGATTGAGGCCTCACATTTGTATGTGTATGTTTGAGTTTTATCTCCACTTCATTTGACTTTGTTCCAAGAGACACTCTACTAGATGTAATTGATTTCGTTTTTAAATCAAATAATAAAGGAAAGTCTTCCAGGGTGGTGCATTCATGTGTTTTGGGGAAGTTCCATCATCATGTTACATCAGCTTAGTGCAAAATGAATCTAGAATCTCAGCTTCTTGGCCACAAATGAACCAACTGTGACTTTTTTGAATCTGTGTAGTCAGTCATTTTCCAAAAGTACAGGATGTCAGATTTGAAAATCAAACATCTTTCCGTTGTCTTTTTTCCCAGAGAGGAGTTGCGTCTGGGCCCCAGTCAGCCTGGTGGCTCTTACAAATGCTGCCCGGTCAGTAACGGCACTGCAGGCCGCAGACCCACCCTCATTGAACCAGAGCGGCTGAAGGACTTTGGTGAGGAGGAGCTTCTCAATGGGGATGTGAAGGTCTACGACACCAAGGGGTTTGGGGGTCCTGAGATCATGCTCATGGAGCCCCCCAAAACCAGACGCGTCAGCGAGTTCAGGATCGTCCCCAGACCTCAGACCCAGTACCTCCGCTTTGAGGACATCAGCGCTGCAGCCTTCAGGATCCAGGCAGTGATACAGAAGACACCCTGCACGGTACACTAGCATAGCATGACCTTACATAGTGTGAGGTGATGTGACCTCTGACCTCTCAAACATCATCTCTATCACTAGACAGACATAATAGGAGCTCTGTTCGGATTCTGACAAGGGTTTGACGCGGTTTATTATATACGTCTGTCAATTAGAAATATTTGATAAGATGTATATTTTGTGAACGAAACAACCGATGATCTAATTGCATCTTATTGCATCTCCTCTAAGTAACAGATTATCTAGTTTACCACTTATCTTGTCCATTGCATGTCTGCTCTATTCTTAGACATTATTTTTTTACTGCATTTGTTGTTGTAAGAACACACATACGATTAAACATAGAGCTGCCCTTAAAACGCTGCTTCTTTTTTTTTTTTTTTTTTGCTGGTGTGCAGTACTCCAGACTGTCCAAACAGTACGGGATGGAGATCTACCTGAAGAAGGAGCACCTGCACTACACCGGCTCTGTGAAGGAGAGAGGAGTCCTGTACCTGCTCACCTCCCTCGCACAGGTAAAACAAGAGAGGATGATCCCTTCCTGCCTGTCGGGTCACAGCTACTGTGATCTACGATCTGTGTGTTCGTGCAGACACATGTCTTACCTGACCATTACTGACCTGTGGTGACAAAAATAGTCCGAGTGCAGCTTTAATGGACAGTGGCTCGGATGTATGTCCCTCTGCATGTGTCCATACGTCTATAAGCAAGTGAGTCTGATTTCTCTCAGACAACTGAGAGATATAAACGGTAAGAATGGACCAACAGCAACGTTTGGTTTTTCTTTCAAGTTTTTAGATTTAAGCAAGTTTGAGTTTCTGGCGAGGACAAGTGGGGATGGAGTACACCGATGGAGACAAATGACTTCCAACTTCTTTATCCTCCTCAGTAAAGACATGCAAAGATTTTCTTTGTGACAGGGAGCGTCAGGGATTATGGTCTAAACTTTGCGAAACACTGGCTAAATAAAGAGGCGGTACCACATCACCAATTTGAAGATGATTTTATTGTGTATGTACGCTAAGGCCAGAAATCAACCTAAACCATGACACGAAAGGAAGTCTTCCTGGTTCAGTGCATCATAGAGGAACTTAGCACCTGGAGGTACTTGTGAGGTAATGTAACATCTGTTGTGTATTACTCTAAAGCCTTTTAAAGGAACAGTTTACCATTTTGGGAAATCTGCTTATTCGCTTTCTGGGAGCTAGATGAGATGATTGATATCACTCTCATATATGTTTGTTCAATATAAGGTTAGCTTAGCTTAGCATAAAGACTGGAGACGGGGGGGGGGGGGGGGGGGGGCTAGACTGGCTCTGTCCTTAGGTGCCAAAATCCACCTAGCAGTACTGCATCTCTGAAGCTCACTGATGAACACATCGTGTTCACATGTGTTCATGTGCCTGCAGGAGCAGCAGAGGAAAGGCGTGATCGTGGCCACCGACTGCAACTTCTCCATGGCCGTGGCTCACCACGCAGTGGAGCTGAAGATCCCCGTGTTTGTCATCATGCCGTCATGCTGCTCCTCGCCTCGCCTCAGGATCTACAGAGACTACGGCGCCATGGTCATCTCCTACGGAAGCACCGGTCACGACTCCCAGAACCACGCCTCCCACCTGGCCAAAGAGAACGGATACCTCTACCTGGAAGAGTCAGTCCCACTTAATGCTCACTTTAATATTTCTCTCAGAGGTCACAATATGTCTGTCGGTAGTGCAACCAGAAACAAGAAAATGTGTGCTTATTTACAACTTACTCAAATACTTGTTGTGTTATTAATTCATTAATTAATTACTCCTGTGATTTGTGTGTTATGATATGTCAAAATGTAGGATTTCTGGCATAACCTCACCTCCTTGCGATGGAGAAAGTAAAGAGTCTTAAAGGGCCAAAACTCCAGCAACACTGGCAGTATTTAGGAAAAACCGACGCACTGAAACAAGTGGGTCACACAAAATGTCGGCCATGAAAAACTGCACTGTCACTGCAAACTGTAAACACTGTGGGCAGTGATCAGTGGAAGGCCCTTTATGTGTTTGGGAAGGGGAACTTTCATTTCACACGTCAAAGTGTGTTCCCAGGTGTTGGGGGGTACTGCAGCATGAGTGAAGAAAGTTGTGTAAAGCTTTGTGTGGCTCCAGAGGGAGCTGCAAAGAGTCTGATAAATGTCCTCAAGTGATGCCGACACGTGATGCTTGCGAGTACGAAAAACAAATGTGGAGGTGTGGAGTTAGAAAGAAGCGAGCCTACCAGACCTCTGCGGCCCGCTGTAAGCTGCTCAAGGCTGCATTTATTTATTCATTCTCACAAAATTCTCACTTCAAATCTCTTCCACTGAAAAGTACATTTTTTAAACAGTGAACGGTGTGCGCTCACACTTAAGAGCCACTTCGTTCAAATACAGCCACGGCACACACAGAAACCGGAGGCACAAAGATGAGAGAGGGTGTAACCAAGGAAACCTTCAGAAATCTACGAGGTCTGCTGTCCATCAGGACACTCTGGAGCACCTGATGTATTCTATTTTTTTTTTTTTTTTTTCCCCTGTTTCTGTTTTCTGATGTCCAGAGATGAAAGTGCGGCGTACCTGGCAGGACTGGGCACTGTGGGCATGGAGATCTATGAGCAAGTGCCCAAACTGGATGCAGTGGTTGTTCCTGCAGCTGGACAGTACGGTCTGCTGGCTGGGACAGCTGCAGCTATCAAACACCTCAACTCGCGAATTCTCGTCATAGTAAGTAGATGCTCAGAGGATAGCTTTTAGTGATGGGGGCAGAATGTATGAGCATCTGTATGTCACTGTCAACCTAACTACAGTAGATGGTTTGTCGCCTTGTCTCGGAGCAGTGGTGTTGTTAGTGCTTGTCTCTTAAAATGAGGTCACATTTCCCACAAACCCTTACTTCAAAGACGAGGTTGCCGCTCGCCTCCTACATCTCCCTGGTGTTGATCCAAGTGTGTTTTCCATGCAGCTCGGATTTCCTTAACAAGATAAATGCATTTGAAGTGTTTTCCCTTGTTCCACCATCGGCCCACAGCTGAAACTCTGACAGCTTTAGCTCTGTTTACAGTGGAGGAACAGAACAGCACCCGTGCTTCTCTTTCCAATCATGAAGAAATATCCCTCAATCAGTCAAATTCACTGCCGAGTTTGACGCAGTAGTCAACATTATGAAATGCTGCATAAAACGCACGACACGTAACACCCGACGTCCATACACTCCATGAGACTCAAGAATACTAACGACAAACACTGAGACGAAACAACACAATAATAGTACCTAATAGCTAGCTATATCACCTCTTAGAGATCCAAAGTGATCAGTGAAGCGACCCACGTCCTCTGATTACAAATGAATCAGGGATGGATAGCTCTCTCCGCCAATGTCGCTCCATTTCTAACCCTAACCCTAACGTCCTGGTACGGAATTCCATAGCCAATTCCATGGTCCTGTTTTCATCTTCGTAATCATAGAAATGTTTCACATTTTCTTAATGTTAGTATTGAAGATATAGCACTTGTAATCACAGGGTCGTGTCTGGATGGTAAACCCCTAGATTTGCGAAAGTCTCGCAGAACACAGAAACCAAGTCAACGTTGACTTTTCCTGAACCCAACCAAGTAGTTTTGCTACCTAAACCTAACCAAACTGCGTGCGAGAGTTTCACAAATCGAGGGTTTCCATCTAGACTCGATCCTGATTCCACTGGGCAGGATGCCGCACCAGCCGTTTTATTTTGAAATGCAGTCTGTAGACCCGACACTCCCAGCAGGCTCAGCTGTACTTTGTGTTTGGTGCTTTTTTAGCAAGTGTTAGCACGCTGACATGCGATACTAAAATGGTGACCATGGCAAACGTCAGCATGTTAGCATTGTCACTGTGCGCATGTCCGCATGCTGATGTCAGCATTTAGCTCAAAGCGCTGTTGTGTCTAAGTACAGCCTCGCAGAGCCGCTAGCGTGCCTGTAGACTCTTGTTTATACGTGTGGTGTTATGAGGACAATATACAAATAGTTTCATCTATAAACTGAGTGGACTTTCTTCAACAGGGAATTGAACCAGAAGGTTTCCCACTGCTGCTACAATCCCTGAAAACTGACAGTCCAATCAAAATCATACACAGCAACCCCAATAAGAAACTCTATGGAGGTAAAACTCAGTTCACAGTTATCAGTTGGTTCTGGTTCCAGACATGTAGCACAGAACCGGCATGTAAACGTTGATTTGCCTTCATCATCACCTGCACATTCTTCTGTTAGAAGCTCACATGGCTTTTGAATTTCTCACCAGCAGTAACTGAACATATGTTGATCTCCCGTCTGTTCCCAGATCTCATGGAGCGTTCGCTGGGTGTTAACACCTTCCAGCTGGCAAAGAAACTAGTCGATAAAGTCGTCTCTGTAAGGTGCATTTACACTTTCAAGCTTCATTTGAACGGTTTTACTCAGAAATTAGATTTCCACTGTGTGAAGAAATGCGTTAAAATTCGTAGGATAAGAAGTAATAGACTTTTTTCTTCCTCTACCTCGGCCTCACAGTGAGGAGGACTCTCTGGTGGCGATGCTGAGGTTTCAGGAGTTTGAACGCTCCACCGTGGACACAGAGGGAGCCATGGGACTGGCTGCCATCTTGGCCGGACAGCTACCGGAACTGAGAGGCAAAAAGTGGGTCAGACTTGTTGATGTTATTGAACCTGACTGAGCCCCACGGGGGAAATTCTCTGAGCTCCCTTTTCAAGAGGTCAGAAGTCAGGAACAGACGGCAGCATTCACTTATTGCTTTTAATAGGTGAACATCTTGCAGTAAAGCACTCCTCTTCGTGTTTACAGAAGAACCAAAAGGCCTAGTTTTCTTTTTTATGTAACAATGTAAAAACCCTCTGGATCATTTTAAACGTAGTCTTAACTGTGAGGGCTGAGACATTTTTCTTTGTGCCTGAAAAGCTGACATCTGGGCAATTCTGCGATGTCAGCAGAGCTAATCCGTTTGGCTGCAGATAAAGCAAGACTCCCTCTGTGTGTGTGTGTGTGTGTGTGTGTGTGTCTCTGCTGTAGGGTCGGTGTTGTGGTGAGCAGCGCTAACATGGAGCTGGAGCTGGTGAGGCAGTGTGTGGACCGGGCCCTGGTGCTGGACGACCGGGTCAGTAAGTTCTCTGTGCAGCTGGGAGAGTGGCCAGGAGACATGGCTAAGCTGCTGGACGTCCTGTCCAGAGAGGACGTCAGGTAGGGTCAACCCCCCCCCCGTCCACTTAAAGGTTGTTTCTCTCTGTTGTTTCACGTTGAGGTCCAATCTGTTTTAGGTTTAATGTCCCTTGATGCTGCCTTTAATTCTTTGCTCTCTCTGTCTTTTCTCCTCCCAGGTTGTTGGACGTCTGCCATCGGAGACAAAGTGACAAGTCAGACCTCTTCAAGGCAAAGGTAGGCGACTAATCTCTCCTCTTCGCCTCTTTCTTTTTCCTCCTCCTCCTCCTCCTCCTCCTCTTCAATCCGCTCATCTACTTTTCCTTCATTGCCATGGAACTTATGGCTTTGAGTTGGCAGGACAAAATCGAGTGACTAAGAGGGACAAAAATACAAATCAAGTGAAATGTACAGAGTATTTATGCTGTATTTGGAGAAGACCTACGCTTACACTCCAAGAAACACTGGTACCACTTCCTACCGCCGGCACCCTTTGTAACTCACGGCTTTATTAATCATTTAAACACCATGAATGAATTATCTATTCACCACTGATACAGATATAAGTTACAATTCATAAAACCCAGAAAGGTGCCGTGTTAACATAATTTAGCCTGGTAAAAGGTTTTAAAGTGCGAATATGTAACTTTTGAAAGAGGAAATAACCCATTCCTTCTGTTACGAGTGATGAATTCATAAGCAATAAAACGCACCCTCGCTCGATGCAACACGCTCAGAGGTTTTACTGCTGCAGCCTTACTTGGTCTGGTATGACCGGCAGCTCATGTTGGCTAATGTTAGCCAGTGTTAGCAAACTACAGACACATACCTAGAGACTGAGGTGTAACTGACAGCACTGAGTCAGTCTGCTTTATGACCCTACGCAACTGCTGTAATGCTACATTTTAGCATTTACCATTATTAAAGTTATACAGTCTCACTTTGAAATCATCTTTTCCGTGAAACAAATGGAAAATAAAAGCTGCCACAGGAGAGAGATGATTTCCAACGTAAGGAAACACGACGCATGACACCAGTTGCTCTCTAGCAATTGGCTTATTGCATCTCGTTTAACTTCATGAAACTGCTTTGGAGGCAGGCAGGACGGTCTCATTGTCTCATTGTCTCCTGGTTGTGCGTTATTGCCTCTGCAGTCTACACTGACAAATTGGCACTGCACAGTTAATTCACCAGCAGTGTCAAAAGGTGAAAGGTGCTGCATAATTAACTGGCAACCCGCTCACTGCCCTAATTCTAATGTGTGTGTGTGTGATGTCAGAGGGCTAACTGTATCTCTGTGTGCTGATAGGTCGAGTGTGTGGTGGAAACCAGGGATAAGACACAGAGCGCTCAGCTGCGCAAGACGCTGAGTGAGCGCTACCCCTCTATATGCTGGCTGGACCGGTGATCACCACGGCGACGTGAACTAGAAAGCTGAAACAAGAGGAGGGAATGACACACTCATGACACGTGAGATGACGTGCGAACACATCCTGTAACACACACTACTATGATACATGAACTCTGTTATAGGAATCTCATTAAGACGACGGCTGTTAAGCAAACCTAAGTGTATACAGAAAGCCTTGAGATTATAGAGCTAATACTATTCATATTACTGCTGTTGCTTATGCTGCTATTGTTCTACTCATAGCACCCTGTAATTACAGTAAAGCGGTTAGGCTGCGGCGTTCAGAAGATGAACATAGTTCTTATAGTTTACCATTAATCACAGACTATGAATCATACACTGTAGATGCAGGCTTACTCCTCTAGTGGCCTCTTTGCAAAGGAAGGACACACCATGCACCTCCGTATACACCACCAGCATGAAAGATGCATTTTTCAATCCATGTTGTTTTTAAACTGTTGTACATATTTCTGTATTTATACTGTCCGAGACAGTAGAGTCAAATCCAACTAAGTGTTCTCCAAATAAAAATTGACTAACTCTGTGACCTGTTTTGATGGTTTTGTGATGTTTGGGCTGGTGGGGGTGGGGGTAGGGGTAGAGAGAACCCCCCCCACCCCTCGTTTCTCTTGATGGTTGGTGTCATTCCTCAAGAGTAAAAGTGAGGCGGGATGTAAAAGGAAGTTGTTTCTACGCCACCCGCCCCTGATTAATGGCTGGAGACAGCTCTAGTGGAGACGGGCCTGTTTAAGACGGGCTAATGCTCTTAAGTTCATAAGCAGAGGACATCGTGACCCCGTGCTACTGGTTCAGCCTCATTCGGGCAGCGTCACACTGTTTACCTGTGTGACGCCTTCCTCTGCAAGAGGCGTGTGATTAAACGGCGAGATGTGTTAAAAGATGTGTGTGTTACAAGTTGGAGTAACGTTGCGTCCTTTAAGGTTTCCTGGAACTGTTAAAGCTGCTATAATCAATATTTTTATATTAACGATGGCTCACTAGCAGTGATGAACCCACAGAGAATTACCACCAAGCTGTGCAGTTCCCCTTAGCTCCACGGGGAGATTTAGCAGCTTTTATATCGTTTTGAACTTGTTGGTTCAGTTTCAACGCTCTCATGAGTGACATTTTCAGCCATAGCAGACAGCTGTTTTCAGCGAAAAGGCTTGGAAAAAAACCCAGTGTGCACTACCCGCCCAGCACCCAATGACACACACAGAGCTAGCGACTAGCTGGTGAACATAGTGGAGCATTTAGCAGCTAAAGAGCCAGGCATTTCCCTCAGGAGTTGGTGGAGACAGAGTGAATATTGGATTTACATTTGTCGGTTTTCTTGAAACACGACTTCAAATGAATGCCATTTGTTGCTCTGTGCCTGCTGGATATGTCAATCACATTTAGCAACACTTCTAACATTTTGCTAAAAGCTTCTTTCTGCTGCTCCAGAGTGGCCAAAAAAAAAAAAAAAATTACTTCACAGGTTTAAATTGGATGAATGGAATTCATGTTATTTTCATGTTTTTAGCCAAGCTAGCAGCGTGGCTCTAGGGATGGCAGTGTCTGTCTGCTGGTGCACTGCTTTGGTCCAGAGTGAAATATCTCAACAACTATTGGATGGATCTGCATGATATTTTGTAGACATTCATGTCCTCAGAGGATGAATCCTAACCACCAACATGAGGTTGGCATTTGCGGTTTTGATTGAAATATTTCAACATAATATTGCTACAAAATGTGGTACAAATACTCATGTTCCCACAGGATGAACAGTAATCACTTTGGTGATCTCTTAATTTTTTTTATATCTAGCGCCATCATCAGTTCAAAGTTTTAGTTTGACCAACACTTTGGTTTATGAGCAAATACCTGCAAAACTACAGCTACGGCTATACTTTGTGTTCAGTGCTATTTTTTTTTTTTTTTTCCCGGTCCTTGTTAACAATTTTTCATAATGAACACACAGCATGAAATCATGAGGAAAATTTAAAAGGAAGGAAAAAAATTGAATAAATGAATAATTAAATCAATAAACAAAACAAAAACTAGTAAATGCTAGCAGGCTAACATGCTAAACTAATTGTGCTAGCATTGAAATTGTTTGCGTGCTGACATTAGCATTTAGCTCAAAGCACTGCTGTGCCTCGGTACAGCTTTACTTTCTGCAGCCTCTTTCTCATTTTGTTTCAGAGCATCTTGATCATCGTCGGGGGAATAAAAATGATGCAGCAAAACACATTTCATGCAGTTTGTAAGTCACTCTTTATTTTGCAGGGTTAACAAAATAAAATCTTCCAGTCAGTATTTCAAAAAGTTGAAAAAGCACTTCAGTGTAAGAAAGGAAAATGGGAATTTCAAATGCATACAGCAGCTCTCTTTATTTTGACTTTAGAGGCTGATGGCAGCGTACCATCTGCAGCCAACCTGTCTGACGTTACGTTCATCGCAGCAGCTGAGAAAATATCCCTACTGCCATCACCCAGGATGAATGTCAACATCGTGATAGTACAAAAACCGATTTCATAGATAATTCCCCTTGTATTGCACTAAATATCATCAAGATAACTCTGATAAGGAATCATTTCTGTTAATATTAGTATCAATACAAACTTTAAATTATTATTTACAAAAAAGGTACAACTGGTCTTTCTTTGATTTGGTAATAAAAAATCTATGGAATGAAACAGAGATGCATGTCCATCACCAGAAGTAGTACAAACTAAGTAAGAAAAATTGTAACGTAGTGTTCACCTCAATACTTGTACGTTGAAAGAAATCGGATCATGGAAAAGGCTCAGCCGTCTTCCTCCACTTGCCCCCTCAGCAGGACTTCACACCAAAGAGAAAAACAGTGGAAGAAGAAAAGGCACAAGGAAGCGATTGATCTTCGGGACTCAGCTTATGCAGTGTTGTTCGGTGGGCTTCTCCTGCCCGCATCAGTGCTGTTTGGGGCGCTTGGGGTCGTACTTGATGAGCAGGCCGAGGGAGGCCATGCCGAAAAAAAAGGTCTGGACAAACCACAGGCAGCGGGTGGCCATGTTGTCGATACCTTTGTTACTGCAGAAGCACAGAGAAGAAACCAGGAACAAAAGGTCAAGCTAACAGCTGTTTCATTGTGTCCAAACAGTGGTTACTCATCCCCACGGCCCTCAATTTTGTATTATTTGCCACTTTGCCTTGAAATCTCAATTCCTACAGACAAATGTGTTTCTAATGTAGATTGTGCTTCCAAAGACTCTTGTGGAAAGTTTTGGTTTATATTTACTCTCCGTATAATAAAAATACAAGATCAAATTTGGGCAAATACCATTCGAGAACAGCTTATTTATTGTTGCCACAAAATAATAATAACGTGTCCCCGATGGCAAGTTGAGGCATGAAGTAAAAACACATGAGAAAGGCAGCTCTTGGATGTTTTTTATACCGAAATATAGTGTGAATAGTGTGTTTAAGGCTTCTGGATATGAAACATTTGAGGAGGCCCAATTTCTGAAGGGAAGTTGAGGTTTGTAAAAATGTTATTACAGCACCATCTAGTGGACAAAGAGGCTCTTGACATTCTCACCTGCACACCTTCAACGCAACAAAGGCCTCAAAAACATGGATGGCAAGCGTGGCCCACCACCTGTAACAGAGAGAAATGCGTTAAACTCCGCAGACCTTCTATTCAATTCAACAATGATACTTTACACGTTAGCCCTGAGAAGTAATTACAGCCTTTAGTTCTAAATTCAGACGGCCGTGCGGTCTGAGAACATGGTGTAACCGCCACACCACGTTTTGTTCTTCCTCATACAAAGATGAGCCCGCTGAAGCCACTTCGCAGAGTGCTGAATTAAGAAGAGTCACATGACAACCTAAAAAAAAAAAAAAATCTACCACTTCACATATATCAAACCACCACAGACTGAATGACACCTTCCAGCTTAGCTTTTCTTCTTAGAAAACACTCTCAGACATACAGTCCTGTATGTCACATGACTTAAACAACAACAAAACATTAGCTTTTGATTGCTCTCTTAATACTCTACTGGTGCTATAGCAGTCATGTGACTTAAACGGCTAATTAGCAAAGTGCTCTACCAGTGGAGGTGCTGGTAACGACCTGCAAATGGGGAAAAACATTAAGGCAGTAGCTGATTAAGCAGTGTATTCCAGCCTTGTGAGGGTATTTTGCACATCATTTGATTGTCACTGATGAGCATGTGAGAACAAGAGAATTAGCGTTTTTTTGTATTCTGAATGGTCAAACTGTAGGTACAGTAACAATGCTTTCCAGGGGAACTACCACATTTCAGTGTGTGTCCCATTTACTATAAGGGAGTAATCAACGGGAATATTTCTCCGGAAGCACAGTATTTCAAATCACTTATAATCACTTACCCTTTGTACATAATGCCAGCATAGTTATCCACAAGGTATCTGCAGAAGCTGCCAAACGGACCGAGGTACTGAAATGGGATTTTTTCGGGCACAAACACGGTGCACTGCAAAACACAGAGTGGTTCAGCATGAACCCCATATAAACCACACACATGTGCTGTAATCAAAGAAGTTGTCTTCTGTTAGCTGTTTAATAATCTAACTCATGACCTTCTCACTCCTTCTTTAACCCAGAGCGCACAACTCCGAATTTCAGAGACACATTTAAGTCAAAGGACTGTTTATGTTGACGATGACTGTACAATGATTTGGCACGGCATTTCATGGCATACAGCTGACCTAAAGAGGCGTTCTTTCCTTTGAGCAGACTCTGCGGTGCCCGATGTGCTGCTCCATTTGGATTCTGATAGCGGGAAGTCCAGGGCTGGTCGACACTAAATAGCATCTGTGTGCTCTTGGGCAGTGAGTTGCAGTTTTAATTAGAAGATACACAGTGGCAATAATAAACCGCATTGTGCTAGGTTTCATGTTAGTGGAATGGCTCTTTGCAGCAGTTTGGATCATGAGTGTAACGGCTGTTTGTACGGCACAGGGCAGCCTTGTTGTGAGAAGTACCCCTGAAATTTTATTTGACATAGTTCAGAGAATCAGTTCTGCAACAATCAATAATCAGTACACCCTTTATGTTCAAGCCATACTCACTTACTTACTTTATTTTTGCCTAATTACACTTTTATACCCCTCAAAAAAAATGTGCTCAGCACCCCAAATATAGCATAAAGAAACACATGAAGTGAGTATGAAGTCTCACACAACAGACCACGAATCTAAATGTCATAATGTGGCATTGTGCCGTGCTGCTATTGTCCTCTTCTGTCCACCTGTGACATGTCAGGTATGTGTCCATGTGGACTATGACAAAGGGACATTGTTGGAAGGGCCCCACTGCCCAGAGGCTGCAGTTCGTTTATGGTTTGGACGTCAAACACGCACCTAAAGGCTGAACTATGTTTCTTCAGCTATTACTGATTATGACATATCTTATAACCAATCCCCATTGTTGTGTATTTGTCATTTTCTCACTACAGGAAAGCTCCCTGTCTACGTTACTACGTACGTGGCAAGTTGTGGTACATGTAACGTTAACTCGAACCTCGCGATATTTGACCATTTGTATGGAGAATTACACCGAATTTCATTTAAAAAGGTTGCACGTTGTCTTTCTGCCCAGCACAGCAACACATTGCGGACAACCCTGCAGACATTTCACAATTACGCTTTGTCAATTTGTCATTTCGACATACATTTTATTGACCAAGCACTAGCGCATTAGCTAGCTTACAACGAAACCCCAATATCTATTGACTACCCGTTAATGTTACGTTAGCTTAGCTTTAACGTCACTGTCCCCGCGGTGTATTTTTTCTGAGGGAATAGTTTATCGTCGATATGTGAACATTTGCCAGAGAATAAAGGAACATTAAACTAACGGTCTCATATTTTGTATGGTGTTTGCTCCTATAAGACAACAGACGGTACCGGAGCAAACATTAGCAAACGCTAGAGTTAGCTGCGAAGTTACAGTAGACAACTAACTTGTCCAATGGACTTTGCACAGAAGTGTGTTTGACCTGTGCTCTGAATGAATCCCGATAAGATAAGCTATCAACAGAACAGTGACTTGGCAATGACCTCGAAGGCTGCTTTACCGACATGAAAACATTTTCACAAATTATAACGTGTTAAATGGCGTACAACGCGTTATAGCGAAAACAATAAAATAAATAATAAGTCACAGAATTTCCCAGGAGTTCACGACAGTAACGTTAGCGATTTTCAGAATAATTTACTGCGCGCCCCGGAAGCCACTTTACGAAACACAACACGGTGGCATTTACAGCGCCGGGAGGAAATAAATGTCAAACACTTGTCTTGTCTTCATTCTATTTCACTTCGATTATAGTTGATTTAATGAACTTACCGTGAAATATCCCACCGCCAGTGTCACGGTGACAATCCAAAACAGGCTGGTCCTTCTAAAGTAATCGCATCCATCACTTTTAGCCATAGCTGCTGCTGTTCTGCGCTCGTCCCGCTGTCAAATGTGACCGTGTGAGAACAGCGACGAGAGGAAAACTGACGGGACCGCAGGGCAGGGTGGTTGTCTTTTTTCATAGGGAGTATGATAAAAAAAAAAATACACAATAAACCACCCTTTGATAAGAAATTGTCAATTAGTACCACTGTTGAGTTTTCTTATTGCTATAAATGCATTTAAAATATACAATAAACTGTAGCATACAGTATAATAACAACATTGAATTGCATTGCTGCTTCTTTGTTGAGCTTTTACCATGTAGCTGTTTTTGTGGGAAGGGAAAAAGATTAAAAATACGTTAAAAGAGTTCGTAATGTACTAATATTTTCAGTTGCCAGATTGTTGAAAATATTCTGTATTTATTTTGCCTATTTGTTGAGGCAGATAGCTATAGAACACATTCACTTTTCAATACTGTAGGACATGATACAATGTTTACAGAAGGTCATTTTAGAAACCTATCGCCAATTTCAAAATGTTCAGACAGATGGAACGAAATGCCTTTGTAAGCATTTGATACTTAATTGTTTGTTTTGTGGGGAGATGCATTAAGTAACAGACCCCTGTCTTTTAAATACTTTGTCCTGTTGCCCCACTGAAGACCTGTGAATTGCCAGAAATGCTGCAATTTAGGACAGAAATTATATTGGACCAGTGTCCAACGCTTCATTTATTTATTAAAAAATGAATAATAAAAACAGCAGACTTTCAACCCCTATAGTGTTTTGACTGCTCCTACATAAACAATGACAAGAATCTAATTTTGGATAAGGAGGAATGCAGCTGCATGAACAAAAACATCAAGATATTGGATTTGGAGAGGATGCTCTTAATAAAATTAAGATTATATAATATATATGTGTATTTTATACTGTTACCTGAGGCCTTACTACATTTATTTTATTTTATTTCTAATATTTGAGTGTTTTAATCATGTCTCCTGCTACACAGAAGCAAACTATTATTAACTATTATTAAAATGACCAAATGCCAAGGGTAATAGCAGAATAATTCTTTGTTTCATATTATCAGTTTAAAGGGGACATACCTTGCTCTCACCTTGTAATGATTTTCCACCACTACCTGATTGAAAAGTGACAAATTATTATAGTTGTATTTCAAATGCACGTCCCCAACAAACGGCAAACATGAAAATGACACCCCATCCAAGTGCAGCTTAATCAAGCTACAGCATTGCTTCCAAACGGCGATGTATTTGTATCTGCATCCCTGTGGTTCACAGCCATGCACTGGCAGCGCAGCAGTCTTCCTGTTTGGGGGATTATGCTTTGGAAATTTACATGAAGAGATAAGCTGATCAGGTGACTTTTTTTTTTTTGCTTTTTTAAATATACAGATCTCTACAGTGGCAGGATCAAACTAAACAGAGCTCTTTATAGTGATTTTGCATTAGCTGAATAGCCCATATGCTGAACCAGTGTTTGTTTATCTTTAATCACTTGATCACTGTATGTAAACTTGGGCCTAGCAAGTGTTTAATCTGCTGAAATGGTTTATTGATAAGACTCTTTCCCATTTTATTACTGGTCAGACTCAATTTAGATACTGAAATACATGGTACGAGTTTGTTTTTATAATATGAATATCCAGAAGTCATTTAAATCACACAATTTCACATCAGCGAGTTTGGCAGCTTCGACAGTAGTGCAGAGCGTTGTGCAAAACGTCTGATAGGATTTGGACAGAGCATAGAGAGAGAGTTGGTGGGACTTTCAGGAGCCGTCTCCACACATGGAGACATTGATTCTGCAAGTTGTCCAGATAAAGATAAAAAGAAATGCCCCTGGCCTGTTTTGTTGCATTAGATAACTCCGGTAGACTTCAAGCTGCATTGTTTTTCTAATACACCTACAAATACAGTAAATCCGTTTCTGCACTTTGCCCTTTTGTACTATTTGACTTTAGATTCAGTATGTTAGCATTTACATTTTCACTGCATTTGACATACAGCTGATGCTTGGAGAAGCATTACATGCAACAGCAAAAGGGTCAAAGGTCAAGACTGTAAGTGAATAAGCATCGGAGGAGACACGTAATGCATGTGTAAATATATATGAAACATGGTAATTCATTTAAGTGATTACATGGCTGTTCTCCAGCAGCATGTCAGAGCACAGAAGACAGACTTGACATATTGAGGTTAAAGGTGACAGCACCTGCATACGACTCGGTCAAGGCCTGGACATGTTAAACAATTTGACAAGCTTGCCACTTTGATGCACCTATTCAGTGTAACGAGGCCGCCGTGTAACTGTCCAATTCATCACTGAATAATTACCCACCTTTGTCTTTCCCCTCCCGTGATAGCAGGGAGCTGCTCCGCATATGAAAGGAAAACAGGAGCCGCTGATAGGTTCCAGCTCAGAATGCCGTTTTGCATCTTGCTAAGGTCTGTGAGTTAAACATTTCTTCAAGGCTATTGTCAGTTGATCAGTGTTTGTAACGGTTTGCAAAGCCGCCCGTGTTTGTGCTTAACACTAATCAGATGACTCCCAGTAGCCAAATTTGAATTGAAAGGTACCCCTGAAATATTAAGAATTTCACATCATCAGAGCATCTGTGCCGTGAAAAATACTGGCAGAATATGTATTTGTATGCATAATATACATTTCCAATATACACACTTGTTAACCACCACAAAACCCCAGCACACATTCATTAAGATAGTGGCAAAAAAAAGACAAATCATGGATGAGAAAGATACAATAAATCATTTCTGTCTGTCATTACCATCTGCCTTCTGTCTCGCTTTGTATGTATATTATTTGATATGTCACATATTCAGCAGCACAAAGCACCCCAAAAACACAAGCAATCACATGTTGTCGTCTTTAATTTAAGTGGTATCGATGAGGCTGACAATCACAGAGGGACTTTCTTTTGTCTCATTCTGCAGTGTGTCATATTTGCCATTGACCTTGCCACCACTATGATAGGGATTAGGTGATAACGGGGGTAAGGGAGGGGGTTGGTTGAAGGGCTACTCTGGTCAGAGTACTCCTGTTAACCACCCATCCTCAAAGTAAAACGACACCCCACCCCAAACAACACTACCATGGCCTTCTGGGGTCTGAGGTGATCAATATAAAAGGTACCCTGACACAAGCAGGAGACACAGTCAGAGATTCTCTGTGAAGGAGCACACTGTCATACTGAACTCTGTCACTTCAGAAGTCCATTAGGAATCCATCTCTTTCCAGAGCTCCATTTGTTTAACTGCTGCTATGTGGAAGGACTCCGGCAATGGTAAGGAATGCTTTCTAATCTTTAAAGGGAGTTGGCTTGCTTTATTTATTCATGATCTGCAGCCTTGTTTTAGTTTTTGTAAACTGTATGATCTAGCACTGGATAAAATGTAGTTCAGTGTTTGTTTAACGTGCCTGGTGAATGGGCTGTACTGCACCAATGGGCTGAAACCTCTTCAAGAATTAGCAAATATTAGATCCAAGTTTGGTTTAACCAGTGAAAAAAACGGTGTGGCAGTAGAAATAGTAGAAATAATAACCAGAAATGAGTTGGTAAGGTGGAATACAGCATCACTTTCACTATATCACTGTATATATTAGTTTAGACAGCAAACAGAAAAGGCTAGGCAGTTAATTATATGTGTCACTTTCCACGTTCAACATTCTGTATCTTTACATCAAATTAGTGATGCTTTACTGCAGAAGCTAGCGTGTTGAGTAACAAAAACATATGAAGAAATAAGAAAAGAAGAACTCTTATGGATCCTGTCTGATGTGGAACCTGCTCTCTCCTCCTCCCCTCAGATGATGCCCGGGCCGTGGCCTCCAGCGGCGGCTCCTCTCGCAGCGCCAGTCGCAGGAAGAGGACCAGCTTCTCCAAAGAACATGTGGAGCTCCTGCGAGCCACCTTCGAGACCGACCCGTACCCCGGCATCAGCCTCAGAGAGAGCCTGTCCCAGACCACGGGCCTGCCGGAGTCACGCATCCAGGTACACAGTCGCCCGGGCTACCTCATACAGCAAAATCCTTAAATCCGGGGAAGAGATATGATGAACAAATGAGTTGTTTAGGGTGAAATTGTCAGTTCAGATATGTTTTGGAAATATCTTTATTTGTGGGGAATTGGAAACTGGTGTCATTCCAAGATTAAATACACACATGCATGCTTTTCACATGAGCACATACAGTAGGCACAAACACACACACAAAGATGTATAGTTGTGTTGTAAGGCTTTTTTCTTATCACAAAAAGGCTCTGTTTTCAAATGCATCCTGCATAGAATTGTAGATACTGCTATCACTCTATCACTTTATTTCTTTATCTTTAAAGATGACACAAGCTGTTTTTATCAGGATCGTGTTTGAGCTGACAGATAGACTGTGCAACAGGCTCTGACAGCTGACAACTCTACTAGATCTGCTCTCCCCCGAATCCACTGGTGCCTGTTAGCCCAGAAAATGATTAACAGAACAGAATGTGTTGTTTATCTGTCCTGAATCGAATCTAAGCTCCTTTTCTTCTTTCTTTCCTGTCCAGGTGTGGTTTCAGAACAGAAGAGCTCGCACCCTGAAGTGCAAAGGAGCCAAGAAAGCACTGTGGCAGTCTGATAGCCCGGTCCACGATGCTCCACCCCCCCCTCACGCTGTAGCAAGCAGGGGCCCGCAGGTTGGCTCGGTCCATCTGCCGCCTCAGTGCCCTCCACCGGCTTACCCAACCCCAGTGAAGGAGGAGATGGATGAAGCCTGCTACTATGGACAGTGTCCTTCAGTCTACTCCACCATTGAGGAGCATGGGCACTATGGCCCCACGTATGGGCTCCAACAGAGCAGGGCGTTGGGGAGCAGCTCCAGTCCACCATTGAGGGGCTTCTGGTCCCAGCCAGGCAGCCAAACCTCCCCGGTCCCGCCTCTGTGGTGCCACTCTCCCCTGGAGATGAGAAACCAGGCAGCGTTCATGTATCCAGGATCAGCAGAGCAGCAGATGTACATGCCCTGCTCCACCTCCCACTCCTCAACTCCAGACACCCCTGACTCTGGATACTGGGATGCCGGTCTGGAGAACAGCCCACCACCAGAAGGTCACTACTCGCAGCTGGAGGATTCGTGGAGCGGGGCTGCTCTGGAAGGCTGCGGGGAGTCTGGACATGCAACGCTGGTCCAGCACGCCCCCCTACCTGAGCTGTCCCTGCAGGAGATTCTGGGGGAGCTGGATGAGGACTGGTTGGGAGGAGAGGGACTGGACAGTCATGCTACTGGGGATAAAATGGCTTTCTGCTAATGACTCTGTGATAAGGATTTATGATGGACAATTAGAAATCATACGTATTATTTTGACTTGAGTCATTTTTCTATTGCTTCTGAGATGTGTACATATAAGAAGTCCAAAAACTCTGCGGAACTGTTGGAAATGGGATCCATGTTTACAAAAATCCTACAATCCTACATTATTTCTATTTATTCCATATTGACTACAGTTTCTTTAGGTTAATGTATTTATTCATTTATTCACTATTTATAACCACTATTTATAATTTTCTGCACTTTTATACAAATAAATCACGAGTAATAACCATGAAATCGTTTTTTCTTTGTTTTGTTATCCAAGAATTTACTTTCGGTGAATTTACAACCAGTAAGATTTGGCTCTGTTAATGACAAGAGAGCTAGATCCGTTACATGAATTCCTCTGGCATCCAGATGTGACAGATTTGCTGTGCAGCTGGGAGAAAAAGTAGGCGAGGCACTTACAACCAGCAGATGGTGCCTGTGAGTTGGGAGACGGATAAGAGGGACAGATTTCTTTCCGACCTAAACCTCTTTCTGTGGGAATACGAGGTTTAAAATGAAGGCCTTTTCTTCTCCTCTTCGCCCAGGATGAAATGACAGAAAACCTTTGGCACTTTTATCTCTTTTCATATAAACAGAAACTTTCACAGTACATAGTTTAGATCTGAAACAATGGCCATCAGAATGTTTTTTTTTCCCCATGAGCAAAAGCATTTTAGGGGTTTCATATGTTGAGATTTGACATTTATGAAGCCCTGACCCTGACAAAACGCTATAGACCCAAATAAATTGTAGTTCTTGATGAAGACGATGGTGTATGTCAACTTCCAAGTAGTGTTAGCCAGCTAACCTTGTTAGCTTTAGCTTGCCGGCTAAAATGCTTTGATCAGAATCAGAATCTGAATGAGAAATACTTTATTGATCCCCGGGGGTTAATTACACAAGCTACTTTAGCTACTGTCACGAGAGTTTACACAGTGATGCTACAGCAGAATACAATACAGTATATGAATGATTAACATTGCGTGTACTCGCTGGTGTAGTTTCAGTTGCCTCAGGGTCTGAAAAGTGAAGCCAATGCCTTAAACCTGCATTCTTTCTAATGGCCAGCACTTGTTGCAAAAAGCAGTCACATTGTATAGAAGTCCATGAGAAAATGACCCTGCTTCTCTCTGATTATTACCTCAGTAAACATTTGTTTATGGTCTCAATTGCAAGTTTCAAGTCTTCTCCAATACAGCAAGATGTTCATTTAGTAAATTTTGGCCCCATTTAGAGGAAAATAGACGATAAAGCAGGGTGTGCTTTAGGGCATGGCTACTTTGCGATGGAGAAGTTGCTACCATGGCAACCTGTCAGGATAGAGGCGTTCTAGGAGTCCGCTGTTCATTTTTTTACTTTTACGTACATTTGCAAGTTAACTTTGTCAGAAGCTACTTTGCACGGTGTAGCCGGGAGCCAGGTGCAGCCAGGTTGCCGGTATAGGTGGGCGTGCATATTGCCTTCAGGGGTCTCAGATCCCCAGCTCCACCCTCTCATCCAAATATGGTCACTTCTGGTTCCAAAAAAAATGTTGACGGCCAAAATGTTAAACTTGAGGCTTCGGAACGGAACTCAACAAAACAATGGGTGACGTCACGGTGGCTACGTCCACTTTTTTTATACAGTCCAGTGTTTTGTTTTCAGTTATGCTAGCTCGCAACAGTCCTCTTGATTGTTCCACTGATGTCAGAAGACACACACACACACACACATACACATACACACACACATATTTTACTTGTCTGATACCTTTTACTACATTTTGCCACAACCAGGGCTCCACAAACTATTTTGTAGTGCTTTATTTCAATATTTGCACTTGTAGAAAGGGCCACTGG
Organism: Enoplosus armatus; assembly: GCF_043641665.1. NCBI lineage: Eukaryota > Metazoa > Chordata > Actinopteri > Centrarchiformes > Enoplosidae > Enoplosus > Enoplosus armatus. Next base: position 20,209,770 of record NC_092191.1, read on the forward strand.
CTTTTTACTGAACCTCAGTCAGACCCCCGTCAGGTACCGAGGGTTAAAGATGACAGAAATCTCATCTTTTTACCATCTGCCAACAGCCTCCTGCGTGTATCAGCCCCGCTTTTCCCCTGACCTGACGACCCCAACACGTATTTCTTTATCAAACATGAAATGGAAAAAGCCCAAGATAGTACACAGGATGTTAGACTGAGGCTTTGACACTGTTTCCCACAACAGTGAAATGTGCTTTTGTTGTTTGGACTGTTTTGGCCTCCTGCCTTCATCCTCAAGATGAGAGGAAGGGTGCTGTCCTTTTGTTAGTGTCTGGCGTGGCTTCCTGTCCCCAGAAAAAAAAACACACACAACAGATGCAGGAGGGAAGGTGGTTCTTCAGCCTCCTGCGCTCACTAAAGATAGATCAGCAGAGGAAATGTCACAGACTGTTGGCGTCTGACGTCTGTTGGGCAGGTGTTCACCAGCACATGATGCTCAATAAACAAGATGCAGACAGCTGAGCGTAAACAATACTGGAGAATTTGATTGATTAGGAATTTCCAAGAACTAACAGTGATATCAGTCATTTCACGGACTTAAGCTGCCAATAACTGACATTTTTTTTTTTTTTCGAAAAATGCGTCTTACATGCACATGTGTTCCTCTTTGGCTCAAGTTGCTGCCATCCTCTCTGACATATGAAATAGTTCTGTACCCTGTCTTCCACAAATCTTGTTACTAAAGGATGAATCGACCCTAAACCTATTTTTAGAGCAGAGTTTTGTTGGCAGGATTAATAGCAGCAAAACATTCTGGTTGTGAGATGGAAACCTCCCAATGAACTCAGCCTATTTCAGCTGTCATTTCATGAAGTCTTATCATTTGAAACGTCTGGGGCATATAGAATCTAGCAAAGCCCTTTTGAAGGCTGCTCGAAAGCTCAAAATACTACAAAGTAACGGGGGGGGGGGGGGGGGGGGGGGGGTACTATCTATATCTGTAAATGCAGCAGCAGCCTCTCTATTAAGAGGATATTCATTTAAGGAGTCGACTTGTTGTTAATAACAAACTCGCAGAGAATTATCACCCGACTCTGCAGCTCAGCTCTTAACCTCACTGTTTTGGTTCACTCTCTCCGGTCTCATCTGCTTCAGCTTTTTTTGGGGGGGGGGGGGAGCGGAGCAGGCAGCTGAAAAAAAAAAAAAGCTCTAAAAACTCAGACTCAGACTGACTGATTTTACTACCTGGTGAATACAGCGGGAGCATTTAGAAAGCAGATGTTTCCCTCAGAAGGTGGTGGAGACTGAAACAGAGCTGAAAGAAGAGTGAATATTGGACTTACGTTCATCAGGGGGAGACAAAGACGACTCCCAATGAATGCCCACTTTGCTGCGGGTTTGCTGGGTGTGTGGGCCAAACAATTGGTGGCCGAACATTCAGTTGCTGTAGGCTATAGATGCCAGCTGCTCTGACACGCTGATGTTTAGCAGGTATACTGTTTACCATGTTCACCATCTTAGTGCCAGAATTACAGCTAAGGTTGATGTGAGTGCAGTATTGGACATTTTGAACGGATGATGGCGCTAGATGAAAAGTTAGGGGGATCAGTAAAGTCATTAGGGACTGTGAGTATCTGTGCCAGATTTCACCGTTATCCATTCAACAGTGTGTGTCTAAAAGGTCATCCCCATTATGTCACATTAGAGGCAATCATTTCTAGTATTGACATGCCTTCACATTCACTTTGGAAATATGTAATGGCTGTCATTATGTGATCCTTTGACAGCTCCCGCACTGAATAAGTGTACGAGTCAACCGTGAGAAACATTATTATCCATCAGACCTTCAGATGTCGTGTAAATGGGACCTTCCCCTTTATGCGTGCTTGAAAGAAACATTTATGGTGCTAATCAGCTGTCTCTGTCTGCGGTAGAACGGTTTCGCCTGTGTCTCCTCATCTTGACCTTGGATGGAAACATTTCCTCGAAATCGCCTCTCAATTACGGCAAATCCAGCATTCAACATGTAGCGTACATCATGAGGTTTATCATGTGTTTCGTGGGTTAGCCTACTTCCAGACATGTTGTCGTCCACTTGTAATCAGCTGAGTATTTCATGTGATGAGGGTTTTGTGTGTGTGTGTGTGTGTGTGTGTGTGTGTGTGTGTGTGTGTGTGTGGTTGGAGGTGTCTAGTGACGTTTTGCCATGCCCAACATGTCTGACATGGCCCACATTCTCCTGATGATATACATACATATGTTCTGCCTGTTAGCTTGTCTCTCTCTCTCTCTCTCTATAACACACACACACACACACACACACACACACACGGTCCAAAGAATGACTGAACTTAGCCAGGGCGCAGGGCGAATTATTATTTGTAATTACATGCAAGTATACACACATTCTGAAACACACACAAAGCAATAAAACAGTACAGCATTTCTAAGAAATGGTCTCATTTAACTCCTGCTCACCAAACTCACACCCACACACACACACACACACACACACACAAGTGTTAACAACTCTAGTCTTGAACAAACTGGGGGCAGACAGGCGTGTGAGTGATGGTCCTCAGCTGCCGGCAGTTCCAGGGATGAAGCCTGGCCTTCACTAAAAATATGGCCTGTAATTTAACCAAACCCTCCCAGGGTGTCCAGGCCGGCCACGTGCTCTAATTTAGGAGCTCATCTGAGCGCTTTGCGATTGCACTGCGCCACTCTCTCTGTCTACCGCCTCTTCCTCAGTCTGCACGTCCAGACTGTGATTGATGTTGGTCAGTGACAGGGAGGAAGTGTGTGTGTGTGTGTGTGTGTGTGTGTGTGTGTGTGTGTGTGTGCGCGTCTGCCCGCATGCTCATACGCACGTACTATACGATCTAGCCGATAGTATCTGGAAACTGGATAGGAGACATGGGAGTGAGGAGCTCTTGCATTTGTTTGCCTTTCCAAAAATAGAGCAGCAAACCACTTGCTGGCCAGGCTGCAGTCCTCTGCAGATATCCTGATGTAATACTATAGCATTGAATATGTTTATTTTCATTCAAATCCACTCAGTGTGCATAAAATACACATAAACACAATTTCATTATCCATTCAAACATCACTGTCTCTGTTAGGAATACACCAAGTGAGCCGACATGTCTTGTGTTTACATTTGTTGTTGAGAGGCGAATATGCTGAGATGCAGAATGCTGCAGACGAATATATATATATATATATATATATATATATATATATATATATATATATATATATATATATATATGTGTTATTGAAGCCTCCACCTTCAAACTTAGCTTCATACAGAAATAGACATTTGATATTAAATGTCATCCACGTGGGAAATAAGGTCAGCCGCTCACTAATGAACTCCGGGCAGCAGCGTCTTCTGGTACCTGCCAGCGCTAACCTACACTATACAAGCTAATAGAGCTGGTACACTGCATGAACACAATGTGTGCCCTTCAAAAAAATCGCCTTAAAAATAATTGGGTTTATAGTTTTACATGGATAACTCCCTACAAGAATATAATGGGAATATTGTTGTCCTAGCTAGGAGATAAAAAAAAAAAACCATGCTGGGTAAGGTGACATCAGAAACTCATTATTAAGGACCACAGATATACTATATCACACTGTGTCAACTTACAGTGTTAACACAGGGAGATTAAAAAAACAACAACATAAAATATAGGATCACAAGTATAACCATATTATCTCATTAAAGCCTCATGTGAGACACAATTTAACAAAAAGGTAAAGATCTCTGTGTTCACACAGCACAGGTACGTTTCGGTACATTCACGAGAAACAGGTAGGTGTAATGGTCTCCCTGAAGAGAAAAGGCTTTGTTTGTTATGTGATTTAGGTGAAGTCGAAGACAAAGCCCATTTCACGGTTTATTGCTCATTGTTTAATGATGAACCAAACCTGCACTTTCCTGTAAAATGTTCTTCATTAACAAGACTAAGAGCCATGCAAGCAGGTATGGGAGGCTGCAAAAGCTCACGGGAAAGAATACCAAGCTGTCGGGTAGATAATACCGACAATTTGACCCGATGATGGCGCTAGGATGAAAAGTCAGGGGATCACTGTAGTTCATGAAGACCATGAATGTCTGCGCCGAATTGTACGGCAATCCGTCCGACAGCTGTCGAGATATTTCACTCTCAACCACAAATGTCAGCCTCGTGGTGGCGCTAGAGGAAAAAAAGTCAGGGGATCACCAAAGTCATCAGGATTAACCCTCTGGGGACCACGAATGTCTGCACCAGGATTTGCGCCAATCCATCTCATGGATGTTGAGATATTTCAGTCTGGAGTAAGGCGGTGCCATCCCTGGAGCCATGCGGACAGCTAAAAACTTCCATTTGGGCTTAAAACTTGAGCTTGGCACGGAGTCAACGTTCTTTCTTTGAACTGTACTATTATATGTAAGAAGTTTCCCCACTGCAACTGTATTTTTGGTGTCTCATAAGTCCCTTTGCGTTAACCAACATAGATACACTATAAATCCCTGTAGAAATATAACGTAACGTCTGAATACTGGAAAACATATTTTAGTGCAAAACTGACAAAAGAGAGGCATTCCTCTATCACACTCCTCGATACATTTCCTGTGGATGCATCTTCACATCAGATGACAAAAGCAGGACGATTCCACAGGGATATCAAATACGGAACCGATATATAACTTTGACATTAGACCTAGAATTTAAAGTGAAGCTCTTTATGTTTGCATAATGCCTTTTTTACACAGCATGGCCACAGTGATGGACGTGCCAAACGTCAAACACCGCATGTAGTGGTTGACACTGACACAGATTCATGGTATACACCAGAGTAAGAGGGAAAAGTATCAAACATATGTGCATGTTATGACGGGCAGTCAAACAGTATTACAGATAAAGTCTCTGTCTGCGGGGATGTTCATCACCACTGATTGCTTACAAACCATTTTATTCTAACAACACCCCACTATGGGAGTGATGTCATAGTGATTGGTGGTAGGAGTCTGACAGTAGGCTGTCAGTGTGAGCTGCATCCATCAGAGTTTTGTCCACTTCAGCTGAGGGCCCCCTTGTTGCTGGCCCGCCCAGCCCGGTGCAGGGAGCGGTGTCTCCGATGCAACACCTTCAGCAGGAGTACTACATGTATGAGGTAATTGTTGTTTGGTCATGTGAGCTGCTGCAGCAGCTGTCAAATGTGATGATAGCAGGCGAATCCTCGGCCCCGCCCCCTGCAGCTGATTGGGCGGCTCACATCCGTCTAGGGACCGTCAACCAAGAGACCGGCCTGTAGAGGGACACAGAGCTGAGTTTCAACCAGGAAACGGAGAGCAGGGGTGAAAAAGAGAAGCAAAATGTGATTGAATTAACAGCAGCATTCAGCATGCGTAAAAATGTATGTTAATAGCTTTTATGGCATTTTATTTAACTTTCTAAATGTGTCAAGTTGTATTGTGTGTAAATTCAGCTGCTGTTGTTTTAGTATTTTTGATAAGTCCTCATTTGCTGTAACTGGTTTCTTTTTTTTTACTTCTTCCACAGAATCAGTTATCAGTAATGAGAGGACGCCCAGTTTCCTGTCAGCTGTGACTCAGTTCGTTATCATGCAGTTTGTATTTCAGTGAAACGTGTAACATCATACATCAAGTTGTTATCAATACATCTTACTGAGTCAGACAGCTGTGTGATCCAAATGTAAAAGAGGATGTATTAACAAGCTGACTCATTCCTGTTAAATGCTGTCATTCGTTGTCTTACTTTGGGACCCCTGGAGTTCCAGGCCCACACTTCAGGAACATTTGGCCTGGAGATCGGAGAGATTAAGAGAGAAGGAAAAATGATATGCGTGTGTGTGTGTGTGTGTGTGTGTGTGTGTGTACATGCTCATTGTGTTCCATTTGTAGAGAGACGTGCTTTACTAAGACGGTTATGAGTGCACTAATTCAAGGAGACAGCCCACACCTGGCCAACTGCACCACAGAGGTCAAATCTCTGTATCTCCCCTCCTTCTTTCACAAACACATACCTCCTCCTGTGGCGTCTCCATCTGCAGCGAGCTGTGCCCATCTCACATATCCCAACCATCCCACACACACACACACCCGCACACACACACACACACACACACACACACGGTAGCACAGTATGAGTGGATCGTCTATTCATCTCCTCAACCACAAAGTCATGTGAAAAGCAGACAGAGACTTCCCTAAATTTAGAGCCTGGATGTTTATGACTTGAGAGTTAGACTTGAGTTACAGCGCTTCGGTGCAGGTGGGTATATTCTTACATGTTGTGCTGGACTGTACGGGAGGACAGATGCACGTCTAGCCCAAGGGAAATCAATATGATATCGTCTTTATTTTGGGACTGAGTGATACTTACAGTGGGCTTAAGATGATGTCGCTGCCACGCTTTTAATATGCTCCTATAGGATATTGCTGTATGGACTTATTGTATGTATGCTGTTGAACACTGTACCAGTATCAGAAAAGGCTAAAAGTCCCATAGAGCACTATGTTGTGTGTGCTGGTCCCACTCATTGGCCAGTTTATGACGATGAGTACTTCAGGATATTGTTGTTTATTTCCCTCTAATACTCCTGTTAGTCTCTACATGGACTGAAATGATGTATGTGTTTATGTGTATAATCTTCCAAATGTTTATGATGTCATTTCTTTAAGTCCTTGGTCCACACGTCCCCACCAGGCGGAGTGCACTTTATCCAGAGCCCCTTGGTTTCAAATCCAAGCCCCGCCTCTCCAGCGAGCGAGCGCACCCACCTTGTCCACCAGCGGCACAGTGCGCCAGGCAGCGAGAGCTCAGGCGTGGGGCTCACCGGGGAGCGGGCACGACGGAGCAGCAGGCAGCGGCACGGAGTGGCTTCTCGGAGAAAAGACAGATCGTTTCTTAGTTAAGGAGGAGGGGCGTGGGGGGGGGCGTTTAAGACCTATTAGGACTGAGGAGACGTGTTCATTTTGTTTGCCGTGGAAAAAGAGAACTCCTTCACGGCCAAATCTGGGAGTACCCTCAGCCGGTGGTGGGGAGGAAGGGAGGAAAGATGCGGTTCCAGTCCGACTTGGTGCGCCGCGCAGTCCGCCTCCGACGCTGGTGATGCCCGCCGCGCGGGGACCATCACCGCCCAGCAGCAGCAGCAGCAGCAGCAGAGGGAGGAGGAGGTCAGGACAACAGGGCGTCGGGGGGCCGCCGATGGTGATGATGGTAAGGTCGGGATCATGGCTAACGGAACCGGCACCATCATGTTAAAATGCGTCGTGGTCGGAGACGGTGCGGTGGGCAAAACGTGTCTTCTGATGAGCTATGCCAATGACGCCTTTCCAGAGGAGTATGTGCCCACAGTCTTTGATCATTATGCAGGTAGGAATACAGTCTCCCTATTATTATTATTATTATTATTATTATTATTAATAATATTATTATGAGCGTCTAATTATAACGTCATGACCTGCCGAACTGCTGCCGCTCTGTGTTTTGTTTCGTTTCTCAGATTAAAATCTAATAAGAGTGAATTCTCTGCTTCCTCTGCCACTCTTTCTCCAACTGCATTGGCTTGCATCTGTTGCTATAATCAAAACCACTTGTTTGCCTCCTTCACAGCAGAGAGGGGCTGGGGACCCTGAGCCCCCCCTCCTCCTTCCCTCCCTCCCTCCCTCTCTGCCCCCCCCCCCTCACCCTCTCTCCTTCCTCCTCTCAACTGCTCTTTGTCATTTTCTTGCAGTGAGTGTCAACGTTGGTGGAAAGCAGTACTTGTTGGGACTGTACGACACAGCTGGCCAGGTACAGTTTATTTCCCCCCCCCCTCTGGCCCGGTGCCAAGCATGTCAAGGACACACACACACACTCGCATGTACTCTCCCTGTCTCTCACTCTATCTCTATCCCGGCCTCCCCGTGTGCTCCTGGGACCAATAACTGTCCGGCGGTGCTTCCAACACGCCCACGGGCTTCATATTCAGGCCAGACACTAAGCTGCAACAGGTGACGGCTTTCGCACATGGGGTTTACTGCCAGAGTCTGGTGTGCCATGGACAGTGATGGGAGTGAAGGGGGTTTCAATAGTTCTATTATGCGGAGAACAGGGCTCCTATGTCCAGTAGTGATGTCACAGGTTTGTTAATAGGGCTGCCTAATGCCTGGGCTTTTTCTTTACAATGTGCCATTCAGTGGGCAGGAGTTAAAACTGTACTGAAAATGTGCTGGCCTATACACACACACACACACACACACACACACACAATAATGTTTCCACTCAGCAGAAGAGCCAGTGTACACACACACACACACACACACACACAAAGACACAAAGACTGAGGAAGCCATGTGAACACACGCGACAGACACAGGCTCATTGAGGGCATCAGCACAAGATACGGGAAAAGACCTGCATTATTTGCCACCAGGAAAGACTTAAGTTTGAGGGCAAAAAAATACTGTATTTGGTCTGTATGATAACTTAGATGATCAGACTAGAGCTGAAATCATTAGTCAAGTAATCGGTTAGTTGACACAAATTAATCCGCAACAAGTTTGATCATCCATGAACTGTTGTGAAAAAGTTTCAAAGACTAATTGACAGTGAAAATAATTGTTAGTTGCAGCCGTGGATTGGACATGAAACCATTTATAAATCATTAATACACACATATTAGAGGGCATATTTTAAAAGCAGAAGTATTAAGGGTACCCCGTGGAGTTTTTGACCACTAGAAGTGCCATGGAGCAATGTTTTTACAAGTGGGCCCCCCCCCCCCCCCGATTTCTTTGTATCGCGCATGTGATCGGCGTGAGGGGCTGGTTTTCACGTTATTCGGCCGGTATACAGTACTGGCAGCAGTGCGCATACACACAATGTGTTTGGGCGAGAAACACTGAATATAAACACAACTTTTGTTTGTTTACGAGGAACTCCACAGGGCGCCTTTAAGTTTGGACTCCCTTCAGCTATACTGCGAGACTTGCCAACGGTGGTGCACCCATTCTCTGCCCCAAGACCTTTAACCCCCTGTCATCCCAGCCACCTAAAACTGTACACACAAGTCAAATGTTGAATAGTTAACGCTTTCCTCAGGGCCGGATTTAACTGTGTGAAGCCGGAATGAGTCACAATCTGAAATCCGATCCGTTCATGGGAAAGAAGGAAGGTCAAGCGGGGGAACGTTCAGCCAATTTCTCTGTTCTGTTCATTCATGAATGCAAAAAGCACAAATCTGGGAATAGCAAATCACAGCCACCCTCCCTCCGTCTTCCCCACCCAGACAGCTACCTGTGGCTGCGTTATATTTGTGCCTCGAGAAAACAGATGGTAGAAGTGTTACTACTCGGTTGTAAAAAGAGGAACACAACCTTATTGTCTATTCTGGCGTGTTTGATAGGGTGTGTGTGTGTGTGTGTGTGTGTGTGTCAGAGGAGGGTTTGTTTTTAGCTGATTCAGAGTGTCTCTGAAATGGAGAAGTTCCCCCAGATGTCTGCCGTGGGTGCTGCCGGCCCACCGAGAGTAGAATTACTGCTCTTCAAAACGCGCCCCCGTCCGCCCCTCGACTCTGCTGACCTCTTCATGTGGAGCACAAGGCCAGCTGGTAATGTTTATAGCTTCAACGTCTGATCAAAGACCCGGCGCCCCAAAGAAAGAGAGAGAGAGAGAGAGAGAGAGTGAAAGGAAGACAGAAAGAGGAAGAGAGACAGATGGGGGGGGGGGGCAAATAGGAGGAGGAGGAATTACTCAGAAAGTGGATAAACTCAGTCCTCTCAGTTTCATTTTCCTCTCTCTCTCTCCAATTTAAAACTCTCCCTTCATCATCTCCACCTCTGGCCTCTGCTACACATGTTCGATTAGCTTCAAGCTCCCCGTAATGTTTATATTTCCGGCACGGCTGGAGCTCCCACAATGCTTTGCTGTTCCACGAGGGTATCAGCAGCCTTACAGATGTATGCCCTCATCGGATGCGATTTTCCACGCTGCCACGTCGGTGTGTGTCATGTCAGGGCCTCATAATCACGGCTCGGCATTGAGTTGAGTGCCGCTCTGCTCTGTCTGCTGTTGATACTACCTCTCTGCCTGCTATTGTCTGCGCTCTGCCACATACCCCCCCCCCCCCAACCCAGCCGCTACCTATTGAATTATTCCATATGGAAGGTCTGCGAAGTCTGTTTTGCTGAATGTGACGAGGGAACAGAGGGGAGAGTCTTTACTTATTCATTCCTTCTCCCGCTGCTGCTGCTGCACTCAAGAAAATCTAGCATTGCTGCCTGAGAAGGAGGAGGAAACAGGAAGTGGATGCTAAGTGCTGTGGTACCCATGGAAACGCTTTAGGGAGAGGAACCCAGGAGTTGCGACCCTGTGGGATCCGTGTTCTGCTGCCCTATTAACCCCCTACTTTGTTGTTGGACTGTTCCTCATTTAATCAGCCCTTCAAATGTTTTCACACTCAACTGCACATCCTGTAATCACTTTTACCACTTCACTTCACCCATTACCCCCTCTCTCCTGACTGTTTAGTACAGTCTGATGAGTCTTTTCTGACTCAGCAACGCCAAGTGGCCTAGTGACCCTCATACGCAGGGGTGGGAGGGAGGCACTTGGGGATTGGGATGAGGGTTGGGGGTGGGGGTACTGGAAATGGTTTTGCCCAGCTGGGAGCCTGTCACCACTCAGCTGCTTCGACACAGAGAAACAGGAATACTGTAGATGCGCCTCAGCTCACACTTTCAACTTGGGATTTGACACTTTAGAGTAGCCCTACGACTTGCTGTTCTCTTGTAAGGGGGGGGCGCCCACCACTCTTTCTTACGTCACTCTGTCCAAGAGCCCAAGGTGAAATACTGAAGGAATTACCAACAGTAATTCAAACCGTGCAAATGCCCCAGGGCCCCAGATCCTCAGGGGGCCAGAGGTCAAAGGCTCCAGTTTAAGTTTGTGGGAATTATTTTGAAGTTATTGCACGTTTGTTTGGTAATATGTACCAAAAACACAATATAAACATTTTAACGCCTTTCTTATTTCAGTTGATATCATCGTTATTGTGCATATTCCTGAGTGAAATGTACTTAATCAAATTTACCACAAACTAAGTGGCACACAGCAGACCTGGAACCAAATGGTATTCTGCCATATGTAATTGCAAAATATACATTAACATTACTCATACAAGGGTCAATTGTGCATTTGTTGGGTACTATTTTCTGCTGCAGATTTATACACATGTGGCCCTCTTCTAAGTATTTCTTTCAGCAGGGCGGTGAATGTGGGATTGAGTCCAAATAAACTACAGTGTGTGTTCATGGTATTGAAGGAGTATGGCTGTAGCTACCCAGACAATACTTGTTGGTAGGGTCAATTCATAGAGCCTTATCCTCCAACAGTTTTGTAGTATCCAAGCTGGAGCTGAGACAACCCCAAAAGACATCACAAGGGACGTGCCAAAGCTCCTTCAGGGTCACAGAAGACATTACACAGCTGTTTTCACTGGCTGAGGGTTAGCTTACCTACATAGCGAGTAAACTAACGCTTTATATGTAAAATCCGTGGAAACCCCCTTTAAATCTTTCTTTAAATATATTTTGATTTTGTAACATTTTAGGAAAGAAAGGTGGGCCCGTGTTAAAAGGATGTATATAAAAGGAGTTCCTTCAAATGATTCATAAAGGGTCTTTAGGTTAATTTATGTTGTAGCATGCACAGTTCATGTGCCACTGCCAGTGAATAGATGTGCATCAGCACTCAAGCTATGATTCATGGTCATTAATCACCATTAAAGGACCAGTAAAATAGAAACAAGCATAAAAACCTTTTTTTCCCCCCTGAGGTTAAAGCCAGTTCTGCAAAATGTGCAGATTTGCAGATCAGAGACAGAACTTTGTGAATAGAAATGTCTGTGTCTGGGCTTGCGTTCCCACCCGGCGGCCATGTTAGATCAGGCGTCTCTGACTCTGTTGACACCGCCAGTTTATAGAGCCCCAAGGAGGCGATATGAGTAGAAAAAGGAGAAAGGTGGGGGGGGGTTGATGGAGGAGGGAATGACTCACTGATATCATTGCACTCATATGTCACTGAGTCAACAGAGCCCCACAGTGGAGCGCACACGCTGGCCAAAAGAGGACACAGAGTCTTGCCCTGATGGAAATGTATGGACATGTATGGAGAGAGTGCTTATAGATCATGCACACACTAAGCCACTCTCACTTCCTTTTACTTCTGTCATCCCTTTCCTGCCTTCCCACTGATCATAATATTTACTGTACACTCCTGACTACCTTAGAAAGACTGTTATGCAATGTGTCAGTGCTGTACCCATGAACTGTTGAACTGCAGCCCGCTAATAAAACTGTATGACATACTTCTGGAGGAAACGTTCATCCAGAGCAGCCTGACAGCAGCATGAGTGTAAACATTTCTGGACCGAGCGCTGATCTTCAACTTAAGATTGAGCGGTGGAGCTACGTAGGAGTGTACACTCTGCCTGTGTCTCACTATATACACTCTGCGAGGCGAGCAGGCACGCTGCCTTTGGTAATGTGTCAGGGGTGTGCTGAGGAAACAGTGCGAGAGGCAGAGATGGGTCTCAGAGAAGCTCCGGGCCTGTTTACAGTAAACTCACACTGTGTGCCTTTATGTCTGTGGCTCACGGGGGGGTGGGAAGCAAAGGTCACGAGCTCACAGAGGCACATAAACACACACAGTGTACCCGATCCCATGTGGCAGATATAGTGTATCTATGGGAGCAGAGGAAAGCACAGGATGTGTGTGGATGCAAAAGCAATATGTGCTGAACTAAAGATCCACTTACTAGCTTTTTCCAGTGCTTTTCATTTTCACACGAGACAGGAAAAACAGTCTACAGCCATTCTAGCGTCTCTGCGACGCTGTGCTTTAGCCATAGCGGTGCTTTAGCGTACTGTCCAAATATTTAGACAACTTTTATTTTGATGCTTTGGCAACATTGTTCTCAAACCTTTCATGCGAATAAAGCCTTTTGAATTGAATTGATTTGACCTGATGTTGGCAAAAGTTAAAGGGATCACTAAAGTGATTACAATTCAGCCTGAGAGGAACATGAAAGTCTGTACTAAATTTCATGGCAATCCAGCTGTCGAGACTAAGGACCAAAAATGCCAACCTCGCGGTGGCACTAAAGGAAAAAGTCAAGAGATCACCAGCGTCAATATGTTTGCTGTTTGCTTCAATTGAATTTTCAGGAAAGATGCTATATCAGGACATTACATATGCCATTGACAGAATATTTTATTGATGGGTGGGATAGACATAAAACCCTCTGTCAGGCTATATGTATATATATATATACATTTTTTTTATCACAATCAGCGTATACACCACAATATAATCCTTTTTTCATGGAAAATCAATTGAGTAACTGTTAATGGATAGAATAACTAGATAAGAATGTTTTTGCCTCATCCAGTGAATTAAATGCTGGACAAGTCATACTTCATCATATTGATGCAATCATCTGGTAAAAAATCCATAAAGCGGTCCTGCTCATTGATGTGCATCAGTGCCCACCATGGCCAACTACCCCGACATATTAAAGGGATAGACACCACGTCTATGGCAAGATCTGTGACAAATTTACATCACCTCACTGTATATGTCATCTTATTGCCTATCTAATTTTATCCATATCACACACCCTGTGTATCAGATCATTTTAGACAATTTGAGGTCCCTATATCTTTATGTTGGACTTTCACCTTATTTCAAACTGTACGACTATAAATCTCCTGGTGTCGGCCAATCGTCCTTATTGTTTGTCTCAGCTTGCGTGGAGCATCAGATGGTTTGTCTTCATGGCTCAGATGGTGTCAGGAAAGCTGTCAGTCACACTTGAGTTACACAGATGACACTCAATCGTCAATCAACAACCCCCAACCCTCTGGCACTCTGAAGAAGTTAAAAAAACAGCAGCCACTAAGAATGATTTGAAATTTGCACTGTAATCATTTGGAACAGAGCAGAGCAGGAACAACTCGTATATTTTCTGAATTATACCCACATGACCCACTCCAGTTGAGTCACCTACAAATACGAGCACAGGCGTGAAAATGTGCACGCTGTTTTCATCATCTACTCCGATCTCATATAAAGTCAGTATATCTTGGATTCCTCACACAGGCAACAGAAGATGACGCACTTGCCCGGCTGATCCTACGGCTGTTTGGAGAATCCTCTGGCATTCAGCTCATTTGCATAACCATTCCCCTTAATGCTTTTGTGTGAGAAGAAGGAAAGTTTGATCGTTTTGGACTGTGCCGCGTGTGTCTGGCAGAGAATGGGACTCGCTGAAGGCATCAGGATGAAAAACATGTCACGCCAGCGCTCGGTTGTCCCGATGGCAGCTATCTCTGGCACAGCGGGACGTTGCGTCCAATTTGCTTTGATTTCAGGGATGTGGGCAACAAATTCCCCGGTCCAGATAGTGAGATTGATTCACTTGGTCCGAGTTGGTCTGGTTGAGTCTTATCTAATTACTGGAGATCCATTGAGTGCCTGTGTCTTCGAGCTAGCTTCAGAAAACCCTACCCGATGGGTGGCGTCAGAAGTGAGATGGGTCATGAATAGTCATGTGTGCGCAAGTCGGACACTCTGTCAAAAGGGTTTATCGTTGGTGAGGACAAGGGAGCGCTTGAGCTGGCGCACAAAGGACAGTCTTGCGCCAGTGAATTAGCCATTTACACCACACAAATATGGGAGAGGGCAGTGTGTCTGGTTTTCGGTGTCTTGTGCCGACGCCTTGTGCTCAGCTCGCATTAAAGGATTGCAAATGTAAAATAATCCCTAATTGTCTCTGTCAGCGAGAGAAAGCAGCCCTCATGTGAAGGTCATCTTCTTTTCTCTTCATAACTCAATTCCAAGTGCAGTTTTTTTTCATGCGTATCTATCTATCTCATAATATTCCACATCATTCGTACAAAGGAGATAGCCAAGCACGGCGTACAGTTAGCTCTCCTGGCTCCAGTGAGGGGTAAAAGTGTGTCTGCGTGTAGAGCTCTTTTTCTTTTACACTTTAATAATTCATGCATAATCATTTCTCAGATGTTAAGAAACGGAAATGAATCATGTCTGATCCTTTAACCCCCACCATCCTGACCTCTCGTCCCCCCCACTGACCCACGAATGTTAACCATTACCGTCCCATCCTCTTCCAGGAGGACTACGACCGCCTCAGGCCGCTGTCCTACCCCATGACCGATGTCTTCCTCATCTGCTTTTCCGTGGTTAACCCTGCCAGCTTCCAGAATGTGCGTGAAGAATGGGTGCCGGAGTTGCAGGAGTATGCACCCAGTGTCCCCTACCTGCTCATCGGCACCCAGGTTAGTGCTCTGACGCTCTGGTCACTCCACAGGAACTTCGCTCTCAGCTTATATGGTTTTTATTCATATACATGCCTGGATATTCTGGGATACAATAACAAAATCTGTCTCATCTGCAAACTGCGTCAGACACATTCAGCTGGTTTGAATCAGTGACGAGGCATTCAATTACATCTGTTAAATTCATGGTCAAATATACTGTACATTGAATCCACCCATGCTGCGGTGCCAAAGGAACATGTGTGTCCAAAACTATACGTTTTCCTGCACATTGATAAAAGCTCTTCTGGTTAGAACTGTCTTGTCTTGAAATCTTTTAATTACTGCACTCTTTTCATGCCATTTCAGGCCATCGCTCAGTGCATAGATGTAATTAAAGACATCAAACATTAATATCTGGATTATCATGTGAATACAACCTTGCTTTGCCAACGTTGAGAGCTCTTTCTTATTGTATGGCCCACTGACACTGACACCCACAGAGTGCTGTTTGATAGAGCCAGCATGGTCACAGATGCCGAGACGTCCTCTCAGACATTGTCAATATCCTACAAGAGCCACAAATAAAAGTTGAGTTCCAAATGAGGCCAGAACGTAGCTAAGGTCACTCTCCCTTCGCTGAGGTTCCACTGAGAACACCACGCAGGTCATGATGAGTCACTTAAGGACGCCAATAAAGATGCACATCAAACTGCGCCAGTTGTCCATCCCGCGACACAAAACTGACATTGAGGAGAAAAGAATTAATAAATTCCCACATCTCTCTTGTAATACAACGTACTTTGGAGAGCATAAAAGCTGCGTGTTCTGAGAAAAATGAGATTTCTGGAGCAAACATTCATGCAACAGAGCCTGTATTCTTTCACGCCAAAACTCAAGATGGAGAACTACACTATGAACTGGGCGGGGGCCAGAACTGTCGCATCTAAAAGCACCATGAGCACCACCGCTGATTTAAGGTGGCAATAGAATTCTAAAACAGGCCCAGTGGACAGTAAACAGCGATGAAATGGCTGGTTTGGTTTTATTCTGTCATAAAAGAAAAACCTACAAAACCTGTTCAGGAAAGAAAAAGATGGAGGATATTAGCATTCTAGTCTGTAATAGCTCACCAACTGTACATCTGAGACTAGATTTCCTTTCCTTTTCTTTTTGCTGAATGTCTGCATTGGTTTGACTGAACCAAAAACTGTCAAGTTCTGGGCCGTAAAATCAAAACAACGAGCTGAAAGAAGAGCTGTTTTGTAGAGCTGAGGGGAACTGCAGAGTCAGGCGGTCCTTTTCTGAGAGTTCGTGACCTTTTCAAATCATACCTAGCCATGTTTTCCGTTGTTAATGTAAAAATGTTAATGCTGATTGAGCCACCTCTTAATGCATCCTGGGAGCCCTGAACCTGAGCCTTGGCAAAGAGGAGTTTTGCTACAGCCAGGACCAACCTGAGTGTGGAGCTCATATGGGTTTAAAAGGTCTGTTGCTTGATACAGAAGACATCAGTGCCTTAAAGCTAATCATTAAATCAGACATTTTTAAACCAGCAATTAACTTGTAAAGATGGTAAAGCCGGGCTAATGTCTTGTGATCTTCAATAGAGACATCAGTAAACTCATGTAGATGTGAAGAGATGACACTAATCCGAAGCATTAGCTTATTTCTTAAGCCTTAAAACCCATTGCCAATACCATATGTCCTCTTAAAAATGAGCGCTGACTTGTGGGTGATTTTTTTTTTTTCGGTCCGTGTTCCCTGGCAACCAAATGCCAGTGCAGCCAAGGCCCAGCGGTGACGAGGAGGAGGAGGGAGTGGGTGTCTGATTTATCTCGTGTCAGCTGATGTTTACTAGCCCCTTTATCAGTTCCCGTCATAAGTCGCTCGCTGCTCTTCGGCCGGATGCCGACATGTCCCCTTTGAGCTTCACAACAGTGAGCCACGCTGCCACAAACCACACCAGTAAAGACAAGGGTTAATGAAGGTTGCTCCCAGTGAGATTGTGCAGGTGGATGCATTTAATCATAATTGGTTATTACTGAGGCGGGTGATGAGTCGCGCGTGCGGAGCATTGCAATGAATAAAAGAAGAGTGAGGAACCTTGTGGTTGGCTGTGAAATCGCTTTGCACAAGAGCAGGAAGTGTGGGCTAACATGGCTTTGTTTCAAAATGAGTAAACGGGCGCGCGCTCGCACACACACACACACACACACACACACAGTTGTGCAGCTTAGCTCTCTTGGATATGTTTAGAAGCATGGAGAAAAGTGCCGTAATGCCTGATTTGATGTTGACAAATCAGACAGAAAGTCAATAAGAAACTAGTAACAAGCAATATCCATTTTAATAGTAGTGTGGACTCAGCTCAGAGGAAGTGTCCCTTATCTCTTACAGATTGACCTTCGTGATGACCCCAAGACCATTGCCAAACTGAATGACATGAAGGAGAAGCCCATCCCCACTGAGCAAGGACAGAAACTAGCGAAGGAGGTTTGTACGTTTGTCCTGCTGAAGAAGTGAAGTAATATGTAGCCGGTGAAAGAGAGTGGAAGCTCACATTTTCACTTTCAGTGTCGTAGAAGTCAGCTGTCAGGTCCAGTTAGATTCCTGTGTGTTGATTCGACCCAGGAATGTCTCCGTAGGAATGTCATTTCTTCAGTAAAATGCCTGGAATCAGACCTCCAGAATCCAGGAATACATTCTGGGTCAACGTCGATGTCCAGAGGAGTTGGAGGCTGAAGGACGTAGATACCAAATGCGGTCTGTGATGAATCGCTCCTGTCAGGCGCCATAAAAGTCCAACGTTCAGAAATTACAGTCTAGACTGATTTAAAAGTTGATATCCATGTGGTTTTGGCAACGCAAGATAGGATTTAGATTGGATTCATGTCTTGTGAGAGTCATGAAGTTTTCTGAGGCCGTAAGTGTCCATGTAAGATAGTTTGATGATATTTGGAAATGACTAGCTATTTCCTTCAATGTGAGCAGTATTTTACCTTGGACATTATTACCTACAACATCGTAGATCACCTGTCTTCCATAAAAGTCCATGCCAGGATTAGCAATCCTTAAAAAAATTTTTTATATATATATATATATATATATAAATGTACTAGATTTGAATCATGAAATGTGACCGGCCCCTGTTTTTAGCCTCACATGTATTACCATTACATTCGAGTCACGCGAGATAAGCATCGTGGCAACCCCAGAGGGTCGTTTAACAACACTGTTGTGATGGAACTCACTCCTAACAATCTGGATGAAAAAAATATGTCTGCTGCATGATAAAAAAACATTTTAGGAAATATGATTATTTGCGTTCTTGCTGAGAGTTAGATGAAAACATCAATACCACTGTCATATCTGTACGCTAAAAAAGTTTACAGAGGGAGACTGATGATTATTGTTGTTGTATGAGGGTTTTTTTTTCCCTTCAATTCAGACTTGCACCATCTTGGAAGTGTCAAAGTAATGTCCCAGCCAGTAAGATGGCCATCGTGACCTGTACACAACAGCGACTCACTCGGGTGCTTATTTTAGACATGAGATTACCATGTAAAAAGGATCTATAGGCATACATAAGGTCAATTCTTATTGGCTGCAGATACACAAGAGGCATTTCAGGTACCGTTACAACACACAACAACGGCTAGTTTTTCTGCGGTTGAGAAGGCTCCGTAAAAACTATTTTAGCTCTGCTCACTACTCACCCTTAGCAGCTAAAGTTACCCAATAATATCAGCCATAACCAAAGCAAATGATATATTATTACACTGCTGGCCGTGTACAATCATAGCATTAGGTTACAGAAACACACTCAGTATTCCAAGCTAGCGGTGGTGCTGCCTGAGCCTCCGCTTCTCTTCGTTGCATTTCCTCAGCGGTGGAGAACAGCGTTGTGTGCTATGAATCTGATTGATGAAAAATGTCAAGTCATCCATAACGTCCTCTAAACTAACTGTATATAATGCAAAGTAATTTGCAAGCCGTCTTAATATGATTGTCAACTAGCAGCTATTGTAGCTAAAGTTAAGGGAATAGATTGTCCTTCTTGCCGAGAGTTACATGAGAAGATTGATATCACTCTCATTTCTGCACGGTAGATGTGAAGCAGGAGCCAGCAGCCTATTAGCTTAGCTTAGCATAAAGACAGGAAGCGAGGAAACAGTTAGCCTGGCTCTGTCCAAAGGTAACAAAATGAGCCTACCAGCAACTCCAAAGCTCATTACTTAACACATTATATATAATTTGTTTAATCCGTACAAAGTGCAAAAGCTGTTGTTTGACTATTTCTTGGCAGGGATCAGTAACTTCCTGGAGCTTCTGTTGGTTGCCTGACAACAGCTCCCGGACAAGAAATAGTCCAGCACGTGTAACCCCCTGTAAAACGGCAAATATGTGTTTTTACACTTCAGTTTTTGTATGGATTAAACAAACAAGATATGAGGTGTTAATTGGTAAGCTTTAGTGTTGCTGATAGGACTGGTCTTTATGCTAAGCTAAGCTAATAGGCTGCCGGCTCCCTCTTCACATTTACCGTCCAGACATGAGTGGTATCAATCTTCTCGTATAACTCTCAGCAAGAAAGACAATCCTTTCACTTTAAATACAATAGCTTGCTAGTTGACATCATGTCATATTATATTTTTTGACTGACGGTCCGTCCTTTCTTTTCTTCTCATCAGATTGGGGCATGTTGCTACGTGGAATGTTCAGCTTTGACCCAGAAGGGCCTGAAGACGGTGTTCGACGAGGCCATCATTGCAATCCTGACTCCCAAGAAAAAGAAGGGAGCTCTGAAGAGAAGACTGGGACCCCGCTGCATCAACTGCTGCCTGATCACGTGATACATAAACACGGAGATCCTTCAGCAACCAACCGTAAACCAAACCCAGACTGAAGGCAAAAGACAGACAAAAGAAAAATGCACAAAAGAGGGGACTGAAAAGGACAAAACAAGAGCTACTTTTAAGCTGCAGGGCTCTTGAAAGGCCATAACTCTCTCCTGCTGTCCAACACGGGTTGAGGATGCAGTTGACTACCAAAGGAGCACAAAACCCAAGTCAGTCTCTTCTTCATAAAGACTCTTTGCCTCAAAAGTACCTTCTTTTATAACCATTTTTAATCATTTTTCCTGTACAAAATTGTCATAAGCTGTCATACAAAAAAAAAACACAAAAAGACAGTCTTTCAGTTTCAAGAGAAATGCTACATTTTAATGAGTTCATATTGTTGCTATGCCTTTTGGAAGCTAGTTTATTGATTCGTGAATTTCTCAATGATAAGAGCAGATGTCCAAATCAGGAGAGAAAACCTGCAGCTGGTAAATAATGAGAGACTGACTTAAGTGACACTGTGACAGTGGCCAGAACGTATTTCTGGACACAAGGGCCCAGTTGTTTTTTTCAATGTAAAACTTGTGCTACAAAGAATCTTCTGGCCCACAAAGTCTGTCTCCAATTATTTGTCAACTGAGGACCTGCAAATTAAACCACACGAGGTGCTTTGCGTTGTGTGGGAGATAACACAAATGAGTGAAATACTCTTCAGTCAACACATTTTGGACCTTGAACTGTATTATTTTAAGGTTTGAGAGTCTTGTTTTTGCCTTATGAAAAGCCCATTATTTTCCAGTGTGGCATGCCAAAACATACTGCAAGTTAGTACCGGGGCTGAGGTCTTCATCAGGAACGGAAGAGGTCTATTATCCATTTTAAAATATATATTATCCAGAGTTTATGATTCTATATCTCTAAAATAGAGATGATCTAGTGTAGTGCAAATATTATTTTGTCAACTGAAACTTTTTTTGTTTTCATTTTGTTATCCTGCAATAACGTGTTATCCTTTCATCACCTTTAAGAAGGTTTAGAGGAGAGAAGAAGAAGAAGAAGAAGAAGAGGGATCTCATTTTAGAAATGAAACTCTTGATTCATATCCAGTGTCCAAATAATCAAATGCACACTTTCATCATGGCTAAGGTGACCCAATACTGTACATCTAATGCACAACATGAAGCACAGTCAGCGCCTCGCTTCATTTCCTGGCACAGCAAAGCACATTCCTCTGCTTTTAAACACTGTCACTCCACCAAACACAAAAGGCTCATAGAAGCACAGAAGATGCACACTGTATGAGAATAGCACACCATCTTACCACGCACAATCATAGACCATCAAGTCTCTAAAATACTTACAAATATTAGCTTTTCATGATGTAGGGGAAAGACACCGAGTCAAAATGGCGGGTTTGTAGCTGTTAGCACCAGCTGTTCGCAAGTTCAAACTTGACCAAGTTTCAACGTGAGATTTACACATCACTAAATTTCAACGGGTTGCACCAGTTGTTACTAAATATTGCTATACATTTACAAGTATCAACGCTTAAGTTTAATATATCACCTGGCCCCCTAAAACGGTTATTTTTGGAAGTTATGTTTCAGCCATGGATGCTATTACTGTGACTTTCTACAGATGTTCCCTAGTTTTCCCTTTACCCGCCAAGACATTTCTTCCGTTTTAATGGCGCAACCCAATTTAGTAAATCAGTGATTTGAAACTAGCAAGTGGTCGCTAAGAACTTAAAAAGGACATAACTTAGTGATGGATTTACGAATAGCTGGTGCAACCCAGTCAATAGAGTTTGAATCAAAATTATTTCCAAATTCGAGGTCATGAGGTCCTCACATGACAGCTGTGAAGGGTTTTATATAATGTATGGAAACAACATTAGTTTGACCCCCACCCATACACCAATTTTTAGCAACACTGTAGAAACAGGTTACCCCATAAGAATTCCTTGATCTGTGTGTTAAAGACACATTCTTCAACATTTCAGATCGAAATTGAGATAATATGTGACGTTTACCAGGATTTAGAGAATAGTTTAAATATCTATGAACCCCCCCCAAAATAATTGTATGCAACAAAGGTGTCAAGCCTACATGACTATAATACTGTAGGTAATAACGTGAGGTTGTGACTGAACTTTTCTCGCAAGCCAAACATTCAAAATATCAGCTCCTCTTGGCTTTTTCTAACTTTTTCTTTTTTTAAAGATATTAATCAAAGGTGCCAACTCTTGCAAAATGACTTCTGTTCATTTTCTGTTCAGAGTCAGATATGTTGATTGATTAAAGCTTTAATGTAAACGGTGCTTCTCCTCTCTGTCTCAGCCTGCGTTGTATAAACCGTCTCTTCGAGCAGCAGAGTGGGCTGCAAGGTGAACAGCCTTCCCTCTCGCGGACAGTTTTGCTTTCTTTCATTGTGTGAAGGTCCACCCTCAGGATCCAGGACCTAAGTGCCGCAGCCACCAATGCATTCTCCCATTGATGCTCCTCTCTTCTCAATAAATGTGTTTACTGTGTTAATAAACCGGCTTGGAGGGTTTAACTTGGAGAGCGTCACATGTTGCTGTGGAACGCATTTGTGAAATTAACTTTCTGCCGTGTTTGTTCCTGGAACTAAGGGCGCTCATGTTCATCATGGGTCAGACATCACTGGGTTGACTTGATAAGCAGGTCAACAGAATTAAACGGAGGCGGGTTCGGATTAATACACTCAAACGTTCATTAAGTATGCTTTGATACGCTTTGTGAAGAAAGTCTCCTTTTTATTTTCAGCCCCTTGAAGTTGGTGACATTTCATTGATTTACTCTTTATGCCACTACTCAGTCTGCACAAGGATGAGTTGTGTTGATCTCTGTAGCATGAGCGCCACTTGCTGGCTACTTTTTGGGATAGAATATCCCTCGCCTTACTGCGTTTTACTCTGATATGAGAGCACTTCAACAGGCACACAACTCTTACTCTGCTGTATAGTTTCCCATAGGAGAGGTATGTCCACTATTGGACATACACTGTTACTATTGGGGGTTAATGCCCTTGTTTCACAGTTTAATTCAAACATCCAGTTTAGCAACATATTGTCTGTAAAAATGTATATTCATATTCTGGAATAACAGAAAGATTATGTTTCAATTAAGAATAAAGGAAAAATAACCTCCTTTCATGTCAATTTTTAAGATAACTCTTTATAGTTACATTGCGAAGTGTTCCTGAAGCACGTTCTATCCATTACGTCATATTAACAGACTTCATATTCCAGTGCCGTTTTAGATGAATTCCTTGTATCCGAGACTTCAAATGTCTTACAGAGCTAATTAGCTACAGCACACATGAGATCCTAGAGTGTTGCATGTTTTCTTTTTGTTGTTGTTGTTGTTGTTTTTTAAAGTCAGGAAAGACTGACATAGAAGACTGGAATCACACGGATTTTACCTTGAAGCCTCCTGCTGAAGATCTCAACAATCCTGTCAGAGTAGAAGAAAATTAAAGTGGGTTTTTGTGTTTTGTTTTGGGTGTGTGTGTGTATGTATGTCTATTGTCAACAGACCAACCACTCTCTTGTTGGGGAGGTATGCTATGTGAGCCTGACAACGAAACAAAGATGAAATGACAGTTATAGCTTCTCGCTTGTTGGAGCAAATCAGGATAAACATGTGACACACGTCCTCAACTCGCTTTTACAAAAACAACATTAATAGGACATTAGGACATGTCTGCATTTTTGTCATGCAAAAATATGTATCCTCCATGCACACTCACCTTGGGTCGTCTCCCGGTGGCCCTTAGTAAAGAACTGCATGGCTTTGGCTGCGCGTAACGGTGTGCTTAAAAGCCCCTCCCGCTCAGTGTTCTCTCCGAGCTCCCCCGCCCCCCTGAGAAACTGTGTTTGAAGAGAAAATCCTGTAATACCTGACCTACCTGCGTTTATTGGGCAGGCCAAATGCAGCAGCATTGCACACTTTATCTGTGTTTAAATCAAGATGCTCATACATCCCTGAGACTGTCCCAGTCCAACTGTTCAGGCCGACAAAGAGCTTGGATAGTGACAATAACCCTGCAGCTCCCCCACAGAGGCATCTAATCAACATGAAAAACACCATTACAAATGATGCCAAGCACCAACTGATCCTGTGACAGTGTAAATAATCAACCCCAGTCACTATTACATGCATGTCTTATATGTCTTATACACACACTAGAGGAGCTGTATGAGAGACCTATGCACACAGATCATCCCAATGCTGGGAAAGTCTTTGTTTTCTGGTTCATTTGACCAAATAAACCAATAAATTAGGCATGATATCACATAAACTGCTGGAGGAAGTATTCAAATTGTTTTCTTAAGTAAAAGTACCAATACCACGCTGTAAAAAAAATAATAAGGGAATGTACTTCAAGTATCAAAAGTAAAATTACTCAATGCAGAGAAATGGCCCCTGTGAGTGTATATAGTACACCTAAGATTTTCTTTCTCTCTTTCTTTCTTTCATATAGTACATTGTTATATTGTTATTACTCATGCATTAATGTTGAACCAGAAGTAAGGTGGGGACAATGAGGGGCAGGTGAAACTGCCTGAGAGGAGAGTAAAGTAACAAAATAAAACAGGAAACATAAATGACTGAACTAAACACACATAACTTGATTGGTAAAGTAACGACAGCTGTTTTGTATTATACTGAGAGGTGTTTCTAATATTTAGTCTGTCCTCACTGGACAGTGTTGGAAACACCTCACAGGATAATGTCATATAATTAACATTAGCCTCCAATAAGCGATAACACCAGTCCCAGTCGTTACAGCACTGTGTGTGTCAGTGCGGTCACACTGAACCAGACGACAACACTCAAAGGGAATCCGCCAGCATCCCGTGGTGGTGAGGTTGTACACATTGGTCCAGCATATTGATTCCAGTATCTCCTCATAAAACACACCGTGGCTATCAGTCCATTCAAAGCCGTGGCTGCTTGCATGGCGGCCCGCACTGATGACTGCTGTGTTCCCGTTCATCTTATGCGTGTATGTAGTTTTGTTTTCTGGTCAAAACATTTGCTTTGCTTTCAACCATACCTGAGACTTCGTGTGCCGTGGACGAGAAACATTCAGTTACTCACTTTTCAAAGAAGTTTCTCATTTTTTCTTTCTCTAACAACTTTCTTTCCTTTTTGATGTTTAGGTCCCTCACTTCTCAGCGTAGAAATGAATGAATAAATGAAATAAGTGTGTCCAAAGAATTGTGTAACCCTCCTATTGCCTCCCTCTTAAACTGATTAACCGAATCACTTACTGCAAAAAGTATTCCATGCGTATATCTGGCATTTCTGAACTCTAACTCTAAACTTTAAGCGTGTGACTTCATGTCAGAATGTCATATATTTAGCATGTAAATGAAAAGAAAATGGCTAAACCAGCCTTTGAATTTAAAAAATTAGATTAAGCTGACTGTAGAACAATGACAAAGCAATCCACAATCTAGAGGTTGATCAGAAACATTCGATATTACAAGCTACACTGTATGCTGTAATGTTGAGATTTGTGGTACTGGAATCAATAAAGACTCACTGGAGCAACACTGGAGAAAGTAGGCTCACCGGACCGGGACAAGCTTACCTGATAATTAATGTCGACTTTACTTGCTTGATGTGACTGCGTGTTACTTGGCTGTCCAGTCTTTAGCCTCAGGTGGTGAAAGCCAGTGCATCAAATTCAGATTATGCATCCTATTCAGCACGAGATCAAACCTCGCCCTGCTGACTGTCTTGTGCTTCAAAGGGGATCTGGTGTCTACGCACATCACGTCTGGGTGCATGTACAGTACATTCATCACACTTAAAAAGGAGACCAAGTTTTCATGATTTTATCTTGAGAGGCATGACCGTGAAGGCACCATTAAGGGCTGGTGTGCTGACCGTCACAATGCTGCCACGACTAAATAAAGTAAATCCAGTAAATTCTGCTCATGCATGTACTATATTTGCTTATTTAAAAGGTACTTCTACTGGAAGGGAAAATCTATAAAAAATAAATTGGGACAATCATAAAAAGCCATAAACATAACAAAATAACCTAATAATGCATTGACGCTGTCATTGTGGTCTATTATTTGCCTGGTGTTAATTGTGCCATCAGACACACTGTACGCCTGTGAGAGATGTAGGGATACAAATGGGAAACTGACAAAGGAATCTTTAATTAAGTAGCTTAGCTGTCATTTACACCGACAGAAATCCCATTTTGCACATACCATATAGCTTTCTGTTCTATATTAAGGGCCAAGCAGGGCCTAACACATGTTTTGATGTATCAGACCACAGAATCTTTAGTACTTTTGGAGTCTTTTGCGGGGCTTTTTTTCCAGGCTCCAGGCTGTTGTCATGCGCCTTCCTCCAGTGACTTCCCTCTGGCCTTCAACCCAAATGCATGAGGTGCTGCACTGACTGTGATTTCCTGTGGGTAGAGTTGGGAGACTGTAGTTCATTTCATTTTTTCTCTCTCTCCTGCTAATGTTGGAAGCTACCGTGTCCTTTTGAGTCCTCAACACTTACTCATTTTTCTTGATCTGCTTTCTCACTCTTGTGTTTGCCAATTCTACAAACATTGTCTGGTTGTTCACAATCTGTACTGATTTTTAAAGGCACACTTTTAAAAGCACAGACATACTTGTGAAAGGACCTATATGTTACTGTCAGAATCAGAATCAGAATCAGAATCAGAAACTGTTTATTGCCAAGTAACATACATTACAAGGAATTTGCTGTGGTCTGAAGGTGCTATTGTTTTGATAACAAATAAGTAGAATATAAAAGCTAAAATAACAATAAGAATAAAAATAAAAATAAGATAAGATAAATAACAACAGTGCAGTGACCAGAATAAAGTAAAGTAAAGTGTCCAGATAAAGTGTCCAGTAGGGGGTGGTTGCGTTAATGTAACGCAGTGGGGACAGGGGTGATGTACGTTAATATAACGTATAGCTTGCGGTAGTGTTCGGGGGGGTGTCAGTGAGAGTTTGTCAGGTTGACTGCAGAGGGGAAGAAACTGTTTTTGTGGCGGGAGGTTTTGGTCCTGATGGACCGCAGCCTCCTGCCAGAGGGGAGGGGGTCGAACAGATGGTGTCCGGGGTGGGAGGGGTCAGCAGCGATCTTCCCTGCTCTCCTCAGGGTCCTGGAGGAGTACAGGTCCTGAAGAGATGGAAGGTTGCAGCCGATCACCCTCTCTGCAGAGCGGATGATACGCTGCAGTCTGCGTCTGTCCTTGGTGGAGGCAGCAGCGTACCAGACGGTGATGGAGGAGGTGAGGATGGACTCTATGATGGCGGTGTAGAAGTGAACCAGCATTTTTTGTGGCAGGTTAAACTTCCTCAGCTGCCTCAGGAAGTACATCCTCTGTTGGGCTTTCTTGATGAGGGAGCTGATGTTCAGCTCCCACCGGAGGTCCTGGCTGATGATGGAGCCCAGGAAACGGAAGGACTCCACAGTGTCCACTGGAGAGTCACACAGGGTGATGGGGGCGGGTGGGGCTGCGCTCTTCCTAAAGTCAACAACCATCTCCACTGTCTTTGAAGCGTTAAGCTCCAGGTTGTTGCTGTTGCACCAGGTCACCAGGTGGTCAATCTCCCACCTGTAGGCAGACTCATCCTCTCCAGAGATGAGTCCGATGAGGGTGGTGTCGTCCGCGAACTTCAGGAGCTTGACGGACTGGTGACTGGAGGTGCAGCTGTTGGTGTACAGGGAGAAGAGTAGTGGAGAAAGAACGCAGCCTTGAGGGGAGCCGGTGCTGATCGTCCGCGAGTCTGAGACGTGTTTCCCCAGCTTCACGTGCTGCTTCCTGTCAGACAGGAAATCTGTGATCCACCTGCAGGTGGGGTCAGGCACGTTCAGCTGGGAGAGCTTGTCCTGAAGAAGAGCCGGGACGATGGTGTTGAAGGCAGAGCTGAAGTCCACAAACAGGATCCTGGCATAGGATCCTGCGGAGTCCAGGTGCTGGAGGATGAAGTGTAGAGCCAGGTTGATGGCGTCGTCTACAGACCTGTTGGCTCTGTAGGCGAACTGTATATCACTGACGACAATCGCCCAGTGTTTAGATCACAAAAACACTGCAACAGTACTGGATAAAATTATACCTGATGACCAGTATGAAGATATTAATGATAATTACAACAACGGGTTTTGAGACACTTACCAGTGATCAGTAAATGCAATTTGCCTGTTGATGCGTTGTTTCCACCCTGCTGCCACAAGATGGCAACCTTGCCTCTGTCTACAAGAACAACTCCTAGATCCTGTACGTCAAGATTCATACAATACATTCAAAACAGAACATATCTGTGAACGCGTCTTGTATTTGAATAATGTCTTTCTTTAAATGTCCTCTGAATATATCTTCTACCGTAACTACTGAATAATATCACCAATGTAATTCTGATATCCAAACCGAGCAACAAAATGAGTGACTATTACAATACACTGCCTCCCTGATTAAAAAGACTGGATATATGCATTATCTCTCATAGCCGGGAAACAAATGGGCAAACTGACTATGAGCAACACTCTTACAATAATTCAGGATGAGTTCAGATTAAAAAGCAAAAGGTGATGAGATAATACGAATTAAAATAGTAATTACAAGGTTAAATAAACTGTCAGTTATTCAGTTATTTTGTACCTTCAGTTTTAGGGGATGTAGAGATGTAGAGACCTTGGACCAAACAATACCTTGATCCAACTGTAATCCAACATAATTAGCTAAACGGTTGCCATCATTTCTTTTGACATGAACCACCAGACCACCACAACATTTGCTGTACTGTATAAGTACACTTTTGAGGTACGGGTACGTAGACGTAAGTTAAATAATGATTTGAATATGAAATATGACCTGCACGCCACACAAAATGATCCGCATGTACTTTTCTTAATCCCTTTACAAAGAAATGAAATACTAACTCTAATACTATTCAATACAACCACGACTGATCTGCATCCAAATCTATTTCTGCACTGCGGGACTACCCATGCCCAAAACATTATCTGTCCGCAGCACTGATGATTTATTCTTGTTTATTTGGATGTCAGACGAGTAGCTTGCTGCAATAAATTAAAGGTTACTATACACTTAAAGCACTTTAAGCAGTGATTGACACCTCACCTGAAACTTTCAAAATGAGATCCTAGTAGAACCAACTATGTGCAAGTAGTCTAACATTATAAAAATGTAGACACTCCTTATTATTATTATCGACCAGAGTGGAGCCTGGGACACTTTGTTCTGTTTAGTGAAAGACACGTTTCATCATTTATAGCAGAGCTGATGTGAGACTATGGTATTCTCATCAGACCTCTCTCTTTCAGAGCCAAGTGCATCACACTCATTCGCCCGGGACACAGTAGTAAGTTATCATGTCCTCATTGCGGATTGCTTGCAGATGACACAGCACAGGCCTGGTAGGAGATCTCCAGTAAAATAGTGTGAATCACCACTGGCAGAAGAATCGGCGCTAATGCAATTGTCTTTCATTTCCTTTCAGGAGCACAAACTAGATCAGCATCTCGGAGATGTAAAAGCTAACGTTTTCGGACCGCCGGTGATTTCCCCCTGAACTCAACCATAGCTCCAGCTCACTACTACATTACTCACACCACTTCCACTTCCCATTGCGCCTCGCATCATGTGCTCGTGAATGAGCCGACTCCAGGAGATGACCTCATGTGTGGGTGCGAGTGACTATGAATGCTCCTTTGAGACGTTTTGATTGTTCTAAGGTTTACTTTGGTACAAGCTATGACACATATCCACTGGTCTGGGCTACATAATGCCAAATCTAATTCTACAGCACTTGGGGCCTTAAGTGTGAAGTGTTTGACTAGATTTCATTTAGGGGGACACTAGCTTTTACCATCATGCCATTTCCACAAATAAATACATGTATTGTTTACTTTGTGTAAAGATAAATGACTTTGTTCTGTATTCTAAAATTTCCTTGACATTGCCAGGAAAGTTTACAGGTATGATCATGCTCGGGGGTGGGGGCCCTGAAGCAATTAGCTACTGGGTCCCATCTAAACCCCACTGTGTGTACCTGGCCCCACGTTTGCTGTGAGGTAATGTGATTAAATACAAATCATTTTGGAAATATGAAACATTGTGCATGTCAGAATCAGAATCAGAAACTATTTATTGCCAAGTAACATACATTACAAGGAATTTGCCGTGGTTGAAGCATATTGTGCATCAATGGTGCAACCCAATCAAAACTACAAACAGTGAGCCTGGAGCTTTCAGGGGCCACAGAGTTTTGGAGAGAGAGAGAGAGAGAAAGTAAAATGATTATCGTAATTATTCTTATACAACTTTTGAATCTCCAGAGAATAAGATGTTTGTGAAATAAAACTGCTCCTCTTTTGTTCCGGGGTTCCCCTCACTCGCGAGGCTGATGCGAGGCCCCTGCTGCTGGCCTTCATACCTGGATGACATCAGCGAGTCGGTGAGTCCGGCCCGGCCTGAACGCCACCAGCATCCCTTCACCTCTCCACGTTTCCAAGTAGCTGCCAGTGGAGAGCCTCGTCCTCCTCTCCCCGTTCATTGGTGACACTAGACGCCCATCACTCGGAGCCAGCTCCGGGGCATTCCCTATCCGCGTGCTCCGTCGGAAATGGCCCTCTTTTCCTTTTACTCCATTGGACTGATTCACTGTCAGTCGGTCTGCTCACGCTGAACACCGTCCGCCTCTCCGGCTCTCTGTCTGCTGAGACCGCTGTCATATTGGCTGCTAGAAGCGGCAGCGACCACGGCAGAAAAAGAAGACCCCCACCATGATGAAGAACGGGGTTTCGCGGCACTTAAAGAATCATTTAGCTTTTTAAATCTTTTTTGAACAGTATTTAAATAAGTCGTTTTAAAATATTCGGGATGATACCATCAAGTGTCCAAGTACCTTTAGTGCTTTCATCCGACACCGTGGTCCGCAAGGGGGATATATGCCTGACTTCTCTTAATAGCCGTTTTTTGCAGACAAAGAGAGCTTTTGAATAGGGCTTTCAAGAGGCACACGGGTAAGATATGATTTCTAGAAACAACCTATTACTTGTCAAGCTTGTCACATTTGACTACTCAGCATCCTGAAGCAACACAGCACCTCTTGGTTTATTTGTGTCATTTTTTGTGTCGATTTTTCACAAGCTAACACGCTAACCCCGCTAGCTTCCTGGCTAGCCAACGCTAACTAAAACGCTAGAAACACCCACTCTAGGGAATGCTAACAGTTAGCATTTTTGACATTTTCATCTCGTAAGCCCGGACCGCTAGTTAGCTAAGCAGCCTACATGTAAGCTATATATGTTGCCAAGCAGTTTAATCTGTATTTCTGTAAAATATGATACATCTGACTGTAGTCACCAAGCCATCTTGGTTAACATTACATTCGTGCCTGGAGCCACATTTAGCGGTGTATAGTTAGCAAGTCCGCTAACTTGGCTGGGACCAGGGAGAAGTGGGGCCTCCAAAACCTAAAGGCCTTCCAACCATTTCTATATACCAGCTATAATAACGTTATAGCTCGATAGTTGCGTGTCTTCTATTGACATTAGTGGTAAAACATAGCTATAATGTGTCAAGGTAGCTGACGTTAGTATAACGACACTTTACTGTCCACGTTAATCTGTATAACAAGATCATATTCAAACGAGGGCAGTTTTGGTATTATAGGTATAACTTAAGGTAGTTAGCATGAACTCTACAGAGCGTTTGTCTTAAAATACAAGTTTAGGTATTTTTTCCCCCCCAGTTAATTTGGCTTGACTAATGTTAGTTACTTATTTTTCTGCCTGACGTGAATGTTTTTGAATTAATTACTCAGTGCAAACTACCAACAAAGCTACACAATGGCAGACTAATTATTATGCAAACACTGTGTTGATGCACTGCTGAACAACAATGCAATATCAAGTTGCAGGAACATGTTTAACTGTGCATATTCTGTTTTTATTTGAAAGGTTTATTCTCAGCTAAAAATAAATTCTGCACCTTTTTTTTTTTTTGTGGAGGGGGTACCTGAATGGATTGCCAC
Source organism: Enoplosus armatus (assembly GCF_043641665.1). Taxonomy (NCBI): domain Eukaryota; kingdom Metazoa; phylum Chordata; class Actinopteri; order Centrarchiformes; family Enoplosidae; genus Enoplosus; species Enoplosus armatus. The sequence goes on from NC_092191.1 coordinate 20,242,008, forward strand.
ATCAGCCTTTCTATTAAAAGTTTTATTTCTTCAGATTAAAATGATAGGAAGAAGCAGTGTGATTTATCAGTCATTTACAGACCCTGCATGGCTTTCTGCCATCACACATATCTTTCAGAATGCAGGACGCTGCAAATATCTCATTAACTCCGGTCTGGTCTGAGCAGAGAAGGCGTCCTCCCTTAATCTTGTCCTCTCTCCAGCCCTCTCTTAGATCAGTATGATCCCAGGAGAATGGGTGTGTTGGGCTGCTAGAGAGCAGAAGTAGCCCAGTTCTGTTTCAGGGCGGCTTTAAATGGTTGTGGACTGGGTTGCACTATTGCTGAGGCCATTGTTATCAATGGCGACAGTCATAGAGAATTATATTGGACGATTTTGTTTGTTGAAATAATCAATCTCGAATTAGCAGAGCAGAGATAATTCTAGGCATAAATCTGCGATATGGCAGAGCTTTGGTTGTCCTGCTGTAGACATATATATATTTGTTTAGAAATGATTAGAGTAAGATTTAAACTTGATTATAACTACATGGTTGCCTGTTCCTTTTTAGTGCTTTGCTGTTAAAAGTCTGATTACTAGAATACAATTAGCGCTGTCTGTTTTGGATAGCTCCAAGAGTTGCTTTGATGTCTAATAAGAATGGAGCCATGCTAATGAGGACACAGGGCAGATTAGCTAACTAACATTGTGGCACACACTGGAAGAGTTTGTGGTTCTCAGTGGTCATCCACATTTGTAGTAATTCAGAAATGCTTGTTTTCACGGCACAGCATTCTGTCAGGTTAAACTTCTGAATGCTTGCCATTTATTATCAGTTTACAGTGAAGCCATCTATATGTGTCAAAGTGAACATGGCTGAAATGAACAGACTAACAAATACATGTTTTATTTTTTGTAATGTGTGTGGCTGATAAGGGTAGCATGTCTTTTCCAGTTTTGGGACTTCCATTAATGCCTATACGTAATGGGTTTGTTATGAAATTGTGGCAACAGTCAGACTACAGTTTTATATGTGTTTTAATCACACATAGGCACAATTAACAAAGTTTTGGAGAGTCTGGCCCCTTTTTTAGCCATGTGTCTTGGTCACTGGAACTTTTCATTGTTTTGTTTTTTTGAAGCAGGCTTAGCAAGCTAAGGGATAAAACACACCAACCCGGATGGAAAATCCAGCTTCTCAAGATGAAGCTGATATAACATTAGCCTCACAATTCCAGTTCATCTTGGAGGGAAGACAGCAGGGTGTGAACAGGCAGTTTTAGTTTATATGTTGGCCATACAACTACAGAATCAAGACAAATGCTTGCAAATTGAAGTTGTGGCTGTGTAAGATTTTGTGCGCCAACAAAAACTTTGTCCTTTTGAGAGATGGTTGTTTGCACGTTTTGCTTTCTAAAATCAAATTGGCTGGACAGATAGTTCAAGTACATTTTGAGCAATGTTTCTCCTTTGATTAAACCTTTGATAGCCTGTTTAAGTTTTAGCCCAAAGGATTTTAGAAGGAATTGTCGAGACGATTTGTGTGCTATTGAGCCACCATACATAAATCATACTTAAATAACTGATGTAACACTGCAGTTAATATGCATCGTGTGGTATTGTAAGTAGAGATGCACTATTTTAATTTTAGTTTAGCAGATTGTAGTTATATTGTTATAAATGGTTTATGAAATTATATTATTACACATAATTACAATGACTAAGAAGCATTATTTATCGTGCATCAGTCATGTCTGGCTGATACTTGAGCCGTCTACAGAAGGTCTGTATCGGTTTATATACAGTTTTATAAATAACATAAATGTAAACTCAGACTGTCTGAGTGATTATTTAGGAGTTTACAAGTAATGGTAACAGTGAAAACGGATGTTGTGTGTGACCACAGTTCAAAACCCTAAAATATTCTGTTTACTATCATGTAAGACCAAGAAAAACGGCACATTTTTTCACATTTTCAAAATATTTGGCGGTTCATTTTCTTTCAATTGACTAATCGATTCATTGATGAATCGTTGCAGCTGTAGTTAAGGATTAGCTTATTCAAGAGGCACTCACTTGGTGCAACATTATTTGTGCATTCCCGGAAAGTTCCATACAGTGTGGGTACTTGCCATAACGTGAGAAACTATAATCAGAGACTGTGGTGTGGGCACAGTGCCAGTGGTTTTCCATACAATAAATGAATGGCACAATGAAAGGTGTTGCTTACCTTGATGACGTGTTGCAGGTTTGAGTTCACCCAAACTGGTGTCAGCTCCTCTTACCTGTTGTGCTTTATCTAGCCAGTTCACAGTGGCTACTGCTCAGTATCCCACAATTTTTTTTTATTCATCTATGGGTCACAGTGTACAATGATTTTTGACATTCTTAAAAAAAAACAAAAACATAACCCTAATATAAAAAAGGGAAATAAAGATCTTTTGAATTCAGTAAGGCCACATGTGTAAAGATTTGCGGAAACAGGAATAGCAATCTTGAGTGACTGCATCATGTCATTCACGTAATTATTTTGTGTTTTGGTATTTAAATTGTAAATTAAATTGTTTAATTGTGCATGCTAAGATTGCAAGAAAATGTCATTATTTTACTTAACACTACAATAATAGAAACATAATGATAAACCCAATTGATATATAGGTCTCACAAGTTTTGTTACTAAAGATCTCCGGCGACATAGCATCATTGCAAACGCGTTTTTGCCAAATGTTGTAGGTCTTGAAGATTAGATTCGGCATACCATCAGCAATGCTCACCATCTAGAATTAGGAACATTTAAAATATAAGTACATTCATCTGACATTTTTCATACTTGATAGAAATTATCATGATATTATGAATGTGGCCATATTTTAGAAGAAAGTATGAAAATCAAATTCAGATGCATCAAAAATGTTGATAATTTTGTTATCAAATCTAGTTGCAAAATAACTCCTGGCCACAGCTGGCAGCACTGAACAACTTGCTAAGGATTATTCTGAGTGTGTGAGCTGCAGTGGTAACATAGGCGTCATTGTTTTATAACAGATGAAGTTTTAAACATAGCTTTGAAATGATCATTTCAAAACAAGTTTAGTGATTGTAATTCGCACGCAGCATATTTTTAAATGTAGTTTTACACCGTACAGATGTTACTACGATTAAATGCACAATTATTCTTAACAATTATGAGTCTGCTGAATTGGCATTTGGTGTTGATATAGTTTGTTTATACATCATGTCTAGTTTATCACTGGAGCTCTGTCTCATGCCAGTGGTGATCAGATTAGGAGTATATGGTCAGTTGCTGTGGATTTTTGTACTGGTGTTACCCGTTAAGAGAATGAAAGGAAGACAGACGTCCAACAGACCAGACAATGCACAACACTTACTCAGGCCTATTGTGCGGATGCACAGGGAACACAGATTAGGAAATAAACCACAGCAAATGAGTCATTTCACATTTGGTGATGTAGCTTAGCTGTGTGAATAAGAGTTTTTTGTCATAGCTACAAATTTATTGCAGGCTGTTTTGTGGGCAAATGTATCGCAAACATCTAATGACTGTCAAGTGGAGAGTCGTTGTCATCTTGTGCGAGTACAAAGCAAGTCAATGAGGAGGATGACACTGACGTCAAGAGTCTGTTTGTGATGGCCTTGGAACTTCCCTCAGCAAATCAACTTAATCAGTCATGAGCTGAAGACCAGTCTGGTTTCCTGTGCATCACAGAACCCTTGTCTATCACAGCTGACTGTGCAAATCCATAGTGTCTTTATCAATACCGTATACTAAGAGACAAACTTCTCTCTGCACGCAGGTCGTCATGATGCCTGGTAGTTGGATCGCCGTTTTTAGCCCACAAGCAAATAGAAAGGAAAAGAATTGGGAGGAAGACTAGCTACAGGGGGACTAACATCCTCCGTTATGTGCCGGCATCTTAGAATATAGCACATGCAATTAATGCTAACAAGGTTAGGGATTGAAATTTTCAACAAGAACTTGCATAATTGGAGTCCATGTTCTTTATAAGTACTGTGTGATGCAGCTTGTACTCATGGATAAAGTCAGTGTTGGATAATGTTATCATTTACAGTATATGTCATGTTTCCTTCAACGTCGATTAAGAATGGAATAAAACCTGTTCAAGTGATAAATGTCCAACCAGTGTTGTAATTCACTTTTAGAAATAAAGAGCTAAAAAACTTGCAGAAGTATTTGGTTTTGGATATTTTACATAGTGGCAAGTTATTCAAGTGTCTCACTGACACCAAAAGATGTACCCAAAGAAAGACATTCGAGAAACAGTGTGTGTGAAACAGGGAAGGAAATGCTGCATTATGGGATCCTTCAAGGTTTTGCAGACCACCTATCTGTGGTGACTCGCTGTTAAGTTTGCATAATTTAAACGCAGTATGGTGCTACAACTTCCAAATCCCTGTCAAATTCTGTAGAGCGATAAATCAGCGGCATATGTGAGTGTGTATGTGCATGTACATGTGCCCTGTCTGCTGCTGTTACAGGGAAAGTTTTTGGTCAGGTCTAGACTGGCTCTGTAATACAGTACATACCAGCAGATCAGCTGTGAGCAGATCCTGGGTTCATTTATAGCTGTGGCCTTGTGTCCCTGCATGTCTGCCTGGCAACTCCTAACTCTGCTGTTCCAACTGCTCAAGCTCACCCACCTCTCAGACACTTTGGCCCCGTTATACTGTCACCATGTCTAATTAATTACTGGATACACAGTAGTCTGGGGAATTTAAATGTAGGACATTCTTTATGTAGCCTGTACCTCGGTGTTAAATGTGGGCGCCATTGCTGTTGCGAGATTTCTCCACCTGTGTCTTAATCAGTTTTATCTCCCGTTATCTTCAGGTCCCAGGGGCTCCTATTGATGAAGAAAGTGTGCAACATGTGGAGCAACCTGAAGAACAAATGTCAGACACTCTTTCACAACAACAGTTCAGTTCCCAGTGAAAGCAGGGTTGAGGCCGATGCCGTCCACTGTGTGGTGGATCTTGGCCAAGGTGGCAGCTCAGGTGAGGCTCAGGCATCAGGAGCCTCCAGCCCATCACGGAGCCTCCTGCCAGTGCCGATGGTAACAGCAGGACGCCGCCATCATAACTGTGTGTCAGACATCCCTCAGATAGTAGAGATCACTATCGACAAGGACACTGAGGATGTGCGGGGGGGATCAGGGGGTGTTCCACTGGCCCGGAGGGACTCCTATTCCCGTCATGCTCCGTGGGGGGGCAAGAAAAAACACTCGTGTTCCACCAAAACGCAGAGCTCTCTGGAGGCAGATAGGCGGTCCGGGCGCTTACGGGGGAGCGGGAACCGTAGGGACAGACGTTATGGAGTCAGCTCCATCCAGGAGATGAGCGACTCTGTATCTGGAGGACGCAGTCTGAATGCTCGGTCTTTGCGCCAGCGACTTAGTGATACAGTAGGGCTGTGCTTACCCCTACCCGCTCGCAGACGCTCCCGCTCATCTAAGAACCCTGTAACCTCCAAACGAAAGATTCACCTGACAGAGCTCATGCTGGAGACCTGTCCCTTCCCACCAGGCTCAGACCTAGCTCACAAGTGGCACTTGATCAAGCAACACACAGCACCGGTCAGCCCGCATTCCTCCACTGCCCTTCTGGATGCCTTTGACCCAGCCCACCCCTCTCCTGAGGATGAGGAGGAACGTCTGCGTGAGCGCCGCAGACTTAGCATCGAGGAAGGTGTGGACCCACCACCTAATGCACAGATCCACACCCTGGAGGCCTCAGTGCCGGGCTCCTCTCTCTATAAACTGGGACCAAAGATGGCTCCTGGCATGGGAGAGGCCTCTGGGGAAGGCCGGGCCTCAGGAGCCGGCAGCTCAGTGGGCGCTGGATCATCAGGGGCCTGTGGGCAGGTGTTGGGGGCTGCTGCACCAGCCCAGGACTGTGACTCTGAGGAGGATTCGACCACCCTTTGTCTGCAGGCCAGGAGGCCCAAGCAGAGGCACGCCTCTGGGGAAGGTCACCTGAGCCGGCAGCAACCTGGGCCCTGGAAGGTTCACACCCAGATAGACTACATCCACTGCCTGGTGCCGGACCTTTTGCAGATCACAGCTCTGCCCTGCTACTGGGGTGTGATGGACCGCTACGAGGCTGAGGCGTTGCTGGATGGACGGCCAGAGGGCACCTTCCTGCTGCGCGACTCAGCCCAAGAGGACTACCTCTTCTCCGTTAGCTTCCGCCGTTACAACCGCTCACTGCACGCCCGCATCGAGCAGTGGAACCACAACTTCAGCTTTGATGCTCATGACCCTTGTGTTTTCCACTCTTCCACCGTCACAGGACTGCTGGAGCACTACAAGGACCCCAGCGCCTGCATGTTTTTTGAACCGCTGCTTACAGCACCTCTCCATCGGACCTTTCCTTTTGGCCTGCAGCACCTGGCACGAGCCGCCATCTGCCGCTGGACCACTTACGATGGTATAGGCTCTCTGCCGCTTCCCCCTGCCCTGCAGGACTTCCTCAAGGAGTATCACTATAAACAGAAAGTACGAGTTCGCTGGCTGGAGAGGGAACCGCCACTCAAGGTCAAATAGGGTGGGCTTCTCCATTGCCTGTACACACACTGCAGGAGGATTACAGAACTTGAGAAATTCCTCATCAGCCAATTAGAGGCTATACTGACATGGCTCTCTTTCTGGTGGGGGATGGAATTTAAATGTAACAAGCTATACAAGATTCATTCTAATCTTTGGTTTAGTTATTACTTACATCACAGAAAATACATATGATTATATTCAGTATAACGCTGTCTGGCAAGCACATGTTTTTGTGTTGAACAGGTTGTTTTGACAGGGAGGGGAGGCACAAATATCAATGCTTTTGTGTCTTTTCTCTCCTGCTTTGTGCTAAAAGTCTGCCTGATCTCACAACATCACCCTGCCTGTAGACCTGCCTGCATGCCTCCCTTGTTCATCCCGATTTGCTATTTAGGCCCACATGGCTTCATTGTACAGTTCACTTTGTGCTTTCCCTATTTTTTTTTTTCTTCCTTAGGTTGTCAAAGCACCTTGTGGAGCACCTTCCCAAGAGGGTTTTTAAGGTGTGTGTGGGTTGAGAGGGCTTCTGGAGGTGCTATTGGTATATTGCAGTCAGAGCTTGTCCCATGGATAGAGCTCCGTAAGGCACATCCTTTGCCATCTCTTTGCACGCATGAGCATCAGCTAAGCCAGAGGCGGGGACAGATTCTGAGAGGGTCCATAGAGTTCAGGACGGCACATCAGGGAAATGAAGTGCTATAGTTTCTTCTCAAGCAGTAATGGGGAATGATTTAGTGAGCAAGCTAAACTTTATTCTCACTGTGCGACATTGCTTTCAAAACAGGAGGGACAGATTGTAAGGAAATATTCTGACAATTCTTTCCATTGTTACAGTTGTCACAGCAGTCCGTTACTTCTTCACTGGCCACAGGCACTTCAGCTCTGCGCACACTGTTGTGCATATATGCACACCGGTAATTTCTTCCTGTATGAAACTTAGCTCCTAGAGTAACATTTGAGCAGCCTGGTGTCTTTATCGAATTGTGTTATGGCTTTATAGTGTTTACACCTGTTTCCTTCAGTTAGCATCTTTTGGTGGCATCTGGCATACAGAAACCTTCAACCCTGTGTATCCTAGTTAGTTTGTTTTTTTTCTTTTCACCAGACACTTTTACCATTGGTGCAGATAGCTTTGCACTTTGGCTACATTAAGAAATGCTAACAAGTCTTATGCTTGAGGGCACTTGTGACAAGTGGTAGGTGAAGACAAATGATGAAAATTGGCAGTGCCAGTGTCCCTTTTAACTAAAGAGTCAGAAGTCAAAGATCATGAATGGGGAGGATAGCTAACCTCACATTATACTTCAAAGACTCAACAAGAATCTGCTCATTTTAAAATTGTGAACTACAACTCCCACGATGAGACTGCAGTACCCTTTTCCTCCATAATTTATATTTCTTTTATGAAACCATGTTAAAATGTGTTGAGCTGTTTTTATGAACTGTGTTACCAATGGAAAGAGGTAGCGGTGATGTAGCCTTTTCTTGGGAGTTGTATGTTTACAACATATTACTATAAAGTCTCAACCCCAGCAAATCCCGTAATTTCCCGTTGCATTTATAGTCATAGTTATAACATGTGCAGGCCACACTTAACTCTGGAGAGGTCGGCATATCTGTAAGAGGTGTAATTTGAATGATTTCAGTTGTGTGACTTGGGACAAAAACACTGCTGGCTAGCCGGTCATTTCTGTTGTGTGTGTCATTGTGAAGAGAAAATAAGTGTAACCTATGTGCCTTTTTAGAGAACCATCCATCTTGTTCCATAATCAGTTGCTTTGTAGTCCAAACCTGGAGCAGGAGGTGCTTCAACCCGGTCCTCTCGGATGCCATCAAATGAGACTGACGAGAATAACAATGAAGAGGTGCATGAGCTCCAAGCTCACTTACTTATGGTGCACATCAAAGTTTTTGTAATGGATACAATTTTAGTGGTGCTACGTTGGTTAAGCTATGACAGATTATTGAAATAAGTTGTACATTCGTTACATCTGTTCTCATTCACTGCATGCATTAGTCTCTCGCCACATTATGGCCTGTATGGTAGTATTAGGTTGTTAGTGGGTCCAATGCCAGCCCTGCTGTAACACATTTCAGTGCAAGTTATCAAAGCAGCCCTCACATGCAGTCTGCAACTTGACATACAGATCCTAATGAGAGGGTGCGGAGGTTAACTCTTCACTGTGAGCATTTTGATCTGAATAATCCGACTTCTGATGAGTTGGCCCAAGTTCGCCATCAGCAACAGTGTTTCAACTAATTCATTAGCAACACTGTTTGTTCTAACCCTTCGTAGTAAATACACATTACCTGGCTTTTTAATTAAATTAGTTGAACTTTTAATAGAACACGTGTCCAAATGACTGTGGGAGGTTGAGATGGGTGGAGAGTAGCAGAGTGGTTCCCTTAAGGCATTTAGAGAAAACAATTTCTAACATAAATGTTATTAACATTGTAGGTGACCCCCCCCCCCCACACACACACACACACACACACACAGGTAATGTGTAAAACTAAAATATTAAAGCTGAAACACGCATGAGATCATGATCACTGGAAAAGTTCTCAAACTAGTTCACGTTTTAGTTTGTGTGTATCATGTGTCTATCAGCCCGTCAAAGGTCATTGTAGTGCTCATCAGTTAGGATGAATCCTGAACAAATGTCGTGTGTTTCTTTGCCCTTGAATATCTGAGTCTGTGACCAAAGCTCTCGCACACAGCTATGTGTAATACCTAGTAGGCTGAAGTTTATTAATGCAATTAAGATTAAGCTAAATTATATTTCAGATTTACAAACAAGAGAAAGTTGGCTCCATACTACAGTATATTGGACTGCTCTTCTTTGTTAATATATTCATAGGGGAGAACCAGGCGGTGTCAGGCAGGCAACAAGACACTTTTTATGCAGCTGGTAAAAGATAATTGGTGTAGGTATAAGGGTTGAATTTTTATATCTGTACTGCACTCAGAATTGATGAGAATTTACCGAACATTTCCTCACATAAAAGTCCCAGACATTTTCCACTGCCCGGCACTTTGTTCTCAGAAAGCTTGAATACCGCATGTTAATCACCTATATGTGTTAGTGCCAGGAGTGAGTGTTAAGCAGGGAGGGAGGGAGGGGGTGAGGTTGACATATGAGCTGCTTGTATGCGCACGTTTATGTTTCAGGATTTTTAACATCCACACAGTCAAAGAGAAGTAATGTGTGTCTATTTGAAAACCCACACACCTCATACGATCTTGCTCACTGTCACCTGTCTATCATGCTACTGCCAAGCAATAGCGCACCACTCCTTACAGTGCCCCACCCCACTTGCAGGCACTAATCACAGGCTAATTTTACCATGTTGGGATATAAATTTACTGGGTACTAAAAGGGCCGCTCTGTGTTGCCTTTATGGCTGCTGTGTGGCTGAGGGAGGCCTTTTTTCTTTTTTTTTTCTTTTTTTATTATTATATCCAACTGCTCTCTCTCTCCATCTGGCCACATCCCTAACATCACCGTGCTGATGTGGAGGTGACTGTGGTGCAGAGTGAACTAAGGCCCGTTTGTCCGACCCTCCACTCTCTATCCAACCCTGTTAGGCTGAAGCTAAGGAGGAGGAGGAGGAGGAGAGATGGAGCTGGCTCACTGAGAGCCCTGGCTTCCTGTTGTGGCAACGGCGTGCTCACAGAGAGGGCGAGGGATTTGTTGAAGTAAATAGCACTTTAATTGTGTATTTGTGTTCTACAGTGCAGTCTGCAAGTATTAGGACCGTGACATGTTTTTTTCGTTGTGTTGGCTCTTTACTCCAGCATATTGGATTTGAAAGTTTGGCTTAGTGACAACTTAACAATCTTTTGTTCAAAGGCCCCCACTTTTAGAAAGTGTACAATTTTAACAAGCTTAAGTCTTATTTAGTAGTTGGTTGAACAGCATACACATATGAGCAGCCACTTTGTCTATGGTGGTGTTCTGTGAGGCTTGCTGGCATCTTTATTCTTGCTTGTTTTGGCATTTTTCTTTCCTGCAGTCTGGTCTTAAGAAAGTAAAACATCCTCAGTTGGACTGAGGTCAGGTGACTTGGCCCTGATTGGTTGCCTGGTCTGTATGTTACAGATCATTGTTCACCTGCTTTTGCCTAAAATTGAGTGATTGCATATGAAAAGAGCTACAATTCCCACTCTAATCCATCCAGTATGGATTTGAACACTCAAACATACTAAAAGCTGAGAGTTAGCACTTTAACCTTTTATAATAGTCATTGTTTCATCGTCAATATGCTGCACTACAGAGCCAAAACATCTGAAAATGTCCTACTGTCCAAATATGTCTGGACAACACTGTTTGTGTTTTAGCTCAAGATGGCGAGACTTGTGTGAGTGTTAAGAGAAATCCGGCGGTCCTAAAATATTTCAATTATATTCAGGCGTTGTAAGCTGTGTCGATGGAGTCGTATTCGCCGCCATGCTGCAGACGATGCTGTGCATGCGTGTGTGCTGTGTGGGAGTATATTAGTGTATGGACAGAGCCACATGGAGGGTTCCAGTGGAGGGGAATGCAGAGTCGACTGTGAGGGGCGATGACAGTGACTCCTATGAACAATGCCTCTCTGCCCCCCCCCTCCCCCCCGCCCCTTATTCTCAGGCAGGCCCATTGCAAGGAGAGTCCCCGGACCCTCTCAACCCAGTTTTCCCCATGGGAAATATCTGACATTAACCGTAGCACATGTTTGCCATATAACCTGTAGATTTAGTAGAAAAAGAAAACATTGTATGTATGATGAATGATGGAGTTCTGTAGTAAGAGCCTGATGAAAAGACGTTTTATTCTTCTGTGGTGCATTGACTGCCTGGAACACACGTAAAATTTGCACACACTTGCTATCACACCTTCTGACACCTGCACTACCCCAGGTATTGACACATATCCACACACCCTCCCACCACCCCCCACCCTAAGCCAGGGATGCGTAAACATGGACCACATTTAGCCAGCACCACCTTTCTGTGTTAACCCCCCCCCGGAAAAGGGAAAGCAAAGATGGGTGTTTACGTGTATATTATGTTCATAAGAAAATCAAAATGCCGTGAATGGAACTATTTTGACCTTATGTTGCCCATGACACTATGTAGCTGCACTATGAGAGCCTCGTTCGTGGCAAGAAACCACTGAGTCTGGTCTGGATGAGAGACAGGCTGGTTGTGTCGCTAGCTGTCCCATAAAACTACAGCAACACCCCTGAATAAAGGACCCCCCCCCCCCCCTCGGTACGACTCATGGTTTCAGCTCTTAGAGGACAAACAGATATTTTAAACATTTTTTCTTTCATGTTCCCATATATATTTTAGAACGCTGGGTTAAGTGCTATATGCAAACAGAAAAAGATGTATGAAAGAATTATTATTTTTCATTATTACTTCTCCCTAATATGCAATGGAGTGTAGTGTAACAATGGTTGCAATCCTCTGTCACTTTAATGCTGTATGTGCACATTGGTTGCTGTGTGGATGTGGGTGCCGAGGCAACAGGACTTGACAATGATGGGAACTAATGGTTGTCACTCTGCAGCAGCGCCGTGTTCCCAGACTGCCTCATTCGTTCTGACCAATCACAAGAGCCCTTTTTAAATCCCGGGCCGCAGCCACTGCCACAGGCTGACCAAGCTGTCGTCAGACGAATATCGCTGTTCTATTTTCTTCTGCTTTTCCTCGCTTTTTTTTTTTTTTTTTTCTTTTCTTTTCTTTTCTGTTTCTTTTTTTCTTCTGCTGTCAGGTAGGATTTGGAGCGTGTAAATGGCATAATCATGTTCACATTTCACTGTCTGCTCTGTGTATCTGCTTCACCATTCAAATATGAAAAAAAAAAACAGTCGTTTTCCAGTATAACCTGTTCATTTTTAAGAGCCGTATGATGCGACACTTGTAGCTGTCACTCTTGGTGCTTGGCTTATGCTTCATTGTCTTAATATTCCAAATAAAACTGTTAAGTGTAATCCACACTGGCCCATGATATAATACTGAGTATGTTTTTCTTTTTTCTTTATCGTGCCGTAGTGCACCCTGTCCTTGCAGTGAGTCAGGGTGGGAATTGGTCAGAGTTTAGGGTGACATGTGGGGGGGGTTTTATTTCAGTTAATGTTCAGGAGACAATGGTGGTGGATCACTGAAACCAAAGGCTGAGCATTCAGTACATACCAAATATCTTTTTCTGCACTGCACCTCTCCAGCCAGTGCATTCGCCCCCCACCTAACATGTTGATAACATCGCACTTAAATCATCATTTTATTGGCTCGTGGCAGTGAAACGTTGATGCAATAACAAACTTCTGTTCCCTTTGGCCATTTACAAAAAAGCAATTTAAGTTCATAAAATCAAACATGACACAATACAACATACTGTCAATACAGTGAAACCATAATGTCATAAAGTACTTTTACCTCTTTTAAAATCTGAATCTGAAACCACACATATGAGGTTTTCAATTTAAATACCAAAAGGATTTTCTTAAAAGTTACCTAAATTTCACAAATAATCCAATGAATGTCCTCTGAAGTGTGACCTTAACAAGCATTTAGCAATGGGTCGTTATACACACGCTCACACTCATTCTGCAGCTAAAATTAAAAAAAGACGATGCAAAGTCAGCGCAAAACACGCTGCTGCAGGTCTGAGTCGTGGCTTTCAAGCTATGAGCCCGCTTAACTACAGCTACCAAAATAAAAGTCTATGTACAGTGGTTGTTACAAGTTGAATCCCTGGACTGCAGGTCTCACTGGGAACGTGGATCTCTGGATGATACCGTGCCTCCTGCCTGAATGGGGGGCCATGGGACGCACTACTCCACTGCCTGCGATTTTAAAGCCTTTAAAAAAACAACTGCAAATGGGTAAAAAGTACTAAAATTGAAATAAATGTTCTTCCTTGTTCTTCTATTTATTTCTGTCTACAAATGAAGTTGTTTTAGGTCCAAATTTGAATTGAATTGCGTGATTCCGATGGACAAACTGAGGCTTTGCATCAGTAACCAACAGTATAGCAAATGGAGAAGTATGTAGTTACAGGTGGTACAATATCTCATGAGTCCTGCCTTGTAGTCTCACCTATAGTGCACAGCCTTTCTCCCCAATAGACAGATGACCCCCCCCCCCCCCCCCCCAATTCCTCCCAGCTGCCCCCTCAGCTGTAGGCTGTAAGCCCAGCAGCAGCTACGCAGGCAGACACGACCAAGCTGCCCGGAACTTCACAGTTAAGTATTTGTTCATTTCAAATGAAGTATAAATAGCATGTGGGTTATCGGTTTCAAGTTAGCTACCCAAGGCTTATGAATAATTGACGCTCACCCGGGAGGAGGGTGAGGGCAAGGGTAAGCTACCATACAGGGCAGGAAACTTTCTGTGGGCTCAAACAGAGGACACGAAACCAACAAAACGGAGTGACAAACTCATATAAACTTACTGAAGTACGCTCCATGCTCTCAACTCTCTGGCCAAAAAACCACAACAGAAACCAAAGCAATAACTCTCCAGCAATAAGTTGTGGAATCTTAGAGTTGGATGTGGAGGAGGAGGAGGATGATGAAGGTCTTGTCAGATTATCAGCAGGCCGAACCCTCCAGATTTCATCTCAGCGTGGCCCAGTCTCTCTCTCTCGCTGTCTGAGACGCCTCCTTATCGGGCCGGTGTGCCGGCCTCCGCTGTACGCTCCGCTCTATCTCTGTTTGGCACATTGAGCTGCAATAAGCGGTTGTTGTTGGCAGCAGCATCAAAAGACACAGTCAAGGGTGAGAACTATCATACTGCTATCAAGATAAAAGTGTGTGTGTGTGTGTGTGTGTTGCTCCTTGCCAAGAACGTTATTGTGTGTTTTTATGTCATTTGATAATGAGGGTTCACACAAAAATTCAGTGCTTATTTGGTTGAGACACACTCATTCAACACACTTAAGGAGCCTGATTCCGTGCAAGTGGCCTCGGATGCAGTGTGCCTGCCGTGCTTTATTCTTTTGTGTGGGAGAGTGCACGGCGTTTTGGCGCAGTGAAATATTTCATGAATGTCAAATGCTGCAGTTATTACAGCAATAGTTGGACATTTTGGAAAAATGCGCTTGCTTTCTTGCCGAGAGTTTAGATGAGAAGGTCGATACCGCTGAATATGAAGCTACAGCCAGCAGCCTTTTAGCTTAGCTTAGCACAAAGACTGGAGTTTGAGTTTTCAGCGGCCGCTTCCGGCTCCAAGAAGAAGAGGATGATTTATGAGAAATGTCAGTGAGTTACAGAAGCCAGTGGAGCCGAGGCATGCCCCTTTGACCCTCTTATAAAAAAGCTGGAACCAGCAGCCGGTTAGCTTAGCTTAGCACAAAGACAGGAAACAAGGGGAAACATCTAGCCTGGCTCTCAGATAACAAAATCCACCTACCAGTGTCTCTGAAGCGCAATAATTTACACGTGGAGGGGGGGGGGGGGGGGGTTTGCAGGGTTTCATACAGGTTGCACAAAAGTATTAAGAGAGGGGTGAGAGTTAGTGAGAGTTTCAAGGTGCTGGTAGGCATCTAAAGCTTCATGTAGAGTGGTACTGATCTCCTCATCTAACTCTCAGCAAGAAAGCAAATAAGCGCATTTCCCAAATATGCCAAACTATTTCTTTAAGTGGCAACATATTTGGTAACGAGGTCAGTATTATGTCGTATTTCTAGTGTTTACTATACCAGTAATACCTGCGAGGCCCGTTTTACAGCCCCATTTTCTGAAGTCATTGGCAGCGTGTGGGGGAAAGTTTCCTCCTGTTGCATTTTCTCCTCTGACTCCCGTCTCACTTGTGAAGGCTTTTCATTTCCTTCACTTCTCGTGCTCCGAGCCCACATTTCTCCCAAACTCCCGCAGTGCTAAGCCCGGAGCTCAACGCAGATACACACCACATGGCTCCCATGCGTGTTATCTGCACGCGAACCACAGTAACACCGGCAGGAAGAAGAGGATGAGGAGGAAGAGCGCAGGGAGAGGGACGGGCCAGAGAGACACTGCTGCTGCTTCCCTCCCCCCCCCCGGCGTTGGAGAGCTGCAAGTCTGTGGCGGCAAAGTGAGCGTTGACCTCCGGTTAACCTCGCGCGGAACGCACGTACGCGGACAGGCGCGTGCTCACACAAGGCTCGCATCCGTATTTCATTGCAGAAATATATCCGCCCGACTGTATTTTACACCCACCGCGGAGCTCACCTCCAAGTGGCTGAGAGGGCCGAGGAGGGCCGGGCCTGGAGGCTGCTCCTCTTCCACCCGGCCCGAGCCAAGAGCAACACGGCCAATCGCACAATCATCTGGAGGCAGCTACAGTACAGGGGCTCAAAGATCCATCAGTCCGCTTTCCAGCTTTGTCTTGCCTTACTGCTTGTCACATTTATTGTTCAATAACTCAGCTCTGACTGGATCTGACGCAGCTGCTATCACGAAAGCCTCTGAACAGGTTACAGTAAGTGGCAGATTCACCTTCGTGACCTCTGCCCCCTTTGGACCTCCTGGAAAGCTTGACTCCCCACCTGTCCAACATCTGCTAGCCAAATGAAGTCCAGGTTCTGCCTCACATAATCTGATTAAAGCCAAACCCCCATTTATATCCCCCCACTCCTCCTTCTTCGACACCCCTTTTCTTCGTCAATCCCTCCACCCCCCCCCACCCCCCTCTGCTCCAGAGAAGTTGGACCACATGTGAACAGTCAGTGAACGGCATCTGGACTGACCTCTTTTTTTTGTTGTTGTTCTCTGGCAGAGACGCTGGAAAATTTCAGTGGGCATGTCCTGTTAATTCCTCTGCCCCCCCCCCCCCCTTCACTCTTTCTCCATTACCGTCTCCCTCCCTGATTCTATCTCAGTCTCTTCCTATATGCATGTATATATGTAGATACATACATATTAGGGGAATGTTTTGATTCTGAACATACCCAGTTCAGAATGCAGGAGAGTACCATGTCCTATCTATCCTCTTCTTTCCGTTTCTTTCTGGTCCTCTGCTCGCATTTCCACCACTTTTCTTCTCTCCCATTCCGCCGTGTCCTTCTCCTCCAGCGCAGTGTATCATTGCTGCTTGGCTGGCCTCTGCGTAAACCCTGGGCTCATTCAGCAGCCCTGCTTACTCTCACCCTCGGGCCTCCCCGTCGCTCCGCGAGCCTCCGGAAAGTTCTCGGAGCTCGGAGCGCTGGCATCGGGAGCCGAATCCATGTATGTGTTTATGGAGTTCTGACAAATTCCTTCCTCCTCGCTCCCTCTCTTGCGTCGCAGACTTGACATGCAAGCATTATATTTAATCCCTCATTCCCCGTGCAGGCAGGGGCAGTGTGGTGGAGGAGCTATGGGGCCTGGAGCTGGAGCTATGGCCTCTGTGGTGGCGGGTGCACCATTATGGAGGCAGCAGGACAGGCGAGCGATGGGTTCAGATAGGCCTTGTGGTAGAGCTATGGGATATGTGGTGGAGCTGTATTTTCTTATGGCGGGGTACTGCCTGGGCCATTGGCTTTGGGAATACTGGTCGCTCTTTAATTAATTGAATTATGAATAAACTGCTCCAATCCACTGAGTATTAGGTTCTGCAGTAGATTTTGAAAAACCAACTGGGGCTGTTCCTGCTTTTGTGTTAACTGGTCGACTAAAGTAAAACATAAAAATGCATAGTAGTAGACAGTTTTGCCGCCTGCCTGGGGGTCAAATTACAGTTGCAAAGCAACATTGTGAGCGGCAGTTTACCATGTTGGGTTGATTCAGAGATGTCACATGACTTCTGACATGCAGCAAAATAAGTTAAATTGAGTTTTAAATGTTAATTAAACCTCTCTGGATCTCGGCTGCGCCCCACCTATCTGGAGTTTGAAACAAGACTACAGGCCTCAGCATGCTTGATGGATCGTGTAACAGCACCTAAACCCCCATTTCTGATGGCGTATTCTGCTGCAGCCGCATCGGAAGTGTAACTTTCCAAATCAAACAAAATCCGACAAGCACGCCCACGAGGTGTGAGTGCTTGCACTTCTCTCTCAAGCTCTGTTGCTTTGATTTCTCACATAACCACGTAAAACTATCCTCATTTGCACCCTTCATCACATCAAGACTACAAACAAAAGATAGAATGGGATGCAGCCAAGAGGGAGCCATGGCTGCAGGTGTTTCGGCCCACCTTCAAGTACGGACATTTGAAACGGGTATAAGTACGTTTGCCTTCAGACATGGTCCAACAACCAGCATCATACAACCTAGTTTGCTTGAAGCATACTGAGACCTTGAGTTTAAGGCCATGCTAGCAGCCTTTACCATTCGCAAGCGGTTTAAACCTGCAATGATTGACTTTTACCATTTTGACCATTCTCGCGCAGCGCAACAAGCTGTAAACACAACACTGACATAAAGTTGATAGGGAGAACGTATTCGCAAGCAGCTGCGTATTTACACATTCAGCAGACATGAAGCAACATTAGAATTCATTTGGAGTCGTGTTTCTGGACGCCTGTCTGAAAGTCAGTCCAATGTTCACTCTCCTTTTAGCTCAGTTTTGATTCCCTCCAACTCCTGAGGGAAATATCTGGCTCTTTAGCTGCTAAATGCTCCACTATGTTCACCGGCTAGTCGCTAACCTGCTGTTGGAGCTGGCAGTGTGCACTGGGTTTATCAGAGCTGGCGAGAGTGAACCAAAACGGTAAAGTTGGGGGCCGTAAAATCCAAAACAATGAGCTGAAAGATGCTAAAAAAAAAAAGCTCTGTAGAGCTGAGGGGAACTACAGAGTCAGATAATTGTCTGTGGCTTCGTCGATACCTTTCACATTACTCACCGTCAACTGACTCATTATATGAAAACATTGACTAGAGCAGCTTTAAAACCAACAGAATAACCAAGTGGCCCTGGCATTCAAAGCCTGAATTATGTGGCAGTGCTGGAAAGTAATTAATCATCAGTTAATAAGTGTAACCACACTGATGCAATGCGAAAAACAAAACCCTGTGAGTGTCCTGTGTCCTGAACAATGAAAAGCAAGTTCAAGAAAGAAGAAAGAAAAAGAGAACCGGGTGGGGGGGGGGGTCAAGACAGACAAGACAGTGAGAAACGAGACTGTTTGGCGGTTTCCTCTCCGAGCCGGCTTTCCCAGAAGAGTAATCAGCTAAGGGTGACCACAAAGGAGTCCAGAGGCTTTTCATCCAGGCCCCAGGGTCTCTTCTAGGACGAGCTGGGGGGACTTAGCACTTAACTGTCACACTGGCCCCTCTCTCTGTTTCCCAGTGACTCACACAGCTGTTGTCACACCACCAGGCACCAGCTATACGACCACAACCCACCCAGGTTGTGGAGGGTTCACTTGTTTTGTTAACGTGTTGACATATTTTCTCTGGCAGATCTGGTCCCAAGTCCCCATCTGCTGTTTACATGCTGCTGACATGTTTTATTTTGTCTGGCAACTATGACACATGTAACTCTGCTCCGGGGATGTAAACATAGTATATGAGCTTCTGAGGTGTTGAATGGTCTTTGACATACTATAGATGTTGAAGGGAGGTTGTAAAGGAATGTTTACATTACTTTAAGTCAAGCACTGTGCGTAACTGCAGTTTTATGCTCTATGCCCTTCTCTACAACATGCACCTCATTCTCATCCAAATTCTCTAAATGCTGTTTGTTTTCAAGACAATTGGCCTCCAACCGACGGCCTCTACCAGGATGTCCTGTAGACCACATTCAGCACTTTTGCTTTAGACAGAACCTTTATTATCAAGCGTGGCAATAGTTCGCTGGAAATGTTTAAGTAATTTTAGCTTCTGTTTCTTGTAATCCTTGCTTCACTAGAAAAGGTTCTTGGAGCTCCCTGCTCTTTTCTCAGCAAAGCTCGGTTTCTCATCCTGCATGGGAGCTGCCCAAAACAACCACAGGTCATTGAGCAACTCCGCTGGAGCTGTTGCTGGTTGAATAACATGCTCAAGGGCTTCCGCGGGTCTGAACCTGTGGCCTCTGGTCACAACTTTTCCAAAGTAATCTGACTCAAACATTCGCTTTGTTCAATGTTGTAAAGAACTTTCCAGGCGTCATGTTGTTTCTCTCGAGCTTGAAAATTTTAGGGATAATTCTGTGTTATTGCCATTGGGTCTTATTTTTGCAGTTTTGCCCATGGTTATAATGGCATTGTTGTTATTCCTAATAATAACTCGGTACTCCCCAAGTTACTGTAATTTCTGAAATTTGGGAACATGTGGACATTGCTACTGCTAAGTCCAATGGGGCAAGAAATTAAAGAATAAGTCTGGTGATATTCTAAACTTTTTCTTATTATCAATGAATTCATCCTACTAACTAAGTATTGTCTGTGTATCCAAAGACTGGTATATCTTATTCCTCTGTGCCAGAGTCACCATTAAAAACACATGAGCCACACTGTCGCACTGGGTGATGTTCCTACATTACCATGAACACACACACTGTAGTTTACTTTGACTCAGTCCCACATTCACCGTCCTGCTGCCCCAAATACTCACTAGATGACCAAATGTGTATTAATCCACCACTGAAATTAGTCCCCAATAAATGCACTGTTTCCTCCTGTTTGAGTAATGTTAGCGAAAAACAACAGCTGCCAGCTGTTTATCGAAATCATTTAGCCCTCTTTTTTTTTTAGCATGAAATGATATATTTGTGTTATTTGTATGTGTGCATCTTCAGTAGGAATAAATGGGCTCCAAATTAGCCAAACAAGCTAATTTGGTGGCTAACAGTACCATTATTACCCAAACTGTCCTTTGTAAACATCCATCACAGCTTACAGACCGACTTCATGGTTCAAATTTGACCTTCCGGACTTACCATAATTGTGCATACTTACAGTTTTCCTGTGCAATGCAGGGTAATTACAGACATTATGGGCAGTCTCACACTTTTACCCCCAAATAGAAATACGACCACTAAAAGTGCCTGTTTTTGCCAGTGACAGGCTCAGATTGTTCTGACAACATTATGGAAAGGAGATCGACATAGAGTAAGTCATCCCTCATCTCTCGCGAGATTTCAGAGTGAGACCTTTCCTTGAGTGAGACTTACTCTTTATCCACTGGACCAATTCCAAAACTTGTACCTATTACTCATTTAGACCCCAAAATATGTAAAAATAGAAATAGGGCCCAGGTTTTAAAAATACTGAAATGACCTTAAATTGAAGGAATCAGATAAGTGGAGTGGAGAACATTAATTTGGATGAGCTGCTCCAGCTCTCCCCACATTGTTCTCTGTCACAAGTATTATAACATAACCATGTATACAGTACACTTCAGGTGTAGCCCCACTGTATTGCGTTCGGCCCCTGATGATCTGATGGATCAGTGCACAGGTCAGTCGCTGCACCTCTGCAGCTGCCGCCATGCTGTGAGACACACTGCTTGAACACACACAGCCTGTTGAATGTATATTTGTAGAGAGATCTGTATAGTCTACTGTCCAAACTTTGTCTTGCACTGTGTCTTTGCACTGCATGTGAGGTCCTCGCGTCTTTGTGCCATATGGGCGCAGCGTAGTATACACCACGAATGACATCTCTGCAACAGTGCCATGATAGATTTCTGCACATTTATGAAGCTGGTTCTGAATCTGAAACGGCTGTAAAAAAAAAAAAAAAACAGAAAACAAAACAAAAAAAAACATGACGGCAAAGGGGACTGAGTGTAATTTGTTTGTCAAGGAAAAATTAAATGGTTCGTAGAGGAAAGTCAAATTCTTTGTCAAAGTAATCAAAACAGTGTTTCTTTGTTTGGCTGAAATGCTGATTCGCATTAGGAACATGTGAAATTATTTAACCAGCTTTTTTTTTCGCTCGCTTGACAAGTGGATTCTAGATGTCAGCTGTAAATTAACTGCAGTGGTGAATCACAGCCCTAAGTGTCTTTTGGGTAATCTGCAGTGGATGTCGCGTGAAGAAGATGCGGACAGCTCACCGGGGGCCTGCTGCGCTCGGGTGTGCGAGGAATGGTGTGACGGTGGAAGCAAAGCGCAGAGTGTTTGAGCCTGCTTGTGGTCAAGAGTGCGCAGCGAGCCCTGCAACAGGAAATGACAGAACCCAGCGCAGAGGCTAAAAATAATGCCCGTTGTTAAGGGAGAATAGAGCCGGGGAGGCAGCGGAGTACAGCAAATATTATTTCAATTAAATCGCAGGCCCAAAACCACGGCCTTCTTTTCAGAGAAAAACCCAGGTGGCTGCCAGGGGAAAAAATAAAGTGAGGAGAGGAGAGGGAGAGGTGAGGAGTTGAAGCTCTCGCAAATGGAGTCAGAGGTTGGGTGTTGGTGATGGGGATGGGCGGGGTGAGGGGGGTTTCTGAGTAAAATTCCTGTGAAGTTATGCCACAGTGCACTGACTCACGGAGGACAACATGCGTTTTATTTGGGGCCTTTTTTCGCAATGGCTTCCACCACCTCTTTCCCTGACTTCACTATTGTTACCAAGAGGAGGAGGAGGAGGAGGAGGAGGAGGAGGGGGAGGAGGAGGGTGTAATGCTGGCATCAAACTGACACTAACGCCACTCCAGTTCACCTCCCCCTTTCCTAAACCCTCACTCACATACACACACACACACACACACACACACACACACACACACATGCATACACACTGGCAAGCTCAACACACCCTGGCACTCAGCGGTGCCGAGCTAAGAATGGAGCACTCCTTCGGCTCACGCAATGTGGTGTGCTGAAATTTCCTGCAATAAAAAACGTGATTGGGAAGATACCCATTAAAATGTGTGAGTAAAGAGGAAAGAGCCGAGAGCCTGCCAGCCAACGAAGAACGGGAGAGCGAAGAAGAGGAGGAGGGCGGGAGAGGTTGCTGGAAAGGGGGGAGTCTTGTAGAGAAAAGTGTTAGAGGAAGAGGGGGATAAAGGAGGGGAGGTGGAGGGATATTCTCCTCGCTGACCACTGGATACCCTGCCACCCCTCTGCATGAAAAAAAAGAGCACATTTTGGCTGCTTTGGCGTTCTCTCTCCTCTCTTGCCCCCCACCCCCCCCTTTTCTTTTTTTTCAAATCCTGTTTTCATTTAGCACATGGCAGCGCTCCCTCAAACTCTTGAGTTTCCCAAACCAAAAGCTATTTCCTGATTCACTCCCTCTCTCATATAATTATTCTGCTGGACCGTGTTTCTCAGTTCTTTTTTCAGGGCTCCTTCTCCAGCACTGCCTGTTCTGTACTCGGGGGTGACATCACGGCCTCAATGGGGCAAAGGCGGGCCCGGCTCCGTACTCCGCGGGTCAGAGGTCGCGGGCTGCTCCCACCCCTTCACACACACTTAACCCCTATATGCCACTAGCATTACGCCGAGATCTGGTGTAATGTTAATGAGACCCTTTTGCATGGGGTAATTAAGTTTGCCTGAATCACATGTCCTGGAACACATGTTAGGAACTTTTTGTTTTTGTTTTTGATTGTATTAGCTGTACGTGGACAAAGACACACAAAAAAAAGATACATATCTTTTCGGGTGAGCCGGGGGTTTTTGTTACGAGACGTTCTCTGAGCTCAAGCGGGTCACATGCTTAATATGTTAAGGGCCCTTGTTAAAGACTTGCGGTATTCACCTCATAAATGGCCGCATTGTTCCCGTTCACGCACACACTCGCGCATACACTGAGGCTTTTTTTTTTTTTTTTATGCCATAACTATTCTGAATCACTTGTAATGTGCCCTCAAATCTCCTGTTAAAGTGCACACTCAGTCGCACAGGGCATTTACGCTGCATTTTCAGCTACTCAACTCGTTGTTTTCTAGTCCCTCTCCCCGTCTTCCTGCTGGTGGGGTTGGCAGCGTCGAGCTGCATTGACACCGGTCTCTCTCTCTCTCTCCCTCCCTCCCAGCTGTGTGCTTCTGTCCTCGTTCCAGCTGTTCGGGCGTGGCCGCTGCTGGCACCATGAGAAACCTCCACAAACTCAGGGGAGGAGAGGCATGCTGCAGATAGACGTATAGGCACGCTGCATGCTCACACAATGATTAGGTCAGGAAGCTCGTGTGAACTTTAGATTGTGACCTACCGCTGCAAGGTAGAGGGTGATAACAATACAGCAATAAAAATTTAAGCATCACGTATCAAACAAGGATGAATGTATTTAAAGTTTCGTACAAACCCTTTTTTTTTTACCTGTTTATTTGCCTCAGAATTTGCAGAAACATCCAATCAGAGACACCAACTTTCAGTGCTTGACAAGTTTTGGGTTCTCGGTTTCTACAGACAGAAGTTTGGTTGGTAACTAAAGTACTGAAGTTTCGATATCCAGCCCTACTTGATGTGATTGCAAGTGATCGTTGTTTTCTCACGTGAACGCCAAACACGCACAGTAGCTGCATGCTACGTGGGGGCAGCAGATTATATTTAGGACCCATCACACCGGTATTTATGACGGCAATATTTCACGCCAGATTCAATCATTTGAACGGAGCTGGAGGATTGCTTTCATGTCCAGTTCAACTATGGTGAATGCATACTGCTGACCAATCGCAAAGCTGCTTTGAATTAGTTCACCGCGCATTGGGTGGTCAAATTGGGAATCAAATTGAGTCCAGAATGCTAGAGGCTATCCAGCGGCATTCAGTTTTATATGGTTCTCCTCTGGCAGAACAAGAGTTGCAAGTTGAATAGTGGCACGGTTTGCCGTCAGTTTTGATACAGGGTCAAATAAATGGCATTAATGGGTGTCCCAGCTTGGTAATGGCCAATTCCTCTCATACTGCACACTTCCAGATCTGCTACTTTTCCGAGCGACAAAGTTATATCTGCCTTTGAAGCTGCAAACCCTCAACTTCTTTGACAAAAAAAAACACGAATAGGAAACAGAATAACACGGCGCGAGAATATTCCCGCCCTGGTGCGTCAGACATTTAAGTCGACGATTGGCCGAAGCACGCAGCGTATATATCTGACCGACAGCCTTTAAAAACCTTCCAGCTTTCCTCCTCATGTTTTCACTCATAGCGGTGCTAAGAATAGCCTGCAGACGAGACTACAATATGCACTGTAATAGCAGTAGAAACCCTATACCAGTCTCGAGGTCATACGGTGTGAATGCAAGCGCTGATCTGAGTTGAGAGAGCGCACATGAGAAAATATAGCCTACATGTGCGTTAAGTCGGGGAGCACGCATGTCTACATGAGTATCAGTATGTGCGCATGTGTCCTTACAGCATGCGATTGGCTGGTGATGAACGGGCGCCTGCTCTGCGAGGGTAGCGCAGGCTGCTGGGGGGGGATAAGAGTAGGGCTTAGCGCAGATGACGGTGGATGTAACGGCAAGAGTGCAGTACAGACATGCAGGAGAGGCAGCGAGCGGCTTTTTTACGAGACGCTGACACACCCCGCCACGAAAAGCGAGCCGTTGCACAAGAGGAAGTGCTTAACAATCAGTGCAAATAGATGCTCATAAACAAGGTTGCGCAAGCGAAAAAAGACATAACCGGAGGGCTGTGACGGAATGTTATTGAGGATGCAGAGAGTCCAACGTGATCTTGTATTTGATGACTTTTTAATGATTCATTTAGCTCAGCCATCGTTTTTTTTTTGTCTTTACAAAACCCAAATTACAAGAGCAAAAGTGCAGGACATTGTTTATCTGCTCTGCAAATGCTAACTAGCTTAGTACCTACAGTGGTCATTTGTAGGTACTGTAGGAGGTTTTCTGAGTCTTATGTTCACTTCATTTCGGTCAGCAAAATCGGCAGACGCCAGGTGGAAATGAGACCCCTGCTTGTGGTACCTATGTCTGAAATCAAGAACCCATTATTTCAAAAGTGACTATGGATTTTGAGAGGCAAGGAAAGGCCTGACAGGTGTAGAAACTGTAGCTAAGGCTTAGCAAACAATAACAAATTATAACAGCAACTAAGTAATAATATCCTGCAAATCAGTCATATAATATCAGATAATTTGATATAAGCAGATTCTGGTTAAGGAGCAGGGTTGAGCATCGAGTACCATGCTTGAGTTTGGGGAGTGCCTTTGAGGACCACAGGAGGCCCGTGTCAGAGGTGGGGCGGGAGGGGGGGGGGGGAAGAGGACACCACCAAGGGAGTCTGGAGCAGGAGGAGGCATCCAGACAGCAGCTCTGCAAATCCACTGGCCCTCCCTGCCAAAACAGCTGAACCTCGAAAACCTCACGCAGGGCAAGATGCCACACGCCACCATTATCTCAATCACTCTACAACAAAGTTGACGTTTTCATGGAAGTGCGACAGAAACAGCAAACGTTTATTCGTAGAATTACTTTTAAAGCTACAGTCAAGAAGTGCTTCGTTTTCACAGAATAGAACGGGCCGTCTTTGCGGTGTCCGGGACAACCCGTCCTGTACTAACCTGCCGTTCTTGGCTTTATATCCGTAGCTGGGAAAGATGAGATTCCCACAGCGCAGGCTAATATGACGGCCTAGTTGAGTTAAATGTCTTTAGGGAACACAGAGTACTGCTGCAGGCACATGGGCCCTGAGAGGGTGGTGCTGCACGCTGCACCATCTGCTGAGTCATAATGGGCACAGTGGTTCCCACTTCACCCTGCAGACTGGCCCAGTGGTCAGACAGACAGACAGACAGACAGACAGACGTATGGTAAGGGAATGATTCAGGTTGTAGCTGTATTGAGATGAACAGCCGTACTTTGCTTCAGGAACCACGTGTATTATCCAAGTGTAACAAACTGTAAATCGGCCTGAATAAAATGGAAAGTAAAGACAATTTCATGTGCGAAGCCGTAAAGATCAGAAAACAAAACTGAGACATAACTAGACTTAGAATCCACTTGGGAGGCAAAAAAGACTGAAAAAGGTTTGTCCTGAGGGTGGTGCCAAAGAGAGAGGCCATGTTGTTACCTCAATATCTTCATATCAGCCCACTTCAAACTTGAAAGGAGAGCTCAGAGGAAAAAAGAACTTCAGAAATCTTGTGGCTTTTCAAACTTTTGCAGGGAATTGTTTGAAGGATCCCGTCACAGCAGCTGATTGAGAAAAACATTTTTTAGGACCTTTAACATTTCTTTTTCGGAATGTCGTGTTTCTGGCCACTAAGCTCAATATTCACTCCTGTTTCCGCTCTGTTTACGCCTCCACCAACCCCCGTGGGAAATATCTGGCTCTTTAGTGGGTTTATCAGAGGGGCTTTTTGTTTTTTCTCAGAAAACAGCTGGAAAAGACGCTGATGAGAGCCGTGAGAGTGAACCAAAACAGTAAAGTTGTGGGCCATAAAAGCAAAACATGAAGCTGAAAGGCGATCCATCGAGCTGAGGGGAACTGCGGGGATAATTCATTGGGGGGTTCGTCGCTACGAGTGACCACACGTCAGTCATTTGATGCATTGAATATATAAAATGATTGATTGGTACATCTTTCAACTTGTCAATAAATCTGATTATCCATTGAATATCCATTCCCGAGTTAATTGCAGGCTCAGAGACACGAGCTATGCTACACATGACCTGTTGACATTGGCGCAGCAGGTAGAAATGCAGTGGATCATCTTCGGCAGCCGTGACGGAGCTGGAACGTGACGGGGGGGGGGGGGGGGTAACACACGTCATGGATAGTTGGTCATGTGTTGGTAGAAAAAGTGTCCTCAAATGGGGACATTGGTACCTAGTTTAGAGCTAATTAAAGCTGCAGAGGGGTGATAAACTAAAGGAAACACCCGACATGAAGTGTCTCAGTATGGAGTATGGAGTCGCACCATACTTTCATACTCGCCGAAGTATTCAGCGAGCCCTGGAAGCATCTGCATTTGATATGTTTCCCCACTCTTTTTCCACTCGTAATTACCACTTGGATGATGATGTGATTTACAAGTCAAGTGTTTTACACGGTAACTTTCATTTGATGTGATTGCGACATTAGGCTCCAACATTAACATAGGCTCCGTTGTGAGCTCAGTGCTAAACTTAACATGCTATTCCTGTTGTTGTTTATTGGTGTTAGGAGTTATGAACGATTATGTGGTGGCTTTTGTTTCTCCGTATTTTCGCCGTTTCTTTTCTTGCCTTTTGTTGTCACCGTCTCTGTTTTCACTTTTTCAGCTCTCGTTGCTGCTTTTTTCTCTGTTGTTCCTCTTTCAGTTGTTGCTGCTCTTATGGTTATTGTTTTTGGTGGGACTGGAAGTACTTTCTGAGTTGCACAAGAAAAAGAAAAAAACCCATATGTATCAGTCTGTTGGTGCTTCAGTGACGAATCTTTTACACAACGAACGCCAGACTCCTCGAAGGTGAATATTCACCAAAGTATGGAGATAAAAGACATCCTTCTCGTCCTGCAGTACTGTATGCTTCTGTCTCTGTCCTCACACAGCTGGGCCAGCAGACTGCTGGATGGATGAGGGGGGGGTTGCTGAGGGTGAGGCGGGGGGAGTTGAGTTACATTCCTTCCATCGGGGCTGTGTGTCTGCCAACCAGGTCACTCCCAGTTCAGTCCCGGGAAATTGGGAGGGAAGAATTTCCTCTATGTGTCCATACTGGACACGGCCACAACCACACAGAGGCCTGTGTACACCCCGGGCACATATGTGTGTGTGTGTGTGTGTGCATGATGTTTGAAACTGGGCACCCGGTGTAATATGACTTGCATGTTATTTTCTTACGGGTACATTGTAAGGGAGGTGGGGTTGTATGTGCTGTATCAAATGGTGTGGGCATGTGTGCACTGTGTACGTGTGCGAGACAGAAAGTGAAACTGAGATATGGAAGTTTCTTCCCGCCAAAGTTCTTGATCTGTATCTACAAAATTTTAACATTCAACTGACCCTTACTCAGAGATTGCATTGCAACGCGCGGGCAGATATTAGTGCAGAGCTCAATAAGACCTTCAGCAAGACACACCGACTTGCTGCACTGATCAAACCTGTGACCTCTAATGACTTATTCGCGTCGCCGACGACAAAACACTGTATGTTTATTGTACTTTCCTATGAAAAGAAGTCAGATGGTGCAGCAAACACGACTGTAATTCCTGAATATCTGCACCTGCGTGTACGACGTAGCATGACTGTGTTGCCTTCACTCCCTTTCCCCACGTATTGCACCGTAATGCGCAACTCAGTGCAGTCCACTGTTCTTGAATGTTCCAAAGTAAAGCCCACTGAGGATCCTCTACTCCCCTGCAGCTGATAAAGCAGGGATTTTTAAAGGCAGTGAAGGTGTAAAGAGCCCGGGCAAACGAGTTGTCGATCCTAATTTGTGCGATACCAATTAAAGAAACCGGCATTTGCAGTTTATGGAAACCGAGCGCAGTCGAAAGGGTGAGTGTGAGGGTTGTACAAATGGGGGCGACGCCTGAACGAATGATTGGAGGAACGCAGCGCTTCGACGCAAAGTATGGAAGATATGTGAATGGTGTAGCATACAATCACCAGATCTCAACCCAGATTTTTGGAGTGGCCTGTTGGATATCTCTCAACATCTCACCACGCTAGCAATGCCTGTCTGTCGATCCGTCACTTTGGTCCAGGCTGATGTGTCTCCACAACGACCGAACGGTGTGCCACATATGATTACCAGGTACATTTTGAGACAGGGGGGTTGCTGTGACACACAGCTGCATTCTATTGTGCCACTAGGTTCTCACAGGAGAAGCTGCTTTATGGCACAAAGTAGAATCATTCAACGGCAGAGACGTCTTTTACTCAGCCACCAATCCAAAAATTCCTACTTCCTAGTTCCACTACTCTTATGGCAAATGTTCATCTTATGCCTTCAACCAAATTCCTATGGACCGACATCTGGGACAAAAGAAGAAGACATATGGTAACATCCTCTTTGAGACAGGAAGTCTGGGCTTCGTGTGAAAAGTGTGGTCTTGATTTTGAGATATAAAAATTCTATACATTTACCCACCCTTGTTTTGTTTTTTTCTCTCCAAGCAAGTGCAAAATGTTCCCAGTGAGATGAGATCACTTCAGGCTCCTCCAAACCTTTATACTGAAAATGAATGTGAATATGAAGACTTTTGCCATATATAGTGTTTATTAGGGAGAGAAGTGGAGGTAGGCTGGATCGTTGTCTGGGACAGGAAACATGTGAGCTGAATGTGGGATCCGTGGAGGACTTGGCAGCACAAATAAAACACACACACACACACACACACACAATGCAGGAAAGATGGAAGCTCTTCCAGGACACACAGGACTTGGCCCTCGCACACGACGTGTCACAGCGAATCAAATTAGATGTTGCTGCGTGGAGCGGCCAGAACAAGGCCAGGGACTCTTCTCAAGGAACCTACAGGAAAGTTGGTTCAATCTCGTCATTTGCAAACCCTACCAGAGAACTGATATGTAAAAGAGGCTCCTGCAGGACTGCCTCCACAGCGGGTCATTCAATCACTGCATTTTGTCTGCTACACACACTCTGGCGAGGATACTGGACCGAGGTGGGAAGGGGGGCGGGGGGGGGGGGGGGGGGGGGGGGGGGCAACCTACAGTATCAGTGTGACACATTTCCAGCCTGAACTGCTCATGTACTGGTTCTTGGGAGTCACACGTATCGCTCGGGTCAAATGAGGAGAGGGGCTACTCAGAATTCAGCACTATCAAACACACACTACTATAAGACATACTAATCTGATCTAGAAGCTGGCCTCCTTGCATAAGCTGCATGTGCCCAACACGTGCAGTTTTCCATGTACACATTACTGCCGCTAAATGGATATACACACACACACACACACACACACACACACACACACACACACAGACACTCAAGCAAATAGCATTGTTCAACAAATATAGTCCATGATGAATGACTGTCTTGTTTGAGCCCTGATAAAAAAGCCAGCTGCTGCTCTCCAACTATGTGGCCTGCCTTCCTCGGTGCCCCGTCATGACTCAGTGCTGAGCGTGACATTAGTGGGTCTCTTCCTAGCGTCCAACGCCGAGTGAGAGGGTCATTCCTCTCTCTGCGTTGGCCCTGGGATGAGCTTAGCATTATGGGAAGTGCTGAGAGCAGCTGGGGTCCCGGGAGGTTACGCAGGAGTTCAGCTGAGTTGATCCAGCCGACGGGGTGCCCCTGTCAGTCAAGACGCAGGGCACCAAATGAGGAAACCAACCTGAGAGGGGCTGTGTGTGTGTGTGGGTGTAAGACTTGGGGGGGGCAGGGGGGGCTCAGCTGGGTGGTTTCCACACTCACCCCCTTTGTTAAAATACAGACTGATGAGGATTCTTCCCTTTGCACATGCAAGGCTCTGTCATGCAGTTCCCAGTTTTGTCTCTGTGACACAGCCTGGCGTAACAGAGCCACCTGGTGGCCACACAGGCAGTTGCATCTCACCAGAAAGAGAAATCTATAAACTGATTAAAAAATATCCAACGCAAAGACCAAGTTATCCCTCGGTTATTATGTTTATGGTCACGTGCGTGTTTGCGAACACAACATACACACTCTCACACACACACGTCTGCTCTACACCCATGTGTCAATGCAAACGGAGACGCGTACAGACAGTGGTGCAAGGAGTAGGCTGATCAGGCCCTCGTGCGAAAATACTCCATTGCAACTAAAAGTGTTTTCAGCAAAATGTACCGTATATATACACAGACACATACATCCTACAGGCCGCTTTGTCTAGTTAAGTTTTTATTTTTTAGCCTAAATCCTTTTTATTCATTTGTTGCTTTTAAGCTGAATTTCAGGGACAGCGGATGCAAATCTGTCTCTTTTAAAGTAACAACAAAAACAATGGAACATACAAGTTTTGAGTATCTGCATCTCTGATTAAAACAGAGAAAGTCTTGTTGTTGTTGTTGTTGTATAGGACATTATCCATTTTTATATGGAACATGGATAAAACTAAGGTACGGGACACACCCCAATGCTTCATAAACGTGTCCAGGTAAATGTGCTGCTGTGTGTATACCCCCGGCTTAGTCTGAAAGCAGCAGGTTTGGTTCCCCTTTCTTGGTATTTCAATGTAGGATATCCACTAAGGCAGAAACAGGGAATAAAGGGAGGTGGGTACACCAAAAAGATAGTTACATCTTATCAGACAGTAGAATTCTATCTAATATCAACACAACATGAAGAAGAAGAAAAAAGAACATGTGTAAGAACCATGGGAATGTATGTAGGTCCCAGTAGCCTCACTCATGCAGGTAAAGGTAGACCAGGTGGGTGGGACATGGGCATGTTGTGTGTGTGTGTGGGGGGGGGGGGTCAGATGGTCCCGGTGCAGATGGTCCTGTCAGTGAGCAGAGCTGCAGTGATGGCCCAGGTGAAGGCAGCAGGAGACGCAGCGAGGAGCCACCAGGACTGTGCAGAGGTTTACTCTGACATGGCTACTGTCAGCTCCAGCGCAGGTGAGTCAATATGATATATTAGTCTATATATTCGTTATTACATTTGTTTTAATGTTGTCATTTGTCCTCCTAGTGTATTTATTAGCGTTATGTGGTATTATCACTTTTAATGTTGCTATTTTCATTGTGTGCCATTCGACCGATAGAGAGTTAGAGGGTTGCATGATGGAGGCTTTTTAGATGAATGATATTTTCAGAATTAAAAACATACGGAGTTTCTTTAACTTCTAAACTGTTCAATTTACCAGTGTTGGGTTGCGACATTAAATGCCAGCAAAAATGATTCCTTGAACCTTGAACCTTTTAAAGGTCCCTGAACCCTTAAAAACAACTGTACTTCCTATTGGCCTGATCCTTGTAGTGCATTAGTCACAGAGTTGTCAGTTAGCAAAATAAAATGTCTACTTCGCTAACAGTGTTCAGTGCTTAGTTTCGCTAATTTATCTAATTTCAAAATGTGTTTTCCCCGGTAAATCAAGCAAAAAGACTCTTTGTCAGTAAGAACACAATTTTAATACCCATCCTCAAATCAGCCTCCTCCACGATGTGAGCAGGCAAGGTCAGCTCAGACCACCATTTAGTCAGATTAGTCACTTTGTCAGTGACTGTGGTAATAATCTTGGTCAAATCCCCCAGTTTCTGGTATCTTTTTCTCACGAGCTTGTCTTTAGCAGCTAAAGCTCTGCGGCTCTCAGGTTGCCTGATGGCAGTGGGAACCAGAAAGTCAGTGTAATCCCTCTTTGTTGAGACAGTCATCGGCGAAATGCGCCCTTACAAGTTTAGGCTTTTTTTTTTTTTTTTTTTTTGTATCACGCCGAGGAGGTCAAGAAACAGGAGCTGGAGAATTGGTTGTTGTGTTTTTTCGGCATCCTCGCAAAGCCTCAAACTCTTTTTTCCTCCTCCTGAAAACAGATATAGGAGTGTCGGTGAGGAAGGGGTCGTTGTGCGAGACCTCCATGACCGCCGGCCTCGGCAGGCGGAGCAGGGCCTACCCCTCCCCGGCCAGGAGGCGCCACCGCACCACCTTCAGCCACAAGCAGCTGGAGCAGCTGGAAGTGGCCTTTGGACAAAATCAGTATCCTGACATCTACTACAGAGAGGAGCTGGCCCGCATCACCAAGCTCAACGAGGCTCGCATACAGGTGGGACGCTCTTCAAACCACTCGGAAATCAAAGAAGTGTGATTTCTGCCTCCCAGGGACTGTCAGCACTGTTTGTTATTATTCATTCATCACATTTAGAGAAAGTGCAACTGAGGAGTCCATTTTCAATCAGCCCCATAACCTCATGGGACACAAAACGAATGACTGTAGTGCAATAAAACAGATAGATGTTCGTTTTCAAACAGTGTAGTCTGCATGTTGCATTTACTGTCCAATGAAAAGGCCCCAGAAAATGTTAACACACCAGGCAACACGATGCCATCCTTTGTCTTGACCTGTCCTCGCCTCTAACCTGTCCTTGTCTCTACCCTGTCCCTGTCTCTAACCTGTCCTCGTCTCTAACCTGTCCCTGTCTCTAACCTGTCCCTGTCTCTACCCTGTCCCTGTCTCTAACCTGTCCTTGTCTCTGCCCTGTCCCTGCCTCTAACCTGTCCCTGTCTCTAACCTGTCCTTGTCTCTGCCCTGTCCCTGCCTCTAACCTGTCCCTGTCTCTACCCTGTCCCTGTCTCTAACCTGTCCTCATCTCTAACCTGTCCCTGCCTCTAACCTGTCCTCGTCTCTAACCTGTCCTCATCTCTAACCTGTCCCTGTCTCTAACCTGTCCTTGTCTCTACCCTGTCCCTGTCTCTTACCTGTCCTCATCTCTAACCTGTCCCTGCCTCTAACCTGTCCCTGTCTCTAACCTGTCCTCGTCTCTAACCTGTCCCTGCCTCTAACCTGTCCCTGTCTCTAACCTGTCCTTGCCTCTGCCCTGTCCCTGCCTCTAACCTGTCCTTGTCTCTGCCCTGTCCCTGCCTCTAACCTGTCCTTGTCTCTGCCCTGTCCCTGCCTCTAACCTGTCCCTGTCTCTAACCTGTCCTTGTCTCTGCCCTGTCCCTGCCTCTAACCTGTCCCTGTCTCTAACCTGTCCTTGTCTCTGCCCTGTCCCTGCCTCTAACCTGTCCTTGTCTCTACCCTGGCCCTGCCTCTAACCTGTCCCTGTCTCTAACCTGTCCTCATCTCTAACCTGTCCCTGCCTCTAACCTGTCCCTGCCTCTAACCTGTCCCTGTCTCTAACCTGTCCTCATCTCTAACCTGTCCTCATCTCTAACCT
Source organism: Enoplosus armatus (assembly GCF_043641665.1). Classification (NCBI taxonomy): domain Eukaryota; kingdom Metazoa; phylum Chordata; class Actinopteri; order Centrarchiformes; family Enoplosidae; genus Enoplosus; species Enoplosus armatus. Next base: position 20,276,118 of record NC_092191.1, read on the forward strand.
GTCCTTGTCCCAGCAGGTTTGGTTTCAGAACAGAAGAGCCAAACAGCGGAAGCAGGAGCGGGCCTCGCAGAAAGCTCTCCCAGTGGGTGTGATGCCTGGCCACAGGGCGCTGCTGGGGGGCTTGCACGTCCAGCCGCCCGGCATGGCTCGACAGTACTACGCCCCGCCCGTGGGCCACATCCCCCGCCTCTCCCCCGTGCTGCACTCTGGGGCGTACTCCCGCCACCTGGGTCCGGTCAGCCAGTGCCCCTGCCCCAGCGTCCCACCACCACCGCCGGCCGCCCAGCGGCAGCATGAAGACTGGTACAGCCCGCTGAGGGGCAACCTCACCTCGCCCATGTTCTCACTGGCCTCCATGCAGCCCCTGGACCCGGCCTCTCCCTGGAGCTAAGAAGTGACAGAGGCCATCTTTAAAAGTCAAATGTTACATGCTAATTATTTTTAATCTCTGTTCAGCTGCATGCATGCTCCTTTTCCTCCACCACACTGTGAGTACACAAACACACATTTCGAGTTTAAAGTGCTTCAGGCCCTGATTTTGGCTGGAAAAGTAACTTCAGTGTCATACACACTGTGGGAACTTTGAGCGCTAACTTTCCCCACACAGTTTTCTGTTTTGAAATCTGCACTGAAGAGTTCACAAAAGCGCCTCTTTTTGATACTTTTTCACGTCTTCAACATCCACTGCCAATATTGAGTGCACGGTGGGTGGGTCTTCACTGCAGTTTAGTTCACGTCTTGGGGTTTTGTATCTGCTGTGTTGTGTGTTGTACTGTGAAATGTTGATCTACACAATTTCTGGAGCATTTACAGGACTGAAGATGAAACCTGGTTGTCTAAAAACCTTCGAGCACATCTAACAAATAAACATTTTAAACCTTTTTTTTGCAGAGCGTTTTAAATGTGATTTCATGAATGCAATGTGGTGGGACTCCACACTACTATTCTTTAAAAAAAAAACCACACACACACACACACACACAAAAAACATCACAAATCCAAGTCTGTAGATTACAGTTTTTAATATTTCACATTCCAGAGACAACACGGTTGCGTCTGTTATGCTCTCGGTTGTTTAAATAACCTGAAATGATCGGAGAATCAACACTGGATGGCAAAAATATAGAGTTCATCCATACGAAATCATACTTTACAAGGAATCACACATGGATTGGACACACACACACACACACACACACAGCGAGAGAGACCTGACATGTTTGATCCACATCTGTTTTAAAGGCAGCTGATGATTTGAAGCAAACGTGTGTTGTGTTCAATGGTTTATAAAAGTGCTTTCCTGCAAAGCCCCATGAAACTGAGCCTTGAACGAGTGCAGCGGCCGCGGCGTCACCCAGTGTGCTTAGAGTCTAGCTTATCCAGTGATGAAGAATCAGCAGTGTGGAGCTGCTGTACATTCACTCCGACGTTACATATATGTCAAGTATCTGCTGGCTGACGGACCACAGTGAAGATGGCGGTGACTGGCTCGCAGGGACTGTGGCCATCTTCAGCAGGCATGTAGGCGCTGACAAGCCACCATGCTGCATTCAATGTCGTGTTGTTCTGCCTGTAACCTTGAGCTCCCCTCCAAAATAAACTCCAAAGTCACCTCATCAGTTCAGCAAAGGTTTTCTACTCTGTACACACAAACACACACACACACACACACACACATTACGTCACGGCTATATGCTGTACGTCTGAGCAAAGTCAAGGCCACTTTCTAATGTGATGAGAGCGAGCGGTTTGTCTCCTCCTCATCACAGACAGCGAGCGAAACGGATTCAATCATTTGGTCTCTGCTACCACGGCAATACAGCGGAGGTGAATTTTGTTTGGGACGTGACACAGGGTGAACTGACCCTTCACAAATGGTATGACTGCAAGGAACCTACAAAAGCAGAAGGTGCAGAAATGCCACTGTGTAAGCATACACCAGTGTCAAGCTAAAAAAAAAAAAAAAAAAGAAAAGGGGGGGGGGGGGGCATTTAGTTTCCCTCTTCTGACAAGCTTAGAGAGTACAGCAATTTCCAAAACGTCCTAAATGACCAATAACCCTGATGGAGAGATTGAACGACAGCTTGGCGGCAGCTTCTCAGCTTGACTTCTCGTCTCTGCAGGTTCCTTGCTGTTGCTGTCGTGGACATGAGAGAACGTCAGTGCTCCGGTGACGTCCTACTCCAGCGATTTGGCAAACTCTGCGTAATCTATGTAGCCGTCATTGTTTTTGTCATCGTCCCTCAGGACGTCATCGATGAGGGTCATAAGGTCCTCCTCTTTCATCGGCTGGCTGTTCTCTCCTCTCTCCTGGGGAGGAAGCGAGACGGGGAAACTTTCAAGGAGGTGTATTGTGCATGTGTAACAACGACAACAGGACACTATTCACTGGGACATTGACGCTACACTGTTCATATAAAAACTGTGTCACTATGACAACTCATCAGGGGCCTCCCGCTTTGTGAAAGGCCCAGCGGGGCCGGACAGAATCCACACCCGCTGTCCTGTTCCCTGCCTCGGGACACAATACCGCAAGATTAAACATGCTCGATATTTGCGATGCGTCTCGGATCAGCATTCAGCACTACATGAAATCTGCTGTGTGGCCACTACACGAGTGCTGCTCGGAGTTTAATCTGTAAAAAAAAAAAAGAGGTCGTGAGGCTTTGGTTCGCACAAATAGGGAGAAAGACATTGGAACGGAGTGCAGTTTGTAATGTGTGACCCTACGTCAGAACTGTCGCTCACCACTTGTGCAGTGGTTTTCATTAAATCTGCGTGTGATGTGTTTTAGGTCTTAAAAACCTGGCAAACTAAAAGTACAGCTCCAACTGGAAATGAGTTAACTGCTTCAGTGCTTCCTTTTCAATTTCCCGCAGCTTTAAGAACAGAGGGCCACTCTTAATGAAGTGAGTTGCTGCCGTCATGAAATGTTCCTTTTGGGGGAGAAAGAAAGGTGTGGAGTTTTCAGACAAAGGGGATCGAGCACACTGACTCAAGGGGTTAACTTGGGGCGTGACATCTAGCAAAGGGCTGAAATCTTTCACTTTCACAAATTTGAGACTCTTCAGAACAAATGAATCCCAACTGCTGGGAACCAACCGGAGTAATTTAAAGCAAACAGGGTTTTGGAGAGCGAGATTCCATGATGGGAGGGTCACTGGGGGATGTTTAAAAATAAATTACAATAAAGTAACCACTAAAATGTGTTCTCCAGGGTAGTAAAAGCAACTTATTTGTGGCAGATCCCTGGTGGTTCACACCTTAGAGGGCAAGAACAGATACGCGCACACACACACACACACACACACACACACACACATATATATACCTACCTCTCTGTGTACGTGTGTGATAGCTGTGGCTAGCTCCAGCCCATCCAGCAGGTTGTTGCCATCGTAATCATGCATCTTGAAGTAGTGCAGCTGAAGCTCCTGGGGAGTCATGTCTTTCTCTGGTTTGTCTATCACTCCCTCTAAATGCTCCATGATGTGGCTGGAAGACAAAAGAGGAGTCAAACACCACCGCCCGCGACTTCACAGAGTGTGTGTGTGTGTGTGTGTGTGTGTTTGTGTGCTGCTTTTGCTGCAGCCGACTGTGTCCAAAGTTCGCCATTCTGTGCAGATAAGCGCTGGATCGCTCATCTACAGTACCGGTGGAGAACATGCGTTGACTGTGGAGACATCACTCACTCTTTGTCCTGGACCATGTTCTTGTCCAGGCGGCCGTGACCGTGGCCGGATATGTGAGCTGCGCTCTCCACGGCCGGGGGCTGCTGCTGCTGCTGCTGCTGCTGCTGCTGGTGTTGGTGTGGATCCACCTGAGACTGAACACACAGCAGAGAGGAGGACAGGAGGAGGAGCAGACCCCCCCACTGCACACTACACCTGCCGCGACTCATGCTGCTGGGCACACAGACAGAAAAGCAAGTGAAATGAAGACTTTAATGCGCTGCATTCAATGCATCTATAGTGGATATCACATTTAGCGTATCCTGTTTATACACCAATTGTGCATATTTGTTTTCAACATTCAGTAATTCAGTTTCCCCCCTCACTTTTCATTCATATATCCCAGTTTGTCACTAAATACCCCAATTTATGGATTCTTAATCATAGGGAGCTCATCTTGCTGTTTTCCCTATTGACGCCTTATTAGAGCCAAATCACTTTTAGATACATTTTAAAGAGCTGGCCTCTCAGTCACGGCTGTAACTAAAAATTGTGTAGATACATTCAAAGTCATACGAATGCGTTGTTGAGAGGTAACTTTAACCAGTTACCACAGGAAAACAATGGGCTACATAGCTGTGAGAATACCCGATGGAGCCACATGCTGTAGGTACTATGAGGTTACATAACCAAGACCACAAATTCAGGTGCAACATGAACGTTAGCAAAAAAAAAAAAGGCTGTCAGCAACGTTGATATTGCTAACATGAAGCTTCATTTCAGGTCTGCGTTAAAATGCCACGGCCTTAGTTTAGTCCACAAACCGCGCAACACGTCCAATGGCGTCATTAGTTAAAAAAGGCCATTTTAATACTTACTTGAGAATAAGTCGTATCTCCGCTAGACTCCGTGGACAGTTATGTTGTTTTCTTAGTTGGCTGGCAACAATGATTAGTCACAGCGTTTGAGGACCAAGTGGCTTGCCGTAGCCCCGCTTGGACACGACAGCTCATTGTGATTGGTCAGGGCTATCGGAGAGTATACAACTGAAGCGAGAGAACTCACTGCACCAACGTCCGTATTCAGTAGAATCCCGCTAGACAGACTACATTGTTACTTTTAGCTGCTCACGACAGAATTACAATTTTACGATACGTTTATTATATGTTCCAACATAATGTTTAAGCTTAAAGTAAGACGTTGATGCAGTCAACGTTATAACACATAGAAATGTATTTAAGTAGTTAACAAATGCATGCTTCCGGTTTCATATATACTGACACATACCGACGCAAGCTAACGTTTGGGTTATTTGACAAAATATTGGCATTCTCGCGTTGTAATATGTGAGCACTTTACATACGGCACTTTCCAGCGGACAAAGTAGTTCACGACGTTACCTATCTTGGCATAGAAAAAACACCTCTGAGTTGGCGGTGTCAATACGTCAGCTTGGTGGGGGGTGGGGGGGCGCTCAGCTGAGAGCTGGACACTGCTCCGGAGCGCGCCGTGTGGAGGAGTGTACTGAGGGGAAGGAGAGGCGCCGACTTGTGTCAAGCAAATGTCAAGTTTCCAGAGAGAGAATGACGCCGCTAAATCTCTGTTCAGGAGGCTCGAGGTTGTTTTAATGTCCTAAAGTAGCTGACATAGACTCTCAGTAAAACCCCTCAGTAGTCAGTGACCTCCCCCCCTCCCACCGTGTGCTGTGGTTGATAGGATACATGTAGAAGATGTTAGTTTTCTCTGCCTAGCGCGTCCCTTGGTGTGTACACACCCCGTTGCTCGACGCGGTGCAGATGACATGTCACAGTGCAATAGCTGGCAGATGTATTCTTTTGTAACTGAGCCAGGAGGTCAGCCGGGGTCAGCCCGCCAATGCTGCTGAACCCAGATCAGGGAGCAAGCCAAGCAATTACAAATTGATTTTTTTTTTTTGTTTTTGTTTGTTAGTTTGTTTTCCCCAGTGAACTCATTAATGAAATGAACACCATTAAAAGAAGAAAACAGCACCCATGCACGCACCTTTATGGGCTGCACACTTTGCTGCGGCTTTCTTCGCATCGCCGCTTCCTAAGCCCTCACCTGATCCAGTTAAAGTGTTAACGGGGAAAAGATTAAGGACGTGGCTGCTCGGAGGAGGGCACGCTTCCTTTTACTTCCGACAGCTTCAGATCAAGCCCTCTCAACAACAAAAAAATGCCACACTCATTTCAAGAAAGGCAAAAAAAAAAATCTTACTGCAAGATGACAGTAAAGAAATAACAAGTTAAAAGGGGTTCATGTTGAAAAGTAATTTCTCGGTATCTCCCTTGTTTAATGAAGATTGAGTGGCTACTGAACACTAGATTATATTACAAATGAAAGAATTAGTTTCCATAGTAACAAGAACATCCAAACAATGAAACATATTCCCACGTGTATATTTACTTTCGCGCTCTGGATTTTTGTTTGATGACCTTGTGCGCTTGTAGTAACCCCCCCCCCCCCCCCCCACACACACACACACACACACACACACGCACGCACACACACGCACACACCCACCCCACCCCTCCGCACTCAAAGATTACACATTTATTTCTCCTGGTAGTCCGCAGTTACTCCCATCGTGTCCGGGGAGTACAGTCACCACCGGGACAGAGCCGCGATGACATCCCGGGTCTCCTTCACCCAAGTCCGCCTGGAAGCGGAGCTGGAGCGCTACCGGGCCGAGTGCCAGTGGGACAAGATGCCGGCGATCATCGACCAGATGCAGGCTGCGCGCTTCCACGAGGACGGTGAGTTGCCTACACCTGGGAGGGTTTACAGGCTGGGGTGTCTCCCGACCGGTTCACTGATCTGCACACTGCAAAAAATAAGTAATAATAATAATAATAATAATAATAATCGTCCAAAACAAACTCGCAGGGCTCCATAATCAGGTTTAGGATTCTGACACAAAGATGTTTAAATTCCACTTGTTTGTCGGGAAGTTTCAGGAAGTTGTTTCCAGAGGAAGTGTCACAGAAAGTTCTTGATAAAACATGCTTTGAAATGAGTTGATTGTTCCCAATCTCCATTCGCAGATTTCTTGAACTTATTTGTAAAAAAAAAAAAAAAAAAAAAGTGTGATTCTAAGACTCGGTAAGAATCTAAAGTGTTGGCCAAGGATGGATGGTTGTTTTTTTTTTTTTTTTTTTTTGCAGTTCATGGGTTGCACTTGTACACAAGTTGGACTTTGGACTCTCAACCGGACAGACTGTACTTAAAGGTCTCCACGACGAATGCATTCCACAGATAATAAGGACATAATAAGTTGCTTACATCAGTCCCAGTGGGTCAGACCAGGGGTCAGAGAGGGGCTGCCGGATGGCTCCAACAACAAGGAAGTTTGCAGCACACACAATGAAAGAGTGTGCTCGCGATCAAAGGCATTGCACGGCCCTCAGGAGAGGCAGTACCACCTGCTGTATCTCATGCAAAACAAGATTTTCCAGTGGACCATTCACTGCCTGCCTTCACCCACATGCAAACACACTTATCATTGTGTGCCTCATAAAGCATTGCTCCGGCAAGGCGCTAATGCACCTGCCCCCACCTCCCACCATAGCAGAGTAAATACGGGTTCTAGGTGACTTGACCGCAAGTCCGCTGTTATTGTGCCCATGACTGGCCGATAGCGCAGGCCAGCAGCTTCTCCCTGCCTGCACACGCACTGAAGCGTTAAACATCAATGTGGTATTGCTGTGTGCACGCACGGCTCACATTGGCCGATCTGACAGGATGAGTGTGCACGGACGGCAAGGTGGGCCACTGGAGTTGGTTTTGGAGATTAAAGAGAGAGAGGAACGTCGTGGCGGGCAAAGTGATAAGGAATTAAAGTGAAGTGGTAAAATCCACTGTAGTGTAAAACTGTAAAAAATCAGCCACTGCTGGGGTACTCTGCATTCTCAGGTCTCTTGTTGTCCGAAGTATTGTACTTTGGATAAATGGATAACGTGACAGTCTAATTTGATGTGAGTCAAACTCAAAGAGCGAGGACCGTCACCGAAAGCTGACATTGTGCACCACTATTCACAACAATCTCACAGGGAGCAATCAAATGTTTGTGGTGGCAAAGACACCATTTCACAGCAGTAGCTGCCATTTTAGGATACTGAGGTCATACCTCAGTTCTGGGAATTTTTTTTTTTTTTTTTTTTTAGCAACCTGGGGAGAATTACGCTCAACTGTTATCAACTGGTCAACCGGCTATTTTATGGGCCGATTCCAGCATTTTTAGACTCAAATGTGTTTAACCTCCTAAGACCCAAGCTCTATCTTAATTTCTCTTTGCTATTTGGGCTTATTGGGACCTGATAAGTATAAAAATTAAGCATCATCTGTTGACATGATGTGGTGATATTATGGTATAACCCAAAATGTGATGTCCACGCATGTGGATGCCAGGTCTTAGGAGGTTAAGGGCACCCTGTGGAGTTTTCTTGTAAACAAAAATGTAAGTTTGGATCCAGCGTTTCTTTTCAGAAATGTGTTGTGTGTTAGCCTGGGAACCGGTGGAATCATTGAGCTCACGTTATGCGTTAGCCCCCCCCCCCCCTCCCGCGCCCCCCCTCCGTTCAGACAGATTTCCATCCAGCCTGAATCAGGTCGGGCCAATCACAACCCTTTATCTAATATGGGGCCGGTTCAAGCGCCGTTGAGGCAGTTTCATAAACTATTATAACTATAACACTACCAGTCAGTATTAAACGAAGTGGATGGAAGTGTTGTCTTCGAAATCATCTCATGCCAAACGTCTGTATTATGTTGAACTAGAAGCTATATAGATTGCATGTTGGAACTAGCTACCCAGCCTAGCAGCCTACCCCCGCGCGTACGTTTCTTCACGTTACCTCCACCGACTGTGCCTCCACCACAGCTACAACTCCACAGGGGACCTCTGAATTACCTTTAAATTGTGCTGAGCAGGAAGTGTACTGTGGGTTTTACGGCTTTTTCTCAAAAACAGCTGCAGAAGTTGATGAGAAATAAGCTCATCACCGATAGCAACAAGTTCGCCCCATCTATTCTCTGGGGAGCTCAACTGTAATTTGTGAGAAGCGAGGAAGTGGCAAGGCGAAATTACAGCGGCGCGTCACAAATGGACTGAAACAGATAGAATCAGAGATGAAAGAATGTTTTAGAAAACCGAAGTGTGAGTGAACTCAAGGGTAGATTTGATCTCAGACCTCTTGGTTACTTTATTGCAACACTGGCTCTCTCCAAAGTCTGGGCTCCGGCTTGTGTGAAATCATTAAATAGCTCTCTCTGTAGTTATGGGCTGAGACTCGTCCTGCTGTTTATCCCTCACCTTCCCCTCACTGGCAGGTTCGGCCTTGGCTGTGCTGATAAAGCCTACTGGCAAATGTGTCGAGTGTAGCGGGACGTAAACACCGCTCGCAGAGCTGGCGTCGGAACACACAGACACACGCTCGCGGACTGTAAAAGCTAAACAGGAAGGCTTTAATCGAGCGTGTGTGTACACAAAAACTAGAGGTTCACTACTGGACACTGAAGGCTCAGTCAGAGCAGAGTTGGTTTACAGTGTGAGTAAACTTGAGTATCTGGATTCAGTGTAGGTGGACGTGGAGTGCATATCATATGATTACAATCTTCAGGCTATTTAAGGAGAGGATGAGGGAAATGGAAACTGTAGCTTCTAAATAGACTTCAGGACTCCGGCGTTTTTGAACTCCTCTCCCCCGAGCCGGTGGGAAATGCTGTTTTTAATGGACCGACTGAGGTTTGCTTTGGCTACAGAAATAAGTGACCTGCGACCCTGAGCTCAGACCTACTCCAACAAACTCAGTTCACTTTTGTCTTTATTCGATCCCGCCCCCCGCCCCCCAGATGACTACGGGACGCTGCTGATGGCCGAGGCGCTGCTGGAGGAGTGCCTGCAGGAAAACATAAACCTGCTACGGAGCTCCACGCCTCTGATGGACAAGACCCAGCCCAGACTGAGCAAGGCTAAAGGCCACCTGAACAGCATCCTCAGCCGAGGCCGCCTCACAGTCAGTGTAATCTGGGTTCCTTCAGCTCAATCCTATACTTGTAGATTCCTCTCTGCCTCTTTAAAGCTTATTCTCTTCATTCATACAAATAAAGGAAGTACTGAATCTATTATGGCACAGAGCACGGACAGCTTTTTATACAAATCTCTTCCTTTGTTATTGCCAAACCGTTTATGTCCTCTTGTCCTCCAGCCCAGATACTTGAACGAGGCTCTGCTGCTGATGGCCAAAGTGCACTATGTGCAGGGTCGCTACCGGGACGCCCAGGGGATGTGTGCCAGGGTGGGACTGGAGGAGCTGACGCAGGATGACCAGCCGACCTACCACCTCCGCCTGCTGGCCGAGGCGTTTGTCATTAAAGGTAGGTATTTTTAAAAATTTTTTTTTGGGGGGGGGGTTTGTAGTTTTTTTCCAAAATTACAAGCAGCAATAAAAACATTGTACTCATTGTACATTGTACTTATCTGGAGGAAAAAACAAAGGCGACCGTTAAAATTATTACCCAAACTGTCAGTCAGAAATACTCGTCACTGTTTGCGGACCAACTTCCTGGTCCAGCTAAACAACCTGTCTGATCGTCTGACCACTTCTTGCCAGTTTGCATATCGATGGTCAAAACTGCGATTATACGTCATAACCTGTAAGTCCTTATTTTCCTTTAAAGCTGCTATAATCGCTATCTTTACATCAACGATGGATCACATGACTACTTGTGTGTGAAAGGTAGCCATATCAACTCGTGAGGCGATAATATGTCGGCGTTGTGTTTACAGCTTGTTTTCGCTGCCCCCAAGTGGCCAAAAAAAAAAGAAATCAGCTGATGCAGGTTTAAAGAAATAGGAATCATTTTATCCTGCCACTGTTTTCTTTCAGCAAAAATTTAGTTCACATGTTTATAAGTAATTCAAAGGTGAATCATAAAGTCACAGAACAACAAACACACACGCACGCACGCACACACACACACACACACACACACACACACACCAATGCTGGGGAAAGAGAGGGCACAAAGTAGCAAAGACAGGAAGCAGCAGCTTTCACTGGAAATGAAGTTTTAATTTTCAGAGAGAGAAAAGAGAGAAAGACTAGCATAAACAATACCATGCAATGCAGGTTTCACATTATTCAAATATCAGCTCTGCAAATGTTTGTTAGGCCTAGAATACACATTGCATATCATTGAGAAACACTGAAAGTCAAGCTAATTGTGTTACAGTGACAGTATAAGCTTTCAAGTTATACATTACAGTCTCCCACAAACTTCTACAGTCTACAGTGCGTATAAAGGGGGGGGGGGGGTCAGACTATCCCCCACAGTGCTGTACACTTTACATTTACAGCAGATCTCCCACCTGTCAGCCTGGGCCTTAAGTAAGCCGAGGCAGCGCCGAGGGCTGGCCCTGAAAAACCCACACAGTCAAGACTGAACAGCTCCCCGCGTACATTTCCTTGACGATCCCATTCCTAATCCTGTTGCTAAGAGTCGTTTCAGCCCTAAAATCACAATGACCTTGTACGGGGGTTGTGGAAGTGGAAGTGGTAGGGAGGGGTTGCGGCCTGACGAAATCCAATCTGTGGAAATGAATGCGAGACGCGGCTGGAAAACATCAGCCCGATTGGACAGATAGTTAACGTCAGTAGTCTCTGTGTGTGTTTGTTGGAGCCTTGACCTCAGCTTGTGGATGACGCTGATGATGCGACGGGCGGAAATGTGAAAAACGACCTTTGTGCCTTCTCTCTAGCTGCCTCTCCTGAAGACACCTTAAGTAATAACAAGTACTCCGAGTAAAACGACAACGTAAAGCCCTTCAGGGAACGGACTTACTGCAGCTGGCAGATTCCTGTGCAGATGCTGCTTTTAAAAACCTGATGATTGTGAGTCATATGTAAAGGGAGCATGTACGGTTACTCACAGCCACACATGCACACAAGCTGTCTGAAGTCCAAAAATGCTATTTCGTTATTTTGGGATCACTTTAAAAGCTTTTTTTCCAGTCAGATACAGTCTGTTTTTGTGTGTGTGTGTGTGTGTGTGTGTGTGTGTGTGTGTGTGTGTCTATTTTGACACATTGAATTCCAGCGTTATTAAAAGGTCAAAGGTCACATCCACCGAACATTACACTGTCCACAGTTCTCAGAGCTCTGGATAACCTTGTTACACTCATCATCATCATGTCATTACACTCCCTGTTTCCTGATGATCGGACATGACCTCATGCTCATGAAACCGAAGAGAATTTTATTACAGTGACGGTTAGATTCTGATTTCCTTTGATTGTTTTGAAGCCCAGTGAAAGACATCTACAGTAGATCGTTGACTCTTACACGCAACTACACGAGAAAACAGATCGTATCCTTTGGGGGTTTGCGGAGCTCCTTCCCATGGTTTTTCTTGTGCGTGTACATATTGCATATTGCTGTGGGAACGGAGTCAGATGTGAATATTTGGACGATGGTGTCTTGTCCGTTGGCAGCTGTCTGCTTATTTGATTAGGCCTGGCGTCTGGCCCGAGGCACACAGGCTTCCTGCGGTCTAGAAACGTTCCCGCTCGCCCCGTTTATTTGTACCAATAAGTAACGAACATCAGACCTGGCATCTGGACCGAGATCTGCCCTGCTCACTTCTTCCTCTGTATGTGATGGGGAAAGAAATGTAGGTGTCACGATGCGGTAAATATAGGGAACATGGACACGACCCAAACGACTACTCTACTTCACTAATATTTTACTTCATTAAAGACATTCATTCACTCCGTCTGTGATTTGTTTCCTTTCTTTTTCTTTTCCTTGTCTTTATCATAAACATACAGCATATAGAGTGCAATGCCCACCCATCATTTAGCTTACTAGGCTCATACATCTACGTGGAACCATCCAAACCAAAGCATTCCCATCTGGCAAGGGAATCCATAAGAGCGTAAAGAACAAAAACAAAACTATACACAGATGCACACACGTACAAAAATATTATAAATATTATTCGGTCTGTATGTCAAGTTTCAGATTATTTCTTTTGTTTCTGTTGAAAATAGCCTCCAAATGTTTTCGAAATCAAAATTCATCTAAAAAATGAACACATTTTGATGACATAATAAGCCTCCTCAGAATCAGTATCAGAAATATTTTATTGATCCCCGGGGGGGGAAATTGCACAAGTTACCGGTGCTCCCATTCAAGACTAGAAAAGTAGCAAATAAATACATAAAAATTAAAAAATTAAATATATACATTTACAATCTTTGAGTGACAAAAAAATATATATATATACAATAACAAAGTATATGTATGTGTATATATATATATATATATATATATACATAATATAATATGTGCATGTATGTATTGCACTTGTGAAATTTAAAGAATAAATAGTGAGGTAGTATATATGACAGTGTCTGACACTATCTGTTTTATCATGTGAACTCCACCTGTCTTGTCTGTTTGTACCCAATAAGCAAATGAGGATTCAGTAATATGTCATAGTAGATTTCCAAAATGAGGTCAGAAGGTCACAGAACCAAAACGTGCAACAACAAAAAAAAACAACCCCCTTTGCTTCTTATAACATACACACAACATAAAACGGACATTTCACCGTTCACCTAATGCGTCTTCTCTGGGGCATAACACATCATATGCAGCTTCTACTCAAGAAAAATATCTTTAGTAGGTAATTATGTAAACAACGAGGTCTTTTCTGATGTATTTGTTATAAATACCATATTCGTTTTGGATACATTCTTTCCATCCCATTATTAAGAATACAATCAAGTTTAGAAGAAGACGGCTGTTTAAGAAACCCTTAAGTAGCATGTGATGACGATATATCTTATTTATTTATCGTTTACACAACTGCAGCATTTATTTTCATACCCACAGTCTCCACTTTGCGTTTCAGGTCTTTCTCTGGACCACCAGACAGTGTCTGCGGTGTCCCGCGTCCGTCTGTCGGAGAGGGAGGAGGAGAGTCTGTCCTGTTTCCTCAGAGCCTGCGACGCTGCCCTGTCCTTCCTGCAGGAGCTCGATAAGGTGGAGTACTTCATGCTTCTACCCCCACTTATATATAAGTGTATGTACGTTATATATTTAGCTATAGTTGCTGGTTACTTTTCACATTAGGACTTGACATATAAAACACATGATCAGTTTATGAAATATGGTGCTTTGCTACAGATTTAACTGCACAAAAGAATGTAGAGTAGTTGTACTCAGTTCCACCTCAGTAACATGCGAGTGCTGCTGCTGCTCACATGTTAATGCATCAATAATAATGATCCAATAAAATAATGATGGGGGCCATTCTGCATATTGAGTACTTCTTCACTGGCAGTCCAAAGATAAAAACCAGAAGCATTTAAGACTACATAAAGGTTTAAACGTTGTTGTGCGTGTGTTTTCAGGTAGTAACAACTCCCCACACGAAGACAGCCAAAGCCAGTCTGCTCCTTCCACCTGCGGACATCGACCTGGGCTACTTCCTGCAGGCGGCGTTGCAGAGCGCTTACCTCTGTCTGCTGCAGAGGGGGTGAGTCTACCAACCCTACACACACACACACACACACACACACACACACAGTGTATGTAAACCACTCACCTGTTCTGTTTAATGTGATATATATTTTTATTATTTTGACTTAAGAACCTTCAAGAATTAAAAGATGTCAGGTGAGTCTACCAAATATAATGGCCTCTTTAATCCTTGATCCCTCGGCCTTAATATAATTACCTACTGGAAGTCATCGCTTCTCTTCCTGCGTTCACATAACATCGGCTGCGGCCTTTGCTTATTCATGCTGGTCTGTAACGGAGGGAACCTTGGGGCTTTTTTCATCCCAGTTCCTCTTTTAGAAAGTGAGGAGGAGGAGGAGGAGAAGTCAAGGAAAAGCTTCCGGGCGCCACCTGACTGCAGTGCAGCAGAGATGCGTTTACATGAGCGTGTGCGACCAGCAGGTGTCAGTCTTGCTCTGGGAGTCAGAAAAAAAAGCAAAGAGGCGTTTGAACAAGCGTTGGGACGTACAGGCTGTGTCCAGTCGAATAGGTGCACCTAGCTGGAACTATTGCAGTCTAATACAGTCCAGCAGTGAATAGCTTCATACTGAGAGGTTGTACTTCTACTTCTGCCATCACTGATGTAAATAAGGTGGACAAAATATTAGAAACACCGGCGGCCGGGTGTATTGCTCCAGTCGTCTGTATTGTTTATACGACAGGCTGTGAGTCTGGCTGTGTGAAGCAGCATCCAGTCACAGCGTCGGTGCTGTTGTTCACCGGGGCCTCTTCTGTCTGTCGGCTTCTTTTTCTGCATGTTTATTTTTTCAGTGTTACACCTTCGCAACCTATACATCACACTGATATACGCCTACTGTCTGTGTGTGTGTGTGTGTGTGTGTGTTAGTCATCTTGCGCAGGGTGCTCACCAACTGCGTAGGGTGCTCAGGGTGATGGAGTCACGGGGGTCTCAAAGCTTCAGGAAGGTGAGGTGTCTCACACACACACACACACACACACACAAACACACACACACACACAAATAGTTGCTGCAGTTTGCATTGCTAGCTACCAAGCATTCATTATTATTCTATAGAGTATCAGCGTATTCTAGAGTAGACCAGTAGCTGTTTGCTAACTCTTTAAACAAGTTAACCCAGCAGGCGATTAAATAATAATAATATATAATGAGAAAATAATGATACACTGCTTTGAACACTGAGGACTAATCTCCCTGGTTCCACGTGAAGTACAGATGATGGATGTGGCGACGGATGAAAATGTTTTGTTTCTCATCGTGTTGCTGTGTACATTATTATAACTTAATACCTACTCTCATCTGCACGCTCACCGACCCAGGATTCGCAGTATTCCAGTAATGCATTGTGGTTTAGTCTGCAGCGAAGAAGCTAGCGGAGGTGCTGCTGAGCTCCGTGAGCGAGGACAGCTACTGGCCCCCGCTGGGCCCCCCTCCGTCAGCCTGGCTCCACAGGGAGGGAGCCGCCGCCTCCAAAGACGCCATCTATCCCACTGTTAAACCACCGCAACGTTACAGCTCTGACTGGTCTGTGTTGTCTCTGTTTCATTCCTATGCCACTGCCTGTTTGTTTTGTTTCATTCTACATGTCTTACAGTGCCAGTGCTTTACCTAAGTTCAGCATTTAAGAAGGGTGATGCCTCCTGTAATTGTTTTTTGTTCAGAATCAGAATCAGAAATACTTTATTGATCCCCGGGGGGGGGGGGGGGGGGGGGGGGGATTTGACAAGATTCACCCCATTGTGTCAACTCACTGTTGTGCCCACAGCAGTTATCTCCAGGCGTCGGTTTCCTTTGCCAAAGTTGCACTTTCAGCCCATGCAGGTTTTGTCCGAGATGCTATCCTACCAACAACCGTAGCGCTTGGCAGTTGCCGCCGATTCTCTTTGTCCCAGTGTTTTTTGTGCTAAAGACCATGAGTCATCATCAGGGAGGCGTGCATCTGAGCCACATCTCTACGAAGTAAAAGGACTTTCACAGGGAAAGTCAGGTAACAGAGCCCTCCTGGAGAGAGCCCATAGGCTACTTGTTTACACTGGGTCTTTCAAGGTGAGGCATCCCACAGCCCACATGCCAAACTATTTCACACACCTCTCCTCCTCTCATCAGTGCGGTCTGGAACTGTTCTCGTATGAAGAAGAGGAAAACAAACACTGCACACCTACATTACCTGTGAATAGGTTCATAAGTCAATGAACTGAGTTTTTCAATCATGGTCCGACAAACACATGATTATGTATCCTCCGTCATTGTGGTTCATATTTAGGCTATTACAACAGATTCACAGAGGACTTAAATGTGACAGAAAAAAAAGAATGGACAAGGACAGACCTTATAGCACATGTGCCTAAAGTACAACTTTGACAAAGAATACTGTGCGAAATACTAACAGTGTAACGAAACAAAAGCAGTGGTTTAAGGTTTAAGACAGGTTTAAGCCTGTGCATTATATTAAACGAGCATGTAGAAGAGCAAGTATGCTCAGCCGACACACCCTGTATAAATAAAGGTTAGATAAGAAAATAAATGTTTAGACTGCAACTAAACTATAAATGGTAAAGCGCATGCTGAAGATTGTTCCAGTGGTTTTCTTATATTCTTAGCTCGGTAGTTAGTGATATGGTCAGCTGAACTGGGACAACAGAAATCTCAAAAGCTAAAACCAATTACCCTTTAATCACCTGTGTGGGGCCGAGCAACTTAGCACGCAGCTGCGTTTTAAACCCCTGAAAGTTCTGGACGAGCTGGACCCAGCTGAGCTGTGTCTTTTCTCATGCTGAAACTGGAAAACATAATATGACATAAAATAACAGAATAGGACAAAACATAACTTTACATGACATGACATAACAGCATAACACGGCATAACATGACACGACATAACATGGCACGACATGACATAACATGACATAACAGCATAACATAGCAAAATATGACACAAAATAACATAACATGACACGATACAACATAACATGACACAACATAACATGAGACAACATAACGTGACATAACATAATATGACACAAAATAACAACATGACACCACACAACATGACACAACACATGGATATTATGTTGTGTTATGCTGTCATGTTATGTTGTGTCATGTTATGTTATTTTGTGTCATATTTTGCTATGTTATGCTGTTATGTCATGTTATGTCGTGTCATGTTATGTTATGTCATGTCATGTCACGTCATACCATGTGTTGTGACATGACATGACATAACATAACATGACACGACATAACATGACATAACAGCATAACATAGCAAAATATGACACAAAATAACATAACATGACACAACATAACATGACAGCATAACACAACATAATATGACACAACATAACATAATATGACACATTACATGACATAATATGACACAGTACATGACATAACATAGCAAAATATGACACAAAATAACATAACATGACACGACAAAACATAACATGACACGACATGACATAATATGACACATTACATGACATAACATAACATGACACGACATGACACAACATAACATGACACGATATGACACAACATAACATAATATGACACATTACATGACATAACATAACATGACATGACATGACACAACATAACATGACACGACATGACATAATATGACACAACATAACATAATATGACACATTACATGACATAACACAACGTAACATGATTTGACATGACAAAACATTACACTACATAACATGAAATGACATGATATGACATGTCATGACATGATATGACATTGCAGCGTAACAGCATGAGAATATGACAACATAACATGATATGACACATTACATGACATAATATGACACAGTACATGACATAAAATAGCAAAATATGACACAAAATAACATAACATGACACGACATAACATAACATGACACGACATGACATAATATGACACATTACATGACATAACATAACATGACACGACATAACATAATATGACACATTACATGACATAACATGACATAACATAACATGACACGACATGACACAACATAACATGACACGACATGACATAATATGACACAACATAACATAATATGACACATTACATGACATAACATGACATAACACAACATAACATGACACGACACAACATGACATGAAACAACGTAACATGATTTGATATGACAAAACATTACACTACATAACATGAAATGACATGATATGACATGTCATGACATGATATGACATTGCAGCGTAACAGCATGAGAATAATATGACAACATAACATGACATGATAAACATAACAACAGCCTAACATGACATAACACATAGGGACATAATATAACTTAAAGTAACATAATATTCACAAGCGATGAAAATGCATCTCACAGTCCTGACATGACAAACTGGTTACCTGCGTCAGCACACTAAACTGTATCAACGTTTTGTTGCCTCGTTTCTGCATCTCCCTCTTTGCAGGGATCCTGAGCTCGATGCTCAGGCCCCTGCAAGCCATTCTTAGTCACCGCCACATGACTAATCCTGCCCACACTATCATAAGAGAAGATCTAAATCCATGTCTGAGATTAGAAGGAGAGGGGGAACAGGAGACTTCACCCTGAGGAAAAGCTGTACTAGCTGCATTGTTCATGGCTTTTGTCATCAGTTACCTCTCTTCTAAAGGCCGCGACGGTGTCTGGTAAATGTGTCCTTTGATAGGACACAGAGCCGACCAGAGAGGGAGGAGAAGCAAAGAAAGTGATGAATGAGAGGGATGGGAGAGGTAGAGGTGAAAGAAATGAAGGAGCCAGTGTGTGTGTGTGTGTGTGTGTGTGTGTGTGTGTGACATTTGAGATAGGGCTGTGTAGTGATACACCCATGGTGGTCCGTGTTGTGTTACAGCACCACAATTGAGACAGAAACTGGATACTCCCAGCAATCTGGCAATCTACCTCATGTGTGTGTGTCTGTGTGTGTGTGTGAGGGATAGACTTCCTGTTATTGGTGCTATTTCCTGTTTCCTGTGTCCTGGCAGTTGCTTCTGTCCTCAGGACGTGGTGGAGGAGGCTGTGTTGCTGCTGCTCATCACAGAGTCCATGGTGAGACACACACACACACACACACACTGTGCCTGCTCTAGCATTCCCCTCACACTCCACCTTCTCTGCCTTCTTGCTTTCAAAACACAAACAAGAAATAGACGCTCCTTTACTGCCAACACCGTCAGTCTTTCCCTTCCTTAGTGTCCCTCCTCTTCCTCCCTCCTCATCCTCTTCCTCGCCCTGTTCGCCCAGGCCAGCGGCGAGGCGGTGATCAGTCGTCTGCCAGACCAGGCCGAGGCTCGCCAGGCCAGCCTGCAGGATGCCACCTCCGTCTACGACCTGCTCACCATCGGCATGGCCAGGAGGGGGCAGTACGCCATGCTTTCTGAGGTGTAGTGACACACACACACACACATATAAACAGAGACACACACGCACACACACACACACACACACACACACTCTATGCTGGAGGTCTGAGGGGAGGAGAGCAAAAGAGTGAGAGATGAGATGTGTTAGTGAGAGCTTTGCCTTTCCCAAAACTTTTTAATGAATGTCCTTATCACTTTGAGCAAGGGGATTATGTGTCTTTTTCTCTCTCTGTCTCCCAGTCTTTCCCCATCTCTCAGCACCCCCCTCACTGTCTGTCTTTTTCTACATCTTCCTGCCTTTTTTCTTTCACTATGTTACTCCAATTTTTTTTTTTATTTTAACCTCTGTTATGCCCCCCCCCCCCCAGATGTGGGAGGTTGGGGAGGCGGAGGTTAGAGGGGTCATCTCAAATTAGGTTTGTCCACCTGTCTGGCTGATTCATAGATAGCATCAGTCATCTTATAAGGAGGACCACACACACACTCGCACGCGCTGAGGTAATTCCGCCTGGACCAGTGGATCAGTTTGCTGATATATGAGGCCGGTATGGGCCATTTATTAAAAATTAGATGTCAGCCAGTCAGTGCCATCCATCTCTGATGTGATGAATAAGATTCACATTGATTGATTACAGACTTACTGAAGCATTAATCAGTCCATGCGGTGTCTGCAGCGAGTTCTGATTCTAACATCACATGTCACTCGGGGGATACACAAGTATGTATTGGTGTTATTATAAAGCTAGATTATGCAACATTTGCTTACATTTTTACATCCCTGTAAGAGTGTAATTGGAAAATGCTGGAGGCTTGTAAATCAACGGTTTGAAAATCTCTGCAGGATAAAATCAGCTAATGGCAATGATGGAAGAAGTACACCACAGTGTAAGAATATTCCATTACAGGCAAAAGTCCTGCATTCAAAAATGTATTTAATAAAAGTACATTCTACTAGTACTTCCAGAGTCATGTATTATTATATATGTTAGATTACTGGATTAATATTACCGATGCATTAATGTATAAGTAGCTGGTGGAGGCAGAGAGACAATTTTAGATACACTTGGCAGCATGGCTCCAGAGACGGCAGTGCCGGTCAGTCGGCCCACCGCTTCGGTCCAGACTGTTAATGCCATGAAGTTTGGTGAAGCTATTCGAGGTCCCCAGTGAATGACACCCGAATAACGTTGGTGATCCCTTGACTTTTCATCTAGTGCCACCCTGAGGTTGAAATATTTGCTGTTGAGTGAAATATCAACAAGGTGTAGACTCTTTGTATTTGTATACTAGTGGGTAGTTTATCTTTACAAATGCATTATATTTTAAAATTTGAATCTGCAAAGGAAGTAGTATAGTGGTAGTATAGCTGTCAGGTAAATGTGGAGTATGTGGAGTTGTTTTCCACCACTTTTCTGTCTCCTGCATCCCAACCAGTTCCAGCTCTGCATGTTAACCCCTTAACCAGAGGTTAAATTGGGATTTGGTATGTGTGGGGGGCCTGATTTAGCAGGGTTTACAAGGGTCAGCACCATTACGTATGTAGCAGCAGCGGCAGCAGTGACAGTTGCAGTTTCATAATAGCAGACTTTACAAGCATTACTGTAACTTTAACTGATCCTCAGCTTATCTCATTCATTTTATCGTTTAGGAAATACCCGCAGTGTATTCGGCAGTACAATTAGCTGCGTAGTCCACACTCGCTCAGTTAATCAGATCCCACACTGGTTGATGTGTTGAGCTCTTCGCAGCAGGACACCTTTGTCTGCGTGTCAAATGGTCAGCGGCTTTTCTAATGACTGCACATTATTTAATCAGAATATTAAGGCGCAGAGCTTTTTTTTTCCCGGTTTAGCTCACTCCTGCATGACTGGCAACATGTGACTGAGTGGCGCTCCACGCCATCCTCTGCTCGTCCACACACACACATCAATCACATCATTATGTACGGAAACAGTGCTGAGTGGGTGGTGAGTGGTGACTGACAGTCATTTCAAGCTAGAAAAATGGAGGCAAGAAGGGTGGCCGTTCACTTTAGTGACTATTTAAATGAGATTAAAACTCTGGCTTTCCTCACTTCCTAATGGCTTCGTGTTCGTTTGAGCACGACTTCTCCATGCGTTTCACATCTCTTTCTTGTTTACTTGGCCTGAACCTGCACTCACGCTTCCCACTATCACTAATACACATTTGTGTGTCTCTCCTCGCAGTGTCTGGAGCGAGCCATGAAGTTTTCATTCAACGAGTTCCACCTCTGGCACCAGCTGGGCCTGTCACTCATGGCGGCCGGGAAGGTGAGCTCATTTCTCCTTATATACCAGCAACAGACCCTCACACACACACACACACACATACACACACACACACACACCACGCCACACCCAAAGGAGACATCCATCTTCTGCCATACCTCTGTCCTGGACACTGCCGCGCTCCTGACTCCCCCTCACGTCCAGACGTGCAACAAACAGCACTCACAGGTAAGCGTCCGGCGGATGAGTGGAATTCTACTCCATCTGGACATTTCAAATATTGCAAAAGCAAATTGCTTCCTAAAAACATACGCTAAAAGGGCATTCAACTACCTTATTAGCCCAAACCATCTCGTTTGTATTGTCCTTCATGGCAATCCCCACCCCCATCTGCCACTCCAAAAAAATAGTTAATAATAGAAATATAGTACTATTGAATTCATTTGCTGCAAAATAAAGTGAAACATTGTTGTAAAAAAAGCGGGACATTCTTCCTATGGGAGTCCTCAGAAGGAGCTGGAATAGCTTACAAACCTCTCTCTCTCTCTCCTTCTGTCTCTCAGTGTGTGTGTGTGTGTGTGTGTGTGTGTGTGTGTGTGTGTGTGCGTGCGTACATGTATGTGACAGAAAAATTGATCTGGGTTGCAGGATAAAGTGACACTGCAGATCAATGGAGAGCTCTAGAAATAGGCTGCTCCCTAGAAGGAGAAGGGCCCGCCTCAGTGTCGTCAGATCCGCTTCTATTTAGGGCCAGCCGGGCGTGTGTATGTGTGTGTGTGTGTGCATGTGTGTGAGCGCATGTGTGCGTGCACGTGGTCCATTAATGATTGACCTACATGTATTAAGTGACTGTGTGTCTAAATGGGTCTATTAGGGCTGTGTAAGGACGGTTTGATGTGTGTTTGATACACTCGCTTGAAGGCGATCCATGTCATCTGTGGCTGCAGGATAACTGGCTGCTTCGTGCGCATGAATCACAATTTGTCAGTGACATGTGTGTGTGTGTGTGTGTGTGTGTCTATGTTACAGGGGGTCGGTGCTGTGTCTGTATTTAAAGAGTGTGCCAGGATGAGACCAGAGGACCCTTCATTGCCCCTATTGGCTGCTAAAGTCTGCATTGGTGAACTGCACTGGGTGAATACACACACAACGTTCACATACATATTACATGCTCACACTCAAATACACACACACACACACACACACACACACACACACAGGGTGGGTCAGGCCTGTGAGCCCGAGCCATCCATGCACAGACAGTGCTCTTGCTGTGATGTTTTTGCTCTACATTTCCCAGAGATACTTGTTGCTGTGATACCTGTGGATGAGTTTCTGTAGGTGGAGCTGTTTTTCCTTGTCTGCTCAGCCACGTGGTGGCTTTTGCTGCTCTGACTAGCTCGTCTATGTAGAGGGTAGACACAGTAGACACAGAGCAGCAGATGTTTACATCCCCGTAAAATGATAAAACTGCATTACAAATTTAGGTTCACTTCTGACTTTTCTCTAACGTTTTGCTTTTTTCTTGGACACTTCAGCCTCTTCATCCCTCTAAAAATCCCTCAAATTAAACGATCTGAGACAGGAAAAATCCCTCTTTACTTAAACTGCTCACGACAAGTCATGTTCATCAACCCTTAATGCAGTGGTTCCAAACCTGAGGGCCAGGAACCCCACAAGGGGTCCTGAGATGATTACTGTGGTACAAATGTAAAGTTCATTTAATGTAACTAATATTTGCTCATTTTTAGCCATGCTAGCAGCTCTATGGCTCCATGGATGGCAATGTTGGCATCTGTCGGTTACCTGTCTGTCGTTCAGTCCAGACTGAAACATCTCAACAACTGTTGGAATACTTCCCGTGGAATCTGGCACACACATTCATGTCCCCCTCAGGTTAATTGCAATAACTTTGATGATCCTCTGACTTTTTCACCTAGCACCATCATCAGGTCAAAATCCCCAGCAGCCTCAGCTGTACTTTGTGCTTAGAGCTAATGCTAAATGTTAGCATGCTAACATGCTAAACTAAGATATGGTGAACGCAGTAAACTGCTAAACATCAGCATGTTTGCATTGTCATTTGTGAGCACATTAGCATTTAGCTGAAAGCCCCACTGTGGCTAAGGACCACCTCTTTCGGCCGGTTCAAATGGAAGTCTATGAGGGGAAAATCAGCTGCACATGATCCGTGTTAAGGGCTCAAATGCAGCCCCTGCTCTGAGGTCACATGCGAAAAAGGTTGCTGACGTAAAGTAGAATATGGACCTGTCACAAAGCCGAACTGCAATAAATGTAAAGGTTCAAATTTCACAGGATTACAAACATAGGAGCAAGGATCCATTCTCCATCTGTTACTAATGAGGTATCGCAAATCTGCATGTGAACGCAGTATTACGATCAGTTTTGTAATCCATGCATGTTCATTTGCCTTTAGTTAGACCTGCACCCTGAGCTCCAGCGAACACTCGTAAGATGATAAGCCAAAAGGTGAAGTTGCGCCATAGAATTCCGCACCACATAGACGGCGGCCTCATGGAATGTTCATCGCATCACACAGCCGCACTGTGTCGCTAATGTTTTGGGATTGACACCGGGGTCACCGGGCAGATACGCATCAACGTGAAGCCCCGGCCAGCTCGGCTGTTAGTCCTGCTGTTCGTGATCTGGGCAGGAGGGAGAAAGTCACATCAACAGTGGTATTTAGGGTGGAGGGGGAGAGAGAGAGTGAGTTAGACAGAGAGAGAGAGAGAAAGGGGTCAGAGATTAGAAAAGAGGAGCTAACAGGGGCGAATGGAGAGAGCACATCTGTCAGTGGCTGGAGATCATGGCAGGCCGGAGACACTAAGGAGCTTACAGCCTTAATCACAATGGGACACTATGGCCATAGTGCAGTGGGGCATTACATAAATGGGCCACCATTATCCACCATCAGCTCCACTGGACGGCCTGGACTATTATCTAGCCAGCAACGTTTTTTTTTCTTCTTTTTTGCTCATTGCTTCGGCCCACTAGCCCACAGACCAGACCCGAACTTCATAATATTTTTTCAGGTTTTCACAGTGCGCCTGTACATGCATATGGATCAGTAAAGGGTCTTAGGGCCCATGAAACCCTCTCCAAACCCATGACATCATGACAAATTGGCGTTCCGAGAGCAAAGCTGCTTTTATAAATTCCTGAAGAGCAGTTTTTGCAGATGCAAGGTTTTCGCCCGACAGCAGCGACATGTTCGTCTTTCACACACATTCACAGTGGAGAGAGAGAAAAAAGAAAAATGTAATCCTCCTAAGATGTGCATGGACGGGCTGTGTGTTTAAATGACTGGCTATTGTGTGCAAGGCTTTGAACTCGCAAGGACTGGATTCAGAGAAAGCGACAGAGAGAGAGAGAGAGAGAGCAGAGGAGGAGGAGGATGAAGGGAGGAAGAGGAGGAGGAGGAGGGGGGTGTCAGAGCAGTTGGCTTGCTGTTGCGCTGGCGTGCTGTCAAAGGCATTACCCCCCCCCCCCCCATACACCCACCTACCCACCTGCCCGCCCGCCTGCCCGCCCACCACCAGCCATACCTCACGCATAGTGACACACTTTTTCCTCGTCTCAGAGCACCTCAGCTCGGCCACACACCGCCTGCAGTCTACTGCTGCGTGTGTGGGCGAGCATGTGTGTGTGTGTGTGTGTGTGTGTGTGTGTGTGTGTGTGTCCTTCAGCAAACTCTGCGTTGTCCTTCAGCTGAATCTACTCAGACTGTCCTCAAACTATCCTCACACCAGGCTCAGCCATCAATACTCCATTCCCTGCCATATTTACGTGCTGCAGAGTTTGTACGAGGGGAAGTGGCACAGAACCTCACAAGGCTCCTAAGAGATTTATTTGTTTCATATAACACTGACACCCTTCAGAGGCTAACTGAGTGTGTGTTTATGTGTGTGTGTGTGTGTCCAGTTCGAGGAGGCCGAGGCTCTGTCGCAGAGTGTGGTGTCTATGGGCGAAGAAGCCGGAGAATTTCTACCCAGGGCCTACCTGGCTCTGGGACTCTGCTGCAGTTTACAGGCCTCCGACGGTAAGGACACACAAACCAACAAAGAGACAAATTTGCGGTGCGAATTTGAGTTCAGTGGCTCGCTGTTTCTGCCTGCTACCACTCTTTATGCTAAGCTAAGCTAACTGTCTCCTGGCAATAGCTTCATATCTACATATACACGAGAGTGGTATTAATCTTGTAAAAACTGTTCCTTTGTATGGTCAAGGGTCATTTTGAAACAGCCTTTTTTTTTTTTTTTATCTAGGTGAGAGAACTAGTTGAACATATATTCTGTGTAACATGTACTTTTACTGCTGAAATACAGCAACGCTGCGCCGAGTGAACTTTTGGTTCTGTCCTCTCTCTCCAGCCACTCTGAAAGCTGATCGCAATGAATTCAACAAGAAAGCACTTCAAGCTTTGAGCAAGTAGGTTTCCGGTTCTTCCATTCTCCGTCACATGCTGTTCAGCACGTCTCCCTGTTGATCAGTTGTTGTACTTTTGCTCACATCATACATATATGTAGCATTTTAGTCTTTAGCCATACTAGCAGTCCATCCAACCACAAGGGCTGTCCCTCTCTCTCTCTCTCTCTCTCTCCTCCCCAGGGCTCATTCATTAGACCCCCTGGACTCACAGATCGCTATGTATCTGGCTCTGCAGCTGGCACTTGTACGCCAGGTATAAGCCAACAAATGGCAAAGATATTACATGTACGCCATTAATTATTGGAAAATATTGCCGATTGTAAGTTACACCTGAGAATGGGTGTGTGTCTGGCAGGTGTCAGCAGCCATCGAGCCCCTGCAGGCGGCGTTATCTCTCCGCGGGGACGACTTACACTCCCTCCACCTGCTGACCCTGCTGCTAAGTGCCCAGAAACACCACCGTCATGCTGTGGACACCCTGGGCCTGGCCCTCAGCCAGCACCCCAGCAACTTCAAGTAAAGCCCACTATACCATCCCACTCACACAGGCAGCAGAAAATATTGGTGAAAGTGGTGGTGAATTGAGGATAAGGCGCCAATTGACAGCTGCACTTTTTGTATGGTGTTTTTTTTATGTGTGTGTGTGTGTGTGTGTGTGTGTGTGTGTAAGAGTAGCTCCAGTGAGTGGTGCAGCGAGGCCCTGTCCTAACTCTAGTCCTCGCCGTAGGGATAGGGTGTCTCAGCTCCACTGTGTTGGAGGCCAAGCACACACACACACACACACACACACACACACACACACACACACACACTTGACGCCTTATTTAGACGTGCCGGAGTGGAGGCCTGCATTGCGGTACCTATGCCCTTTTAACATTGCAGCTCTGACCCGAGGCCGAGTGCTGCGCTCCTGACAGAACTGAGTTCATGAGGAAAATGAACCCGTCTGTCTCAACACTAAACAGGTTAAAACAGCAAAAACTGACTTCACTTTGGGGGAGGGGGAGGATTTAGTGATTCACTTTGGGACACCTTGGGATTGAACCTGTGACCTTTTGGATATGGGTGGGCATCTTTAACCATTCATTCACCATTTCACCAACATTTTCACCTCTGTGTCACACCTTGACCAAGGTCTCATATACACATACATGTTATATGTTACATCATTGCATAATATCAAATAGCTTTTAGAATATGTCAGAGGTACTGAAAAGGATATGGAATGTAGGCTTGTGTGTAATGATCACGCTAATATTTTGCTGTAATATGTTATTATCTTGTCGTAATTGTCATAATTTCATAACAAAATAATTACAAAGACGGTGAAATGATTCAGTTTTTTTCCCCAAACTGTATTCTTGTCTATGTTGAAACGACTCAAAGAAGTAAATTAACTTCAGTGCAGGTTATGCAGCAATATAGTCCCAAAACATTGTCCCATTATCTCACAGGAAGTCATCCAGTCATTAACGGCAGTGGATGACGCTCCATCGTATCATAGGCGGATAACATTCCTATCCAGGCCAGTTATTTCACACTAACCGTAATATGGAAGCATGTTGCATCATCTTTCTGATGTGTTTTCCTCTCCGTTTCAAAGCCCAGTACAGCATTTCATAATGCAGCCATTTGGGGTCAGTGTTGGCCTCCACGGCCTCAGCAGAGACAGATGGGGTGCATCCATACATCAGGAGGGAGAGGAAGAGAGAGGAGATGCAGAAAAACAAGAAAACTGATGAAATAACGAAGGGAAGGAAGAGAGATGTAAAAGAGAGCCTGGCAGGAAGCAGAAAACACAGAGACAGAGTGGGCGGAAGCAGGAAAGACGGCTTTATAATTACACAAGCTTTACTGATCAGTGCTGTATGTTGAAGATGAAATCTGTGCACAATCAAACACTCACACACACACACACACACACACACACACACACACACACACATCCACCGTAGAGACACTTGACTGCTTTGACCCATTTAAGAGCTCTTTTCCGGGCTCAGCCAATCACATCGCTTTCTGCGCCAGGAATCCCCATCGCCCCGGTAACCATGAGGTCATATGGGTAGAGCCGGCAGCATCAGTTGTTGTTCCCAAACTGTTGTTATGGAGCGGTGGAGAGACATTGAGTCAGAGAGAGCGAGAGAGGGAGAGAGAGAGAGATACAGATCTATACACTGGTAGTTTACTGAATGGAGCAGCTGGATTCAAATGATTTTTTATTGAATGTCCATTAACTGTACCTCTAACATTTATTGATCTGTTTCTAAAAATAATTGTACTGGTTTGGCAGCACGGTCTGTCTTGCCAGTGATGATATACAGACAGTGGAGTTCTGCACAGGCCTGAAATGTTAGCCCCAGCATGACCTGGCCCAATTCATTTGGGCCCAACTGGCCTGGGACCAGCAGCTAAGAACATTTTTTTTTCATCCCTCGGTCTCTCCCTCAAAGTAAGAGCGCCGGCTTGAGTGCGAGCGGCGTAAACAAACACATGGTCCAGTCTGCTGCCTTATCAGTCTGTCCAGAATGATTGAGTAACTAGCTGTGAAACATCATGTAGTGTCGTGTATAATATGGAAACTTAATCAGCCAACATCTCTCCTCGCTGAATACATTGCAAGCGTACTCTAAAGTCAATCATAATGGATCCAGATATTTCCCGCAGGAGTTGGTGGACACCCAAACAGAGCGAGACCCGAGGCACAACTCTAAATCGATGCTAATGCCGGTCCGTGTCTGCCGTTTGTGTAAATAGGCAAATGTTAACGCTAACACATTAGCAATTAATGCAGCTTTTACAAACCCTGAACCACAGCTCTGCCTTGTATACTCTCCATGACGCACAGTCAACATTGTCAGCTAGCTGGCAAACTGGGAGCTGCTGGCTTGACGTGGAGCGGTCTGGTTTTGATTAAAGTGGAAATCACTCTTCAGCGAAGATTCAAGTTAACATTTGTGCAGAACAGCGTTATTTAACCATGTCTAACGAGCACCCCCCCCCCCCCCCGAATCGCAAGTTTGAAACGGATATGTTAAACACTAAACCCAACATCTGTGCAAAAGTATCGGACAAAACTGCCACGTGATTGTCTCCAAAACGCGCGAGAATGTTCCAAATGAGAAAAGGACAAGATTATCAGAATGCCCTGCAAACAATGTACCAGTGAAACTGTGATGGTGAAGTTAGTACTTAGATTATAACATCTAATTATCAACAGTATTTAAGCCCTGAGCCCAACTCAAACCTGCAGCATGCACATGAAAATGAATCCAAACCGGAGGCCAGAGTGTATCAGTGCCCTTGGGACCCGTCGAGGCTGAGGCCCAGTTGCAGACCTCCGAGTCAGAGAAGAGAGATCGAGTCGGAGAGGAAGATGGGGGGGGAGAGAGAGAGAGAGAGAGAGAGAGATGGTGAAAGGAGGTGTTTTCTCAGTAACAAGCTCATTGAATATCATTTGCTTTGGATGTGTGAGCGAGCATCAGAGATCAAAGCTTGCATCGTGCGTGGTGCTGGGCATGCCGCAACATGCCGTGTGTGTGTGTGTGTGTGTGTGTGTGTGTGTGTTGTGGGGGGGTATGGGTGTACGTGTGCACAAGATCGTAATCTGGCATGTGTGTTTGTGGTGTGTGTGTGTGTGTGTGTGTGTGTGTGTGTGTGTGTGTGTGTGCATGCATGTGTGTGATTCTTGTTAGCCACTGCTTTTCTGCACCACAGCAAACTGTCAGCTCACTGTAGCACACTGAATTTCTCCTTCCTCCTCTTCTCCCACATCCTCTACCCCCGGCTTCTGTCTTCCTCTCTCTCTCTCTCTCTCTCTCTCTCTCTCCTTGCCTCTCATCTTTTTTATCTCTCCGTCTCCGTTTCTCCCTTTTCTTTGAAATTTTAATCACCCAGTAAACAGGCATGCATTTCAATGTGAAATGGGATTCTGCTACAGATTGAGAGAGCTGAGGCGAGAGAGGGAGAGAGGGAGAGAGGGGGAGGGTTGTGTGTGTGTGAGAGAGAGAGAGAGAGAGAGAGTGATCGTGGTCTCGCAGTTTGTACTAAAGAGAATGATTAATCCCAGCCTTTGATTCTGCATTCATCCAACGGGATGTTGCAGCATGAACAAGTGTGTTTGTGCGCGTGCATGTGTGTGCATCAGTACGAGTGTGTGTATTAGCGTGCACATGCATGCCTGGCTTATGCTGTGCTACACAAAGCAAGCATGTCTGCACAGGCTTGTGTGTGTTAATCTCTATGCATGGACTGTATATATATATATACATATATACATATATATATATATATATATATATATATATATATATATATATATATATATATACTTGAGTATGATTTGTGTGTGTGCACTTGTGTGTCTGCATGCACCCATGTGCCCGGAGAGAATACACACTCTGATCTGTGGGAGTGCAGCATGAGTAATACTGTAGATGTACCACTTTTTCAAGGGAACATTATTAGCTATTTTTATATGCCGTTTACGCTGGCACTCACCGCTCTTAGCTGGCCACCGCGTTTACTCTGAGCTGCACTGCTCGCTGCCGTCCGTCCTCAAACGCACCACGCTCCGCACACGCTCGCTCCCAGGAGGCTGGAAAATGACAGCCTTTGTAATCTGATGTGTAGTTTTGAGTGCTGTAATCTTGATGAAATCTATCTTTTCTGGAGCTGCGAGGGAAACACTGGCTGTGATCGAGTGGTGAATAACAAGGTGGAAAATACTCCTATTCTATCCTTGGATGACTTAGATCCCTTTGATATTGCTGTCTATGATGCGCACAGTAAAATCATGTTGCAAAGGCTCAAGTAGGTGTACATATGTGACTTAATTGCAAAGAAGTGGGTGTAAATTCTCAAATAGTGGCCTCACTCGCAGTGAGAATAAGGGCTTTAGTTTAAACAGGCTACTGTCAATGAAACTCAACACAAATATTTCACATTAAAAGTCTTCCAGTGGCTTGAAAAGGGGCTTAATCCCTCCCTTTCTTGGTAGACTTTTAAAGTGAAGAAAGTGGGTGGTGCACATCCAACCCCAAAGTTGATGTCAATGTTTTGACCTACAAGGCCTTCGTCAGGCGAACGTGCAGATAAGAAATGAGAGCTCCACTTACAAATAGAGAGATATAAAATAACACCCCATTATCCAAGACAATGCGCTGTTTACGTGAAAAGCACGTGATGCCTCAAAGAAAGGACAGAAGAAAAAGAGAAAGACAGATAGCCTCTTCTCTTCCTTTGTGAATTTAATTTAAAATTGGAACAGGAAATGGGCGAGAGAGAGGGGTATGGCACGAGTCGCTGCTCTTTAATGTGAAATATCAGCAGGGAGAGCTTCAGCTGACAGAGAGAGAACGGCAAAGCTGAAGCGATTGGAATTAATTTGTGAATAAGACCAGTATTTGTGTTAAACAGAAACAAATATGTATGTTTTTTTGAGACTCGTACGTACAGTCAGAAGTCAGTTCTTTGTACCTTGTCACATTTCTGGCAACACTAGGATGGGTTTACACCATCGCAGTCCTTCTAAATGTTTTGCCACACTGGTAATGGGGAGCCTAGAGACACACACACACACACACACACACACACACTCTGGTGGACCCCTACTGGCAGGCGTATCCTTAACACAGCGTCCCTTGGCAGCACTTGTCATCTGCACGTCAGAAAATCCAACCCTCTTCCTCCCACACACATACACTTAAAATTCTTTTTCTTTTCCACCATCCCTCCATCTTCTCCCCACACACACACACATACACACACACACACACACCCTTCCCCCAATCGTCCACCGAACCGTGAATCGGTAACAAGGAGCATTTCATCGAGAGTTTTCTCCCCTGACTCTCTGCTATTGATCCTCACCCTCCCACCTTCCCTTCGTCCATTTTTTTTCATCCTTCCCTTTCTCCTTCCCTCTATTGCCCCCCCCCACCCATCCACCCCCTCTGACAGGAGAGTACAG
This sequence comes from Enoplosus armatus, assembly GCF_043641665.1. Lineage (NCBI taxonomy): Eukaryota > Metazoa > Chordata > Actinopteri > Centrarchiformes > Enoplosidae > Enoplosus > Enoplosus armatus. The sequence continues at coordinate 20,308,395 of NC_092191.1, forward strand.
AATAACTAGAGAAGCCTTCAACAACATGGAGGCAGTGGACAGCTAGGCAGGCGGGCGTCAGATGTGGCGAACACTGTAGTCTCTCTGTCTCTCTCTCTCTCTCTCTCCTCACACTCATGGATGAGTGATGCCCATGACAGACTGCATCCTCTGAGAGCCCCTTCTGGCAATTACTACACACACACACACACACATACACACAAAGACACACACACACACGCACACTCTCATCAGAGACTCCCACATCACTTAACCAGTTGTCTTCAACTAAAAGGGCCGAGCGGAAACACTCTATGGTCTCTACTCATCAACCTCTGAACACACCGCAACATAGACACACACACACACACACACAGACACACACACACACAGACACACACACACACGTACACACACTCTTAGAGCTTGTTGTTGATGACTATCTTTACCCCCTCTCTGTTTCTATTGATCCATGTGTGCCTCAGCCCGCACGCATCAGTGAGATGTTGATGGGTCCTAAGCACTCACCCAGCTGCTGCAGAAGCTCGAGCACTTACGGGACATGACTGTGCACATGTACACATATTTACATGCGTCTTGATCTTTATAACTAAATAAGCAACTGTAAGTAGCATGGGATGATATCAGCCACTGTCCAGTTTGAAGGTTTAGATGCATGTCAGTAGTAGACACTGGCAAGTCTTGAAGCTCGCCGCAAATCTACAATTGTTCTTCTTCTCTGCGAACACCATGTTGTGCGTTCATACTGTAGCTAATGTGATCAGTGACAATAGGAACTAGTCTGACTGGGTTTGGATCCAACTAAACATTCCTGTAGGCTAATTTACTTTTTTCCATACGGGTACAAAAACAGCAGACACCCTTTACAGGCAGCGTGAGATTAAACAAAGATGAGTAATGTGTGTGTGTGTGTATGTGTGTGTTCTTTCCAGTCTGCTGTTCACAAAGGTGAAGCTTGAAGAGGCCCTCTTTGGCCCGGCTGCAGCCCTGCAGACCTGTGAAGAGATGCTGCAGCACTGGCAAAGCCGCTACGATGTCAGTCGCTCCAGGTGCGCGTGCGAGATGTGCCTTTGTGCTCCTTTGCTTTTCCAGTTAGCGTGGCATCACTAAAATGTTTAGAGACTCGCAGCGAAAAAACTTAATTCGCCTCAAGATTCTTACACATGGCCGTAATTGCTGTCACCTGTGGAGAGTAACATAATCACACGAGGAGGAGCCCATCTTTATTTGTACTGGCTGAAAAGGGGCCACAGAGTTTGGTTTTTTTTTTTACAGAAAATATGTATATTATCGGAAAAAAACACCCTGTATTAAGAGAATACCCCAACAAGAATCTATGCGTTCATGTACGGCACCGAAAAGAAAAAATGATTACGTTTGGATTTCATTTAATGTGGAGTTCTTCTTTAAAGTCAGTTACAGTACTGAGGCAGAGGTTGATGGGTTCTCCTTTTTACATCCCGAGCACTGATTGGCTACACGGATGTACCCTTATAGAACCAAGTTAGCGATTGGCTTTGGGGATAGAACCTTTTCATTTTTCACATAATATGGCCATCGATGTATAAATCTAAAAGTAAACCTGCACACGTGTTGATAACTTGTCAAAGAATAGTTTGATGTGAATAACTCCTAGGACCACATCGTTCTAAGCTCAGTAAACGTTACGTATATGCTTGCGTTTGCATGAGCATTCGTTCATTATGTTCGCACTGTGCTGTGCGTGTCTTCATTGGTGTGTGGATGTGTGCCGCAGTGAGACAGATGACAGCAGCAGCATACCGATGGCAGAGAGGACGGAGGTCAGCCCTGGAGCCAGGAAACCCTCCATCCACCTCACCCTGCCCGACTTCCAGGACGCCTCCACTGGTTAAAGCCTTTCTAATAGGGGACTGCCACTGTATCCATATTTGGACTGCAACATCCTGAATTTGATTGTTTTAAGTTAACACATCCTCCTTTTCTCTCTGGTGTTGGGTAAACACCAATGAGAAAGGTGAATGCGTAAATCAGTCCAAACCCCCCCCCCCCCAGAATTTGACCTACTGTGGATTAAAACTATGTTTGCCAATCTGCAAACCAGTTTGGGGGAGCGGATGCATGACTGTCTTCTGTCAATGTATTATTTCCTGCTGGCAAATTCTGTTTTTATTACATATTTGGGACAAAACATTGGATCCGTGTGTTCGTCATTCAGTATCTGTAACATATTAAAGTATTCATTGTTACAGTGTAATCACTTTGCCAACCAGGATTTAGTCTCCGACTGTCCCTTGGAAAGGTGCAATCATATTTGGTATTTCTTGTCCTTACACAGGGTCTCTGAGCCCTTCGTCAGTTGCAGCGCTGCGTCTTGAGGCGGCGCTCTCTGAGGTGTCGGACATCAGCTCCAGCCGTCGCCAGGGACCCGCCTACATCTGGACCACCCTGGAACGCATTTGGCTGCAGGCTGGTATGACAGTAGCACACACAATTAAAATTGGATAAAAAAAATTGGATTTGACTGTTTTTTACAGGGAATCTCTTTTCACTCTTGTTTGGGGTGCAGGTCAGCCAATTACCATGCAATCACAGTGTGCTCATTCGTAGTTAATTTGAGACTCTGCCCATGTATTTAATGACTGTAAGCCGAAAAGAGTTGGTTATGAGAAACTGGCGCTCGACAGTAATCAGATCCCATGGTTTTGCGTTTCCCAGTGTTATTAAGCTTTATGACTTATAATCCCATTGGCAAGTGCAGAATGGAAAAGACATTCATTTCAGACAATTTCCAATTCTCCGGTTTTTATTTGAAAGACTACAGCAATACATATCTAACAAGACTAAAAGTCCTGCTAGCTGCTGTATGAGGCTGAACTCAAGGACAGGGGTGTTTTGAGCTGAATGCTAACATCAGCATGCTAACATGCTCACAGTGACAACATTGACATGTTGATTTTTAGCAGGTCTAATGTTCACCATGTTCACCGTCTTAGTTTAGGGTGTTGGCACGCTAACACCTGCTAATTAGCGCCAAACACAAAGTACAGTTGAGGCCGATGGGAATGTCTTAAGTTTTGCAGGTATTTGATCATAAACCAAAGTACTGAAAGAAATTAGATATTGATGGGGGGGGGGGGGGGGGGGGGAGTATAGAGACGATTCACTCAAACCACAAATGTCAACCTCATGGTGGCGCTAGGAAAAGTCAGGGGATCATCAAAGTCATTAGGATTCATCCTCTGGGAACCATGAATGTCTGCACAAATGTGTCAACCTGGAAACTTTGACCAACTGATGGCACTAGAAGAAAAGCCAAGGGTTTGCAAAAAGTGCGTAGTCTTCATCCTCTGGGGACCATGAATATGGGCACAATACTTCATGGCGAGTTATGATGCGCAGTCTGTCTTACACAACTTGCTGACCTGCTTTCAAGCCCAGTTGGATTCCAGTCTCTCTGGGGAGCGAGATATCGTTTCTATCGTAATTGGTACAATGTGAGCGCATGTTTTCACGTTTTGGGCACTGCAGTCACAGAAATTCACTTCGGGTCGCCTATATATGAAAGGCTGGAAAGCCCCGTGTCATAACATAAAGGATGTAGATATACAGATATTATTTGTAACCTTGTTATTGTGTAAAGCTACATAATTGAATGTGATTACTGCAGCCATTTTCTGTTATGTCTGCCTTGACAAACAAGAGTAAACCAGGACATTTGCAACAATTTAGTGGGTAGAGCTGTTTCAGGCCCGTTGAAGACTGCACACTTTGTGTAGCAGTGCTCACTGTACCTGCATACATGTGGCCACGGCTCTATTAAGGGCAGAATGGCAGTGATGCATACCGCTATTACTTCCACCCCTTCAGCCTCAGTCTGCCTGTGGAAGTTCACAGAGACGCTCCGCACAAACAACCTGAGCATGAGAACGGAAAATGGGAATCCATACAGCACCCGAGTGAAGGCAGTGATGCAACCGGCATACCAGTGTGTTAGAGATACAGGATGGGGATGGGCGGAGGGGCCGCAGGGTCACGTCCCCTGTTGCCTACTGTAATTTTGAAGGTTATTTTCTACGTCCGACCTTTGAACTCTGCTGAGAAAATAGAACGTGCTCGCTGCTGATCTGAACAAAACTGTGTGTGTGTGTGTGTGAGACCACGGGTGTGTCGCCTAACTCAGGGCTGAGCCACTTGTACCCCTGATCCCCCCTCTCTCTCTCTCTCTCTCTCTCTCTCTCTCTCTTCCCAGCATTCCTCTTCTCATCGGTCACTTCCTCTCTCAATCTCACATCCTCATCGGCCACATAGGGGAAAAAACATGCAGAGGGCTCTTTTAAAATGGATACGCTGTACATAACCTACATACACACGCGCATACATATGCCTATAAATGGACTGTATACATGCATGCACTGATCTAATTTTTCTGAGAGCTCAGGTGAGGAGCAGGAAAGGGCCTTACGTAACCAGAGAGCGTTCACCGAAGCCTTTTTTTCCCCCCAAAGTGAAGCTATGAAAAGGAACTCCGAGGCTGGGAAATGGCTCTTTTTCATCTCGCAGCGGTAGCACGCATGAACTAAGTATTTCCCATCTGTGCATCTATGAGATGCAGGTAAACAAACAAAACATCCGCTACCAAACGCACACACATGGGTTCACACGGCGCTCAGGAGCAGACGGCGTGTACGATATATTTGCGCAACACAGTTCACTATCTCTCTCTGTATCACACACACACACACACACACACACACACAGTGCTGTCAGTGTTTAGAGCTGGAGAGTTTCTTTCTCAGGGTTTCTCTGGTTGTTGACCCGGCGTCCACTCATGAGAATGATTGACAGCTCCCTGCGTCTGCATCCCGCCCCAGATATTGGTCCGCTCCGGCCTCAGGGGGTGGGCCCTCTGGTCAGCTCTGTGTCCGAGTCTTATTGGACTACGACATGCTTGTAGGCGTGATTCTGTGTGTGTGTGTGTGTGTGTGTGTGTGTGTGTGTGTGTGTGTGTGTGTGTGTGTGTGTCTGGGGTTTGTCCTCATCTTCCCAGCAGCAGCAAAGAAAGGAGGAAGGCAGCTTTAGTATGCGATGGCCATATTTAGGCAAGGCTTTCATGACTTCCCAGGCACTGCGTTGCTCCGACTCTCTCCTTCACACTGTGTGTGTGTGTGTGTGTGTGTGTGTGTGTGTGTGTGTGTCTATCCAAGCGTAGTGTTTTGTGTTTGCATTTGAGCGCTGCACAGTTTACATTTTAAAATGATGCAGCTGAACTCACAGTTAAGTCATCTCTGTCGCTCTCACATGTTACTGATGGGATTAATACATTTCTCTCCATTCTCTCTTTCCCTGATTCTCCATCTTTCCTTCTTCTCTCATTCTCTCACCTTCTTTTCCTTCCTTTAACTCCCCTCCCCTCCCCTCCCCTCTCCTTCCTTGCTCTCTGTCCTCCTGTACCTCCCCTTTAATTTCTCCCTCTTTTTTTTAACCACCTTTCTCCTCCGATCCAACTCCCTACCTCCCATCCCCTGTTCCCTCTCACCTCAACCTTCTTCCTCCCTCCTCTTTCTTCATCTCCGCCTGCAGGCGAGCTGTTCATGGCGGACGGTCGGCTGAAGGAGGCCCAGTTCTGCCTAGCCGAGGCCAGCTCGCTCTTCCCCAACTCTCACTCCGTGCTGCTGCAGCGGGGCCGCCTGGCCGAGCGCCGGGGCCAACTGGACGAGGCCAAACAGCTGTATGACGAGGCCCTGGCCATCCACCCCACGGGAGAGCGCATACTTGTGCACATGGTGAGAGACAGTGAGAAGAAATTAGAATTAATGTAACATTCTGCCAACATGCACATACAGACACACACACACACACACACACAACATGCATGGATACACTAACACATTTTAACTGCTTTACTTGAGTCTATTGAATTACCACTGACGTAAGACGCACCCTAACATACAACTGCACACACACACATCCACTGCTTTACATTTTAAGTGCTTCACGTGAGGTCACTAAATTACATTACACTGTATGTATGTACATCTGAAGACATCGATGACATTCCTCTGTTATGTGGAAGGCAGTAAAACATTGCCATCAAAATACAGCAAAAGTTTCAGGGCTTCAGAGACATTAGAAACACGAAGGCATGCACACACACACACACACACACACACACACACACACAAACCATGCAGACCTTCAGCTAAATAAACAGGTATAACGTCCTGGTAAAGTTATGGCATGTTCATTATGGTACCAATTGATATATATATATATATATATATTTATATATATATATATATATATATAGCTTGGAGTTCAATTTTTCACAAATTTGAATATTGAATATTCTCCATCAGAATATTCATTTGTTGACGAGGACGACTAGTGAAACTACCAAAACACTCGACCCCATTTTAAACAGAACGATACAAACTAAACAGGTTCATGAATAAATCATAAAGATAACAATGTCTTTGCAATGAAAGGAGTTAATATCAGTCAATATCAGGTGGAATATCTTGTGATTCTTCATCACAGCATTCATGTATATCCTGGAGTGTGTGATCAATATCCGATCAATACCTCATTAGGCCGAATCGGGCGAGCTGGTGGAGTTGAACAGCAACACCTTTTTTTTTTTTTTTTCAAAAGCTGTGCACTAGCTTAGCCTCAGATACCCTGAGAAGACAACAATGTTAGCTGATGACATTTGTGTTTTTATCAGCTCGCTCGCTGGCAGTAGCAATAGCAGCTGCTCATAATCATTATTCTTTGGGAACTGAACAAATCCCTTCTGTAGAGGCTGTGGAGTGTTTTAGTGCCACATCTATACTGTGTGCCCCTTTCTGAGAAGAAACATCGACGGTGGCAGATAAAATGTGCGTTTTCTCCGTGTGTAATTCAGCAGAAGTTATTAAGCGAGCTTTTCTATACGCTGCCTATATTAGCTCGCAGGTTGGCAGTAGCGATGGCACCTGCTCGCATTCATTACCCCTTTTCTCCCGTGTGCAGTGCTGCACTGTGTCAGCATCATTGTAGTCTTAATTATCACACTACACCTCAGCCATATTATGAAACGTGTTCGTTTTGTTGTGGGCAAACTTCATATTTCAGAAAATAGAAACAACTTTGGTCCGTAACCCGCAAATGACAAATACTGCTCAGAGACTGGCTTTCTCTCTCTCCTGATCACTCCCCCACATCTCTTTCATCTGAGCAGATCCTCTCTCTCTCTCTCTCTCTCTCTCTCTCTCTCTCTCTCTCTCTCTCTCTCTCTCACTTCCGCACTATAAAGATCCTCTCTCGCCCACCTCCACCCACTCCCTCGCTCAGTCTCTCTCCCAGTCTGTCTTCCAGATGATCCACTGGATTAACCACTGCTGCTCTGACCTTTGAACTCTCTCTGTTGTCATGGTGAAGAGACCAGAGAGGGATATTCCTCAAATCCAACACTCACACACACAGACACACAATGTCTGTGGTCCCCATAGTGACCATAGATGTGGTGGTTGATATGTCTTTGATTTAAGTACTGGCCACCTTGTGACCACATAAGGGTAATGCTTTTGCTCCTACTGTGCACTTTAGTGTGTGTGTGTGTGTGTGTTTGTGTGTGTGTGTGTGTGTGTGTGTGTGTGTGTGTGTGTGTGTGTGTGTGTGTGTGTATGTAGAAGTGCAGTCCCATTGGGGTAGACAGAGGGACAGAGGTACGTGTCTCTTCCATATTTGGCCTGTGGAAGAACCAATCCCAGGGGGTGAAAAGTTGACACAAAGCCAGCTGGCAGTGTCCTACTCCGGGTCTCTTACAGGGCAGATGTGTTCTCAGTCTGAGTGTGAGTGTGTGCACATGTGCGTGTGTTTAGGCATGATTGTGTTTGTGCCTTCTTCCACGGATTTGGCACACGTGGACTATTTGTGCTTTTTTTTTTTTTTTTTTTTTTTTTTGGAGCTTGAACTGTGTGCATGTACTTGGATTAAGGCACACGCTGTAGTAGGCACTAATAGACCCAAATACAAAAACGCTGCGAGATAGATACACTGTATGTTGTGGATTATACATATTAGACATGCTAATGGGGCAGTGTGGTAAATCGTTGCGTCCTTACATTATGATGGAGCCTAAGTGGGACAGTGTGTGGGACATTTTATTTGGAGCTCTGCCCGTATTTCTGGCTTGCATCAGCCTGCCAGAATACAACCTACAGTTGCTGCTACTCTGTGGCTCTGGCTTCATGCATTTATTTTTACACTGTATCTGCTGTGGACACTTTGTGTGCCAGTGGCCCATTTATCCTGCTCTGCCTTAAGGGGAATTCTGATGATATTCTTGGTTGATATTCTTACACTTGAGCTATTATCCTGCAGTACATACTGTACTTTCCTTGAATGTCCTTAAGATATGTTTCAGCTTTTTTTTTTTTTTTTTTTTTTTTTGAAGTTATAAGGGCTACAGTTAAAAGAAGATGTACTCTTCCTGGTGCCTCACAGGGAAATTCTTCATATTCTCTTTCTATTTTTTATGGACACACAGTATCATTATGAGAGAGCGTTACCAGTGTGAAAACATTTTATTCAGATTATTATTACAATTGTGATGATTTTTTTTTAAGCCATGCAAATTAAATGACATGTAGCTACATTAGTCAGTATTCATAGCTCCATGTCCATGAAACCACAACTACATACAGTATGCACTATTTTTATTTATATATTCTTTCACACTCAAATGAGAGTATTGAACCTGTTTAATCCTGAGTCCTTAGCATCCCACCAGTGTCCCACTGTGGACTCTGGTCCTGCCAAACTGAACACTATTTCTATGCTTTTTAATCTCTACAGCTGTGGGTTTTCCATTGAAAAATCTCATTACCTCTTAAAGGAACAGTTTGACATTTCCGAGAAATATGCTTGTTAGCTCACTTGCTGAGAGTCAGATGAAAAGATCGGTACGACTCATGTCCGCGTCAAGCTGGAGCCCGGAGGCGATTAGCTTAGCATAGCTAACTCTTACAAGAGCATATACAAGCCGTTAAGCAAAAGGACTTTCTTTGAGGTTGAAGACAGCATTGCGTGGCTTCACCCAGGCCAGCCAGAGTGGAGCAAAGTCGTCATTTTCCCCCCAGCGGCCACAGTAGATGAGGAAAGGGAAATGTGGAGTAAGGGAAACCCATAACTGGAAGCCATACAGAAGCTCAGTCACCCCTATGGTGTGGTCCATAATAACACAGCACCACCATCTTCCCTTATTCACCGCACACCACTTTCCTCACTCCAAAGTGGGAGTATGTGCGTGTGTGTGTGTGTGTGTGTGTGTGTGTGTGTGTGTGTGTGAGAGAGAGAAAGAGAGAGAGAGAGAGAGAGAGAGAGAGAAATGCAGTGATCAGACAGTGACTCACAGCATTGGTCAGCTGCTGGTTTCAGAGTATTTTTGGTTGGACGAGGGTGTGGTAGTGAGGGAAACCAGTACAGGACTATGGTATGCCGTGTGTGTCGGTGTGTATGTGTGTGCTACAGACTTGTAGTTGTTACAGTCCGCAGGTTAAGTCTAAGCATCTATTTAGTTCACGTATCAGAGCATTAGCCATGTCAGCGTTTACACATTTGTCCGTCTGTGGCGTTAGCCTCATTATGGCAAGTGTTTGGTTGACGTGTGTGTGTATGTGTGGCATGCGGTGCATGTGTGCTGTGTGTTCTGATGGGTAGCTGATACTGAAACGCGGCCCAGCCTCGCTTCCGGCGATGGTATGAAATGAATCTGACCCACTCCCAACATCCTCCACATCTCATCCCTCCTGTTCTGTAGCTCTGAGTCAGCCGCACACACACACACACACACACACACACACTTTACTTTTCCTCCTCTCCAACAGAAGCATATTCATACACTGCTTCACATATGCATGCATACTCTCAAGGACGAGGACTTGTGCTCATTGAATTAATCGCGTTCCAATTATCAAATGCCCCCCATCTCTCTCTCTCTCTCTCTCTCTCTCTCTCTCTCTCTGTCTCTCTCTCTCTCTCTCTCTCTCTCTCTCTCTCTCTCTCTCTCTCTCTCTCTCTCTCTCTCTGTGTGGATGGGGGTGGTTGTCAGCTGATTAGATAATGCAAATACATTATTTATAACACTTTGCACGTTCTCACCGCTTTATGGGATTGCCTAGCAACCAGGGAAATGTATTCTATTGAGCAAGACCTCTGATAACCAGAGAGAGTGAGGAAGAGTGTGTGAAAGAGAGAGGAAGAAAAGAAATGGGGGATGGCAAACAGAGAGACGATTGGGAGTTGGCTGGTGCCTCCGTTGCTATGTATGGCTCATCTGGGCTCACTTATTTTTTCCATTTTCTTTGACACCTCTCTCTTTTTTTCTCTCCATTTCCCTCTCTCTCTCTCTCTCTATTCATTGTTACCAGTTTAGCTCTTGCTCGCTCGCTCGCTCGCACTCCCGTCCTTCCTTGCTTTCTTCCTTTTCCTTTCCTCTGTGGCTCCTGTATCACCCCGTTCTTTCATTCCTTCTCCCTTCTCCTTCTTCTTTTCCCTTCCTGTTGCTATCTCTCCATGTTAGAGTGTACATGCAAGTGTGTGTGTGTGTGTGTGTGTGTGTGTGTGTGTGTGCGTGCGTGTGCCATGTTGACTTTTATACTGTTATATATTTATATATCTGCCGTAGGGAGATGAGAATGTACTTTGCAATGCAGGCACACTATATATGCTATTTCTTTTTCCTCACATGTTCGCACACAGGAATAGGTACGCACACATACACATAATGTTTGCCATGCAAACATGCCATCCAGGTGCATACAATGGTGGAGATGCTTAACATATAAAGGTCGGGATGGTGACGGTCAATATCATATCATGCTGACAAAAAAACGAAACGTACTGTCGATAGGCTCGGTGAAAGAGTTAGGAGATTTTAACTTCTTAAATCTCTCTGTGAGCGGGATGTGGGTCATTACGCACTCATTCTGTGCAGTCAAACATTGTTCTAACCCAGAGGACTTCATTTTGAATTCTAGTGGAGGTCCTAAAAGTTTCCAAAGATACCAAATATGTCAGGCTTAATGTTAGGGGAATGTATGTAAATGCATAAAACATCCATAATATTTATATTTGATGGAATGATGCAGCCACAAAAAAACATGGAGTCAGGAGTTTGAATATGTCACTCACTACAAACATCACGTAGCTTCAATGAAGAGTTGGAACAAGCTGAAACAGAATATATATGATACTGTCAGACAGATGGAATAAGATGATTTTTCCATGATTTTTTCTTGTAGCCACTTTAAGAAATAGTTTGACATTTGGGAGAATTTGCTTTTTCCGTTGCGGAAAGAAACCAGAAAGCTAGTCGAGAGTCTGTACGCTGAATATGAAGCTGCAGCCCCAGCTCCTGTTCCCAGTATTTATGCTAAGCTATACTAATCAGCTACAGGCTGTAGCTTTATACTTTGCTGGCACATGGAAGAGTGGCGCGAATCTTCTCATCAAACTCTCAGCGACAACGCACATTAGCATAGTTTTCCAAAAAAGTGTTGAACTGTTCCTTTAAGGGGGAAACGAAGAGAGAAACTGCATGTGAAGGGGTTAATAAGTAAGGAAGGTTCAAGCCAACAAGGCCGAGGTAAATACAGCAGCCTTGGCTCACTTCACCTCTCCCTGCCTGCCCAGACTTTACCGCTGATTGGATTAAAGGTTCAGGTAAAGGCTTTCTTGCTGGTTCAATGGCAGGGCATTAGGCCACTGGGTTACACTGTGTGTGTGTGTGTGTGTGTAGTAGTAGTAGCAGTAGATGTTAGCCTACAGGGGTTCAACAGATGGTTATTGGGTGACATAATATGCTCTCTCGTGCCATATTGCATTATTATGAACCTTATGGACCTGAACCTTGCCATCTCCAGACTAAAACTACACAACAGTTTCAAACCTTGTACCTAATCTTAACTCTTCAAAACTTTATTCTTATTTTTCCGGTTGGTCTTGTCAGTTGCAACTCTGCCGCTCTGTACGCAGCATGGCTGACAACAGCAGATTGCAAGTCTAAATTTAGAGTTCAGCTGTCCCCACGCTGTCGAGAAGACGTTAATTTCTGTGCTGTTTTTTTTTTTACTGGGAACTAATCCATGTGACCATTTTGTCACTGCTTGATTTTGTGTTTATGTCATGCAGGTATGTACAGTAACCAGCCAACCAACAGCCTGGTCAATATCTGGTTAGTTCAGTTGGGATCCACATCCAACCACATATTTGTTTAAAGCCTTTAAAATGTAACTTCCAATCAGTGTGTGGCTTTAAACATTAGCTGGATTTGCATCCTTGTATTTATATGCAAACTATGATGTAATAAAAAAGTTTTAATGCCAGCTTTAAGCAGAAAAAGTTTTTGCGAATAAAGAAGTTATCCAATGAATATTACTCCATTGAATAAATCTCTGTGGTGATTGCTGAGCTGGAGTTGGTACGTTAGAATATTACAAAGTACTCTTTTTGTCTTTGCACAGTATGAAATATGAATAATATCAGCTGACACCAAAGAACAAAAACTAATTTCCCCAATGCTAATCAATTCCATAATCAAATCCCTGTTGGGTGTGTTTGTTTGTGACATACAGGAAGCAGTCTTTTTTTTTTTTCTTCTCCATTCTCTTCAATCCAGCCGATGGGAAAAACACTTGATTAAATGTTGTGCATTGTTTGCAGCCTTTCAAAAGTTTGCTTATATTAAGCTTGAAAGATGGATGAAAACACCACTGCCCACTCGCTCGGTTTGGCTCGGCTCAGTTCAGTTGTGCTTTAATGGCACGACAAGAAACAAACCTGCACTGCCAAGCTCGATTGGGATCAGCTGAGGTAAAAGTGGAGACAGATGGCTGGGAGTAATTAAAACGAAACCAATATACCAGTTTTATCAGTGTAATGCCAGAAACACTCAGTAGCAATCTAAATGTTCTTTATCACACATTTGTTCACTCACTTCCTTTCCTGTCTGCTCCCTCTCCTGCTCCCTCAGACGTTTTGTTCCTTATTGCGTCATTCTTACTCATTTTCTGTTCTCATACTGCCTCTCTGTCTTGTTTACCGTTTTGTGTCCAACTTAAAGGGATGGTTCAACATTTTGGGAAATACACTTTCTTTCCAAGCGTGTCGTCAGAATATTGATGTCAATGTTGGTGTCTGTAAGGTGCCGAGCTGAAATCAGGAAGTTGTTAGCCTAGCTTAGCATCAACACTGGAGGCAGGGGGGAAACAGCTAACCGGGCTCTGTACAAAATGCAAACACTTTAAAGCTCTAAAGCTGACTCGCATGTTGTAGCTAGTGTTATACAGGCAGTGATGTGAAAATGTGCGGTTGCAGGGGGGATGGTGGCGCAGTGGTTAGCACTGTTGCACAGGAGGTAGAGTGGAGAAGTTTATACTTTCGAGGTTAGAGGTTAAATAAAAACGGGATGGTGCAACGCAACACAGCTAATAAGCTACAGTGGCTTATTTCATTTTGGACATTCTGGTGTTCTGTTTTCTCAAAGGTCAGCACTGTTGCACAAAGACATTGCACAAGAGAAGCCTTCTGGGCGGATGGATAAGCTGCACCCCCCCCCCCCCCCCCCCCCACCCGACCGCTAAGTTAGGCTAACCGCACACCATAACCAAAGTGTTCTTCTCACCTTCAAATAAAATTCAAGTGCTTATTATTTCCTGTGTGTTTTACAGACAACCATCGGCCAGTGTGCGTCTATTGTGTGGTGTGTGTGTGTGTGTGTGTGTGTGTGTGTGTGTGCTTTCCTGCCAGCCTGTCTTGTTCCGCCTCTCCTGTGTTTATATCAGACCACAGTATACACAGGAGTGTTTATTTGATTGAGCTGCGGGCCTAAAAGGATCAACTTTTCCATGGTTACCACCATAACTGACATGTGGCACAGATGGAAGGGTGTGTGTGTGTGTATGTGTGTGTGTGTGTGTGTGTGTTAGCCCAGTAGCCGCGTCGACCGTGTTTATGCTAGAAACGTTAGAACAATGTAACCCCTGTGAGTCTGGAGACAAGAGCACAGACAGCAAGATGCGGAAGCTAGTGGCTAAACCATTGGCAAGGAATCACACACCCCGAGCATACGCCCACACGCGCTCGTGCATGCATACGCACACTCATATAGACACACGCACACACGCCAGCTCATAGCCCTGTGTGTGCATCCTGTGACAGGTTTTCTCTGTACCCAAGAGTTTCGATCTTCCTCTGTGTTTTCCTCACAGCAGCAGCGAGGAAAAGGAGAACGGAGGGAGGAAGAGAGAAAGAGTGTGTGTGTGTGTGTGTTTTTTTTATTGAAAGTTGCATCAGAGCCCCTAGACAGCTATGTGAATTTCAGCCCAATTAATCTGGAGCTTGTGAGCAGAGACTGCATAACAAGACTTGTCTGTCTGACCTCAGGCCAGCTCAGTGTGTGTGTGTGTGTGTGTGTGTGTGTGTGTGTGTGTGTGTGTGTGTGTGTGTGTGTGTGTGTAACAGATAGTCAAAGTAAGGGAGGGGATGATATTGTGCAAGAGTGGCTGCCTGTTGTCACCTTGAGTGTGCATGTGACACTGTGGCTTGCATGTGTGTGTGTGTGTGTGTGTGTGTGTGTGTGTGTGTGTGTGCGGCGTGTTTGTGCGTGAGACAGATATGACTCCATGCTGTTGGTCAGTTGCGTGACGCCCTTTTCCCGCTGGGCTCTCGAACACACAGCACCCCCGACTGAGCTGAGCTCCGAAGAGACAGAGCACACTTACACACTCACACAAAGTCCTGCATGACCTTTAACATGGTGACAACAGATATCAGTCATAATATCCCTCTCTTTCTCACGTATATTCTTTTTTTTTTTACACACACACACACACACACACACACTCCCTGACAGCTAATACTTATTTTTATTACACATCAGCTTTAACAACCATTTATTCGCTTTATATACCCGTACAGTTTATATGAGCGGCCAGATACATACTTCCTTCCTTCCTCAGCTTTTTATGCCCCACACACACACACACACACACACACACACACACACACACACACATATACAGTATATACGTCCACACAGTATAAAACCAGTGAGTGTGGAGATTGCATGCATACCCACCACTCTTCCTGGCAGAGCCCTGGGCAGTAATCGGCCAGCACGCTACTGCAAATGGAGACTTTGGAGTAAAAGAGCATACCAATGTCTTTGATTATTTTGTGAAAAAACGGTGAAACCGACCATTTTTGTATCATTTTAGTAGATGCTCCTGCCTTTCAATGGAGTTATGAGTTCGATTCATTTCAATATGTAAGAAAATACATCTTCAGAGTTCGGAAACTTGCTTGAGATGTGCAATGAAAGTGGCGTGAAAGCTGTAACTTAGCTACGTAAAAGTTGTGTGATTGCTGTTTTTCAGAAAGTAGGGTAAGGGATTACAATTTGAAATTCAATGTCACTATGTACTAATGTCAGGAATTCCACACTTTGGGTGTTGGCTTGTTCACTATTTACTCACAGCTTAGTGCAGTGGCTGGAGTGGGGGGGGGCTAAGCCTCTGCTATAGAGAAATGCAACTTCTGGTACCTCTAATGTCTTATTGACATGTTGTGTGTTCATAGCTCGCTTGCCAATGTTAGCCTCAAAGTAGGAGGGTGTGTGAAGGATGGGACAGTCCACTGCGGCTAGTGTTAAGCTAGCTGTTGATGGCCAGTAAACACCTCCAAAACATAGGCTGGCTGCTAGTTTTCTATTTCTACACATGTTAAATACGGAATATGTGCCGAGTGGGTGCGGAGGCTTTAGAGTTGTTGGAGGGCACCTTTGATGGTGCCGTGCCGAGTAATGTAATGCAGCTAATTGACTTTACTTACTCAATGAGTAATATGCAATTAGTAAACACCGGAGATGACAGTGATTCCCTCGACTGAATTTATCGGAAAACGTTGTTTTATTGTAGCTTTTATGTTTGCAGCTTTGGGTCAGTCGGTTAAGATAACATTGGACTCACCAAGTTAATTCCTGAGATCGGGGAGCGCGCCAACATCGCTAAAGATAGGTCCAACAGGGGAACGAGCCTGAGCTGTCGGACGATCGTACAGATGGAAAACAACACCGTCAGGTTCTCGAGAATTGACGTGGCAGAGAAAACGAAGGCTAACGGTGAAATTACAACCCAGGAACAGCAGGAAGCGCCATGTCTGTTGCAGTGCGTCCACGCTTGCTTATCCGTCTCCTGGGTTTGATTTTGTGGCGCTTTTGCTTGTAAAGGCATTGCTTTTTTGGCAGCTGGTTCTCAGATTTTGCCAACAAGATTACAGTGCAACAATAACATAACTTTGCAAAAACAATAAAAAAAAAATAAATAGAGTGCAGTGCAATGGATTAGCCATCTTAGCAGGATTTAAGTCACTGTAAATTGATTTTCATTCTGTATTTACACGATATTAACTGAGACCAGCACAATCACAAAGCTTCCCCTTCGTCGGCGGTGATGTAAAATGTACATCACTTGATTGCACTTCAATGGTCCCTTTGACTGTGTGCCCAACTCCACAACATACTGCGTCATCTTTCGGCAGAGGGCCGATCCTAATCTCATGATTTGTGGATTTTCTCCCTTCAGTCGTACAATCCCAGTTGAATATGACTCTAGTAAAGTGTAGTAGTTGGTTGTTGTTGGGTTTTTTTTTGTTGTTGTACTAAACTAGTCCACAGGACAGCAGGCATTATAATCCAAGATTTGGATTTTTTTTTTTGTTGTAAAAAGCCACCATCTGCTTACTTGATCTTATCATGCCATGAAAAAAAATGTTTTAATGGTATGATATTTAGGATAAAAGAAAATATTAGGGACGAGGTACTGAAATGAAATGCTATGTCACCGTTGTGTATTGTGCAAATGAGAGCATGCCATAGGTCAACTTTTAGCCTGTAACTTACCCCAGAAGTGGGGTTAATTCAGTTTTAACACAACAAATTCAGCAAGTAGATTTTCATTAAAAAAATAAAAGAATACATAATGCTTTGTTGCATATAAACCACTGTCTGGGGGTTACTTTTTATTCCCAAAATATCGACATTTCAAGTACTACAAAAATAATTTGAACCACTGTGTACTTTTCAGTTACTGTATGTATATTAGATAGAGTTTTTAAAAGGTTCCAGAAGGCGAACAGGAACACTGATATACATCATTTGTGCAATAGATGTCTCTGGGATATCCACCAGGCCTGTTTTGTCTGTGAGCAGGGGAAATCTGATTTCTGTCTATGAATACTTTGATTTTGAACATGACTTGATGAGCCTGCCACCCCTTTATTCATCTGTCCATCCAGGGCCGTCTGCTGGTGAAAACTGGGCGCGTCCACCTCGGGGAGAAGGTCTTGCGGGATGCGGTTCAGGTCCACAGCACCTCCCACGAGGCGTGGAGCGGCCTGGGCGAGGCCCTGCAGTCTCGGGGTTGCAGCCAGGCCCCCGACTGCTTCTTGACAGCCCTGGAGCTGGAGGCTTCCTGCCCCATCCGGCCCTTCACCATCATCCCCAGGGAGCTTTGAAGGGCCTGGGCTGGGGTGGAGGTTTGGGTTCGGGTTAAGACTTGTTGCTGGATAATTATACACTGCGGCAGATACAGTGAAAAGCAGTGCTGGATGGAAAAATAGGCTTGTTCACTTTTTTGCTAAGAGTGTGATGAAAAGATCGAAACCACTCATATCTGTCATTAAAAATGAAGCTACAGCCAGGAGACGGTTAGCTTAGCTTAAGGGTAACATAACCCCCCCGTAAAACAACAACTTGTTTTACACTTAGTAGTGTAACATAATGTAATCAGTGAACTGAAGAGGCGGATGTTTTGTAATCTCTGTAATCCAGAGCCAGGCTAGCTGTTTCCCTGTGTTTCCAGTCTTTCGGCTAAGCTAAGCTAGCCAACTCCGTCATATTTAATGAACAGATATGCATGTGGTATCAATCTTCTCATCCACCCTTCAGCAAAAAAGAGAATAAGTGTCCCAGAATAAGTTATCAGATGAAAAAATGCAGGAAGTGTAATTTTTGTCTCACATATTTACGTGAAAACGGCGACATTAATGTTGGATATCAATGCTGTTTGTGCAGAAAAGGCAGCAGAGGGAGTCCGATTTTTGCAGATAACAGAGCGCTGCAGCGAGTAAATAATGCCACTGCAACAATGTACAACGCCTGTGGTGTACAGAAGGAATAGCTCTTTTTGCAATTAGTGACAAATGATGAGTAATATTTGTAATAATCAGAGTCACTGGGTGTCACTTTAATGGTTCATAAAGCGCAGAGATGTGCTGGTCACATCTCCAGAGAGAGAATGTATGTTGTTGTTGTGTTGCCGATGCATTGATTGTGTAGAGGCTGTCAGTCACAGCAGCAGCTCCACTTCGTCTTTATTTTAGCCCTTGATGTATTTTTGATGATCATGTTGATTGACGCAGCTTTTATGTACACACTCACAAACGCCCCCACCCTCTCATCTTCAAATGAGAGCTCATATATTTTCCGGGCCGGGGCGTTCCCATATCATTCCATATGTCATTGTTATGTGTGTGCGTGCCTGTGTGCGTGTGTGTGTGTGTGTGTGTGTTTTCATGCAGTATTATGTATCTTCATGTGTTTGTTTTAAACCACCCCCCCTGGGGTATTATCAGTCCCTGTTCTGTTTGTTCTGTTCGTACAGTCATGATGTGTGTGTTGTTTTGGGGGGTTTTTTGTTGTTGTTGTTTTTTTTTTTTTTGACTCATCTGTTTGTAATGCTCTCTATCATAAACAACAATGGCTTTTTAAAAATCACTGCTTGATGCCGCGTCTTCACCTGCCTTGTCACTTGTGACTAATGGACATCACTTCCGAGTGCCTAACCACATTAATGTGAGCAGTGGGACTGGGCTGCCGGCTTATGTAATACTGCCAGCACAGTTTTCTGCCTCCAAACTCCCTCCTCCTCCTCCTCCTCCTCCTCCTCCTAGCTCTCTCTCTCTCTCTCTCTCTTTCTCTGTCTCTCCATGTCTCTCGCTCTCTCCCAGCTTGCCTGATGTGATGTGATGTGGCTTGGTTGCCTAGCAGCCATCCCCTTGTTTGAGTAACTGGGGAAGCGGAGAGATATCTGGTCTGCTGAACAACACATACACACACGCACGCGCACACACACACACACACACACACACACACACACACACAGAGGCAGATAATGCCCCCGTTGTGTGGTTTTACAGGCTTGACAGTGTCTGTTTGATGTCTGCTGTTACCATGTGAGGTATGAGCCAGCTATAATCAATGTCTCAGGCTGGTGTAAATTGATTTGTGTTATGGGAAGAGTCCCTGCCTTTTCTCTCACCAACACCCCCCCCCCCCCCCCCCCCCCCCCGACTTCTTAACCCTTACCACCCCACAAGCACCACTCTTCCATCTTTTTTTTACACTCCACAGTCGCCCACGTTCCCATCGCTCCCGGCATGAAAATCCCCTCATTCATCAATACTTCGATTTCCGCGCAGGATTTATCGATCACTGTCGCCTCTTTTCTGCCGTCCGAAAAAGAAAAAAAATCTATTTTTACTTTTTTTTTTTCCCTCCTCGCTCGCCGGCTCTCCCTTGTTCCATCCTCTCCTCATTAGCACTATGTGTGACACCTACACAGGGGCTTCGGGAGATGAATGGTCTAATCCCTGTGGCTAAGGAGTGAAATATTACATGGTGTGCTCACACATGCACAAACAGACACACACACACACACACTGACAATGAGAGGCACATGAACACATTGTGTGGTACAGTGCACACGCTTAGATACTCACACACACATGCCATGGTTTTGACAGCTCTGGTAAAAGGAGACAGATTAATGGAGGAAGTGGCCCGCTGCAAAGCCTTTCAGAATGACAACGGGTGGATGAAGCTGGACCGAGAGTCACCCAACACACCTATGTATGTATACAACATGTACACCTGGGATCAATGGGCAGAATGCATAAGATCTTCTTGCGTATGTGCGTCTGCATCATAGTGATGTCAGAGCACCGAGGCGCGCCGCTCTGGTTACGCTCTCACTTCCACACCTGAGCATCATGTGTGGGTGATATGAGGGTAGTGGGGTATCAAGTGTTCAGGCACACTTACTGTACATTTATGGTTGTCACACACACACACACACACACACACACACACACAACCTCCATATACAGCATCATGAAATAAGTCGCCGCCATATTGGATCGAATAGCAATCGACCGACAGACAAATAACTGACAATCAAAGGTGGTGGCCATTTTGAGTGAGGTGTATGTGTGTGTGTGTGTGTGTGTGTGGGCCTGGTATTCAGGTCATGGTGTGTGTGTGTGTGTGTGTGTGTGTGTGTGTGTGTGTCGATGCCAAGCCTGCAGGGGCATATGGAGGGCATGGGCTGGGTGGTGCAGGTGCAGGGCGCCAAGAAGGAAACCATAAACCATCATTGTGATGTCCAAACAAGGCCGGGGAGTCATGGATGGGTGAGGGGTGCCATGGAGGTTAGGAGGATCAGATGTGGGTCCATAATCTCATTTATAAATAAAAGGACTGGTACAGTAGATGTATACATAGTTCATAGTTCATCCCCAAGGGGCAAATGTGTTCCAGCGGAGTTCAATCCACATGGTGACAAGAGAGAATGTGTTTTAAAGGCGTAAACACATTACACTCTCAGAATCTCCTGTTTTTAAAGCTTCATCTTCTGAAAATGACAAGCACTTTCAAGATTTTACTGTAAAATTCCTCAATCAATGTTTCTTTTTTTTTGCAGTTATTTCCCAGACTTGCTTGTTAATGCAACATTTCATCTGCCTTAATCGATATGGGCTATGATACGAATGCATCATCATGAGTTCCATGAATGGGGGGGGATGGCTAAAAGCAAAACACTTTGACATTTCGGGGTTATCGCTTGTTTTCTTTCTTGCTGAGATGTCAGATGAGGAGATTGGTACCACTCCTGTCTACACTGAACATGAAGCTACAGCCAGCAGCCACGTTAGCTTAGCTTAGCTTAGCATAACGACTGGGAAACAGCTAGCCCGGCTCTGTCCAAAGGTAACAAAATCTGTCTACCAGCACTTCTAAAGCTCACTGATTAACATGTGTGTAATCTGTACAAAAAAAAAAAAAATGTAAAAACAACAATTTGTGTCCGTAAAACCGCAACTTGTTGCTTTAACACTTGATTTGACATTGCCAAGCACCGGGCCTAGTAACACCCCAGTAAACGGCAGCTTGGCCGGCAGTGTGTTCCCTTCTATCAATCACTTCCAGCTCACCTGATCGGCCTCCGGCACTCTTTGGTCCACTTCCACACACACACGGCGACGGTGCCAGCGCCATTACCCACTTGAACAATGACCCCCTTGTTTCGCTAACAGTCGCCCATTGGAGCTGATTAAACTTTTAAATGTCATTTAATAGAAGCGCAGTGTTGCTCCGATGCGTCTGTCAGCAGCTCGAGGGGGGTAAACGGATACCTGGTCACCCTCCCGGTGTGTCACACTGCCCGCTAAATTCCACAGTTGGCTAGTCATCACCCTTAGTGTGGGATGTGGTGATGAGAGTGAATGTGACCTGAACTTAAAGGGGACACGAGGGAACAGCATCTCTGAATCTGCCACCTCTCTGTTTGACCCTGTTGCTGCTGGCTGGAGCCTCTCAAGGTGCTCATGTTATGCGGCGAGGGAGAAAGGGAGACAGAGCCCGGCCGGTTCTGTGATACTGAGGAGGCCATTTCAGTTCAGCACAATGTCAATGAGCGAACAATGGCCTCTCTGTTTGAGGGTTTGTTTGTTTGGCGACCTTTAGCTGGAACTCAGCAGCTGATAATGGCATTTGTCCCACATCAGTATTGGATTAGGGGTATTTTTGTGTAACCTCTCATTCTTGGGAAATTCCAGCGGTCTGCCTTCGTCATCATTCTGGAGCAGGGTCACATTTTCTCAGCATGTTGCCCCGAGTTAGCTGTTAATTTGACGTCCTTGACTCTGGGACCAGCTGAACTACTGAGTAGCAGGGTCACCTCCTGTTGTAAGAAACACAGATTTACTCCAGACCCCACCGCTTCCTGAATCTTGACCGTATCTCATTAAGCCGTTCCCAAAAACTGAAGTTGATGTTTGGGCTGCCGGTGTGACCTGCCCCAAGACCAGATGTTCTCATGACCTTTGAATGATATAATTCCACTGTGCCAGCACAGCTCGCATATTAACTCGCCCTCTCACCACTCAAGACAGGAAATACTACCCGAGAAAAGATCAAATGTGTGTGTTAGGCTCTGTGCAGTGCCCACCCTGATCATTGTCCCTGCAGCGTCAATGCAGGGTCCACTTTCATCTTCCTGTAGAGGTTTTAAAAGTTTTGCTTATTTCTCTACCAGCCCAGACAACTGTTATGTGTTTGCAGGTTCGCGCATCGGTTTGCAAGTGCGCCTTTAAAAAGCAAAGGATCACAAGGGCACGCGTGCACGTTGCATTCATTGCATTGTGCGGCTGCGTGCACGTTCTTTGAAGCAATGTATGTCTACGGGTGGGGTGGGGTTGGGGGTGGGGTTGGGGGTGGGGTGGGGTGGGGGGGCGCTTGATTGACAGCGAAAGAGCGGGTGCCTGTGGTCGAGGCAGGCTGTGGGAGATGGAGGGTGTTAAGTCGTCAGTATGAGGCATATGTCAGAGATCAGTGCTGGACTGTGGAGATCACTGTGATGAGAGGGGAGGAAGAGAGAGACAGAGATTACTGGGGGCTTGGTGCCTTGACCACAGGCAGAATGGCCGCTCATCTCACACACACACACACACACACACATTCACATCTCTCTCGTTCTCGCGTCCTCCTCAGGAGCAGTGGATACACATGCCCAGCCCCGCGGAGGCTGCATGCAAAGCCCCGTGTTAATAAGATTGTCTTCCTCTCCGGGTGGAAGTGTGCGCTCCTTTGTCTCCAGAATAATGACAGGGGTGAGTAAGAGCCTGACTCTTGAACCTCTTCAAGCTCTTAAGTGTCTGCAAGTGAAGGAAAACAGAGTGGTGGGGATGAAAGTCGGCCAAGTAGATGTGCCTTGATAACGCTGTGTCGTCTCAAACAAAACCCTTCACTGATGTCAATGCGTGTGAGGGAATCGATCCAATGCCTCATTACGCACATCACATTCCAAAACACGTCACTATTGAAATAAATATAAGCGCAATACTCGCTCTCCTTTTAGCTCTTTTTGTGGTCTCCAGCTGTTTAGCTGCTAAATGCTGCTACGTTCAAAAGCTAGTTGCTGCTGTTTGGTGCCGGGCAGGTGGTGTACAGCGGCTTCAGTTGGGGCTTTGTCGTTAGAAAACGGCCGCCTGCTGCAGCTGCAACAAGAGCAGTGAGACTGAAACAAAAACATTAAAGTTGCAGGCCGTAAAAACACGAAACAGGGAGCTGAAAAACACTAAAACACTCCGTGGAGCCGAGGGCTAAACTGCTGCTGGGTGATGATTATCTGTGGTTCAAAAGTCATTTGATCCACCCGTTAATATCAAAACGTTGATTAGTGCAGCTTTAACGTACACCCAAGCAAAGAAGAAGGAGAAGAGGCGAGTGGGGCCGTGTTTTTTCGTTGTGTTACAGGAAAACAGGTCACAGGTGGGGCCAGGGTACAGCAAGCTGCTCCACTGATGATGACTTGGGTAGGGTCAAAAGTAAGGGGGGTGCGGGGTGCTAGATCCTCCGTCAAAGTCGTGTGGCTGATTTTTCCGCCATTGAAGCAGCTACATTATTGTTTGTTACAGGCATTATGACGACTCCTCGCTGTATCGTTGCCGCGGCGAATTATTCATGCTCTAAAATCGATACGACGCTGAAATAAAGCGCGAGAAAGCGGGCTTTAATCACCGCCGTTCATGTTTCCTCCTTGATCTGATAACAGGATCTGGGTGGGCAGAATGCATGACAACTGTCTAACTGGACGCAGCGCCAAACATTCTGCTGCTCCGAGGCGTGAGTGTCTAACTCTGTGAATATGAAGCAGTGCACGCTCAGCGAAACCCTTCTCTGAGTAAATACATGATTAAAAAAGCCCAGGATCACACTCATAACAAACCTTCAATGGCTTTGTTTTTTATTTTTCTGCCTATCCCCTGTCATGGACACCGCCATTACGCTCCACACACAGGTGATTTGTATCGCCGCTCCTCTCTCCGCGTCCCGACATTATTGCCGGTGTTTGTTTGGTTCGTCGAAAGAAAAGGGTATGCGGAGTAGGTAGCGATAAGAATAGCTGTTTTATTGTGTGCCACTGCCTTGGCCCCTAGTACTGAATGTGTTATCTGAGGGTGCAGCATGCCACACTAAGCTATGTGCATGTGACGCATGGCCGAGCAGCATTCCTCCTCCCGAGTGCATCGCGGGGCAGAGATAGTAGGAAGGCGAAGCAGCCTGGCTGCCGACAGAGAGGGAAGGAGGGGAGATGGAGGGAGGGAGCAATACCGGGAACATGTAGTTAAGTGGAATGAAGTACCCTTTGTTGCAGATAAGATCATTCTGCTTCCCTGGCCGGCGTCGCTAAAGCGATTTTGAGCACAGCGAATGCAGCTCGAGATGTCGATGGCAGACCACAAAATGCCTCACTGACACGTAGATAAACATTGGTCCGAGTAATAAGAGGCTGGAAGTGTTTTTCTTTCTCTTGCACATTTCGTGATTTTACTTTCATTTCATAAATAAGGTAAGGGTCGTTGTGGGATCTGCCAGGAAGCTGGCGGGATGAGGGGACGGTCGAGGCATTGTGGGAAGTCCGCGCTTAGAGAGTGTTCCGGAAGAAGAGGCTAAATGACGGGTCTGCGGCTTCCGTGTTCAGGCGGTCGCCCAGCTTCCAGCAAGGTTCGTAGGCCCCTGGTCCTGGGGTCTTCTGTAGAACACACACACACACACACACACACACACACACACACACCAAAATAGATGTTCATTATGCGTCCAAAAGAGAAACGTGGTATTTTTAGTTGAGATATTTTCAATCACATATTATTGGATCTCTATGCTTGTCTGTGCTCCCTTCTCACTGTTATGTAATGGTGTGATGTTCCATAACATGGCATGGCCCTTTAAACCTGAATTTCCATCAAAACCACGTCACGATCATTACTGAAATCTAAACATTAGTGCCGTAAAGCAGCTGAGAGGGTATAAAACTGTAACAAAAAGTTCACAGTCTTACGCTGATGATACACTGACAACATGACCTGTGTGCATCTACAGAGCGACTCACTGAGTGCACGTGGTGGAGCCGCGGCAACGTGGATTTGAAGCAGGAAGTGATGCCTCTTGCCGGTCTGGTCTGTGGATTGTAGTGGCACGGAGCAGGCCCTTCCCTCTAAGATGGTCAGAGATAAAAAGCTATTATTGATTGATGGATTTGTGATCAACATGCTGTGGACCGAGGCGAGTGTCTCGCCACTGGCATGGAAGCACACATAAGCAACACAGAGGAAAAGTTTTCTTTGAATTCTTCTAAGCTAAACACATGTTTTGTTTTTTTTTGTCTTCCCTCCATTTGCTTTTTTACCAACATTATCTTTATTCAAAATGTTAATTAGCTGTAGCATGTAGCATGTAGCAAGTACTTTGTTTATTGGGCTTCAGTTTCAGTACCCAAACTGCTTTCCAGTCCCTGTAACATAACTTAACACGATCAACTTGTGTCCAATCTTAGGAATTTAGTCAAGGACACACTGAGAAACGGCTAAATAGGAGCAGATGTCTTGACTATCATGTTATCCTGCGTTAGTGCCAGCACCCTTTGAAGAACAGGGCCCTGTTTTCTCAGACGTCAACCTTCATTTTTATGGTGTCACCTGAGTTCAAATCTTATTACACCCCACAGAGTCCAATCAAACCGCTCCGAGCTGGATGGTGCCAGCGCGCCCTGAGGCCTGTGTTTTATTCACCTACTGCGCATCATGACCTCTAACCTTTTTTTTTAGAGCCTAATGAGAGTTTCATTGTTTCACCCCTCGAACCTATAAGCTCTTGGAAACCTATTGTTATACCATGCTGATACGCAAGCCATCTGAAGGATGCGCTAACAACACACACCAGATCTATTTTAAGATCCCATGCCTGTATTTTTTCGACCTATGAAATATCATTTGACTCCTGTCCCCGGTTGTGTTGTGTTTTTTTTTCCACCTATGTGATCTGTGTTTAGGGTTAGTCTCTCTCTCTCTCTCTCTCTCTCTCTCCTTGCCTTTCACTTCTCCTTTCCTCTTACCCACTAACACACATACTGGTCATCACCAGCGGCATGCCATGCAGAAATAGCATCACCCCCCCCCCCCCCCCCTCCACACTCCTCCTCAGACATAAAACTGTGTCCCTGTCCCTGAACAGAGGACCAGCCTTTCATTTTCAGCTGCTCTCTGATTCTGACAGAGGGAGACAGGGAGGTGTCTTTTCCTCTCCTCTGCTCTTTGGAGGGACGGCTGCTACCATTACATGCCATCTGATCCCAGTTGCCAGTTAACCTGATCCTCGGCAACTGGCCTGCTGGGCCCCGCGCACTTGCCTGGTGCTCCCAGAGGTGCTAATGCAGGTGTATTTCACGGGAGCTGGTAGACATGAGTGAAACTCTCTCACACGTGTGTGTGTGTGTGTTTGTGTGTGTGTGTGTGTGTGTGTGTGGGTGTGTGTGGGTGTGGGTATGTTTGAGCCAAAGTACCTGGCCTACTTTCCTACTGTGGCACAGCACGTTAGAAACGTTCTCCTGTGTGGCGTAGGTAACTGGCACATGCTGTGAATGTCTGTGAAAAACTTTAAAACTTTGACCTGTTTTTGATGAGCAAGACCTTGCTGTACAATACTCCCTCAATCTGAAATGACATGAGGTGAAATTAATACGTGACATATTCTTGATTGTCTTGATTTGCTCCAAAAAGCAAAAATATGCCACAGCCCGCTAGCAGCTATGTGAGGCTGCACTTGGCACAGTGGAGCTAAATGCTAATGCCAGCATGCTAACATGCGCCCAATGGCAATGCTAGCATGCTGGTTATCACGTTGTCCATTTTAGTTTAGCTTGCTGCAAATTAGCGCTAAACACAAAGTACGGGACCAATGAGCATTCTGAGCGGAGATGAAAAGTCAGGGGATCGCCCTGATGTTATTACAATTCATCCTGCAAGGGCCATGAATGTCTGTATTACATTTCATGGAAATCCACCCAATGTTGAGATATTTCACCAACACTGCCATCCACTGAGCCCTGCTTCTAGTGTGGCAAATAGGAACCACACGGCTGCAGGTGTTTAGATCAGCAAGCTCCCATGTAGTGGTCTAAAGGCTGAATCACTTCTTTGCTGTAGCACTCGAGAGGAGGACATTTATTCACATTAAAATGTCTGAGAAGATGACTTTAATTCAAACAGGCTTGAATCTCAAGGGAGGATTTGTTCCTCCCAAGCAGCACGTGCAGTCGATATTGCAAAAAAGCACAACATGTAAATCTAGGACACGCAGTGGCCCCAGGATGGAGAAATTAAGTCAAATCAGGGGGGGGGGGGGGGGAGAATATGTATCTTTCTTTTTGTTGTGTTCCCAAACATCTTCAGCTCACTGGAGGTTCTGCTTTGGATGCGTGGAAATCTATTTCATTTCATTCTGCGTTAAGAAGCAAGGCAGAGGAATCTGAAATTCTCCTCTCAGATGAGACCAAGTCCTCCCATTGTAAACCATTAAGACACTTCAACTGTGATCCACCAACGTCTGTCCACCTCCGCCAGGTCAGCTGTCCGAGCGAGCCGCGCTTTCAGTTAACTTCGCTGCGGGATTTGTGTAGCTGCTTAACCTTTGACAATAAACTTGTCTCGGAGTCGCTGTGACACCACTAGCAGCAGAAAACTGCTCCCAACTCTGCAGTAATAACACCCTCGGGATTTCTTAGCGCCTTTCCTTCTCTGTCAACACTCAGCAGCTGCCAGCACGGCTCAAATATCCATCAGCTACCAGCACTGGACACGAGGCTAAGGCTGCAACACTCTGCAATATGAACCAAAGCTGACCGGTCAGCTAGTGCCGTGCCATAACAGGCCCTCAAATGGGGCAAATGATACAATCAGACACCCTGTGGGATCGGTTTTCTGTGACCCCTGTGGTTGTCATAACTAGCTCCTGTACAGCACATACCAGCTACACATTAGGTCATGGCTTGTAACCAAAGCCCATTGAAAGTGTATTGTAATGAAGCCTTTTTGTGGGCAATGGAAAGACTGAATGGTCCTAATAACTAGTCTTGGTGACTGGATACTTACAGGCGGAAAGCTGATCCGCTGCACGGTCGACCGAAACATCACATGCCTGCAAGAAGAGGAGAGATGAGAGATGAGAGGGGGGGGGGGGGGGGGGGGGTGTCAAAAAAAAAAGAAAAGAGAGGAGAAAGAACAGTGAGAAGTGAGAGAAGAAAAGAATAAGGCCGTGCATGATCAGAGGCAGAGAAAACGAGAGAGCAGGTTCGCGAAGGCTCCTCCATCTTTGTGCTGCTGAGGAGATGAGAGAGGGAAGGAGACGTTGTGTGAGGAGGAACGATCCCGCGATCAAGGGATGATTCACGGGCTGTCTGCTCCGCTGTGATCTGAGAGTTAAAGGGAGGCTGTTTGTCGAGTGCTTACTTGCAGGGAATCTTCTCCACCGGTTTCGCCGCCACGTCGTAGTCGCACGGTGAAGTGTTTATATGCTGGCACAGGGAACAAAGACAAAGCAGTGTTTAAATGTGCGTCAGTGACAGTGTCACCATGACTTTGCCAAGACTTTTCAAAAGCAGTTCATGCAAATAATAACTTGAAATATAGCAAAGACAGCAAAGTAGCTTTTAGCCATGAATATAATAACGTGTTACATTGTTGGCTGGAAAACATCTTTAAATTGAGGCATTACGTTATGGGCTTTATTACATTTAGTTAGAAATAGTTCAATATTTTGGGAAGTGCGCTTATTTTTTTTCCAAAAGTGAGCTGAGAAGATCCCTTCAAATGACTTTTGAACCACAGGGGGGGGTTTCAGTGTCAGACTTTGACAGCCCCTTGTTTCGTCCATACTCCAACAGAAATGTGAAATTTGTAGTATTACGGGGAGCTACGCCAGGTAACTATTTCTTGGCGAACAACAGCCAGGCATGTGTCTGCAGTTTCCCGAAATCTTTACCTCGTCAAAGTGAGGTTGCCAGGTTTGAACTGTACCGATAATGACCATAATTGGCAACCCACACTGTAGCTGCCCAGAAGTGCAGGTTGGATGGATAAACTGCCAGGAAACAGCTTCAACATATCACTCGCTTTTATATTTTTCATCACAAACAATAGTTTATCCCTCCACCCAGTGCACGTCACCGTGACGACAACACAGAAGTCGCTGCTCCCAGAGAAATAGCTACAACACCTAACTCCCCATAAAACCACCAATTACTGTTGGTGTACGATTTGAACCAACGAGATCTAGATACATTGGGTTAATAAATCCGCTTTAGAGGTTTTGGTAGGCGTATTTTTTACTTGGGAGAAGGTAGGTTTTCTAGTCTGTATGCTAAGCTAAGCTAATCAGCGCCTGGCTCTAGTTCCTTACTTAAAGGTACCACTTGGAGTTTATATTCAGTGTTTCTCACCAAATTGTATCCTCGAGAACAAACGCGTTGAATGGATTTCCTGCCACATAAAACATTTGCAAAGCCTGTTCTTTAAATATTTTCAAAACTGTGTCCTTTGCATCCGTTCTTCCTTAGCTATTAGTCATCTTCCTCTTTACCTTAAAACCATAAAACTACCAGCATGTAGCAGGTCCTCATGCATGTGCAAGAGGCACTAACAAAACAGGGAGCCACTCGTAAACCCACTGCTACATAGAGCTATTGGTGGTCAAAGTAGTACCTTTGATGCATACATGAGTGCTGCTATCAAACTTCTGACCCAAAACAGTGAACTATTCCTTTAATATGTGGTCAACTGCATATGCCAGCAGGATCAGTAAAGGTCATGTCTGAACCCCACCTTGTCCCTGACGCCCAGGGTGACGATGTCGGGCCGCGGACAGTTTTTGAAAGAGTAGGACGCCTGGTTTGCCAGGACCTCCTGGATGGAGTCGGTGTAGTCATACGCCCCGGGTAGAAGCAAATCCCCCTTGCGCACGCCCAGAGTGTGGGCTTTCCTGCCGACGCCTTTGAACCCGTAGGTCTTCCTCACCGGGTTCAGTTCGGCTTCTTCGATGAAGTCGCGGATGTGATAGAGACCCGGCACGGGTGTGTCCTGGACGAAGGCGAGAGGAGAGAAATTAAGGGAATGTTACCATGCGGCTTGGATAAACACTTGGATTGTATTGTTAGCATGTTGTCACCACGACTGGACTGTTGTCTGCAAGAGCCAAATTCAGCTCAACCAACTGGAACATTGGGATAGGTAGTTCAACTCTTATTATTTTGAAAGTCAAATCTTTACACCCAGCCACACACAATTATTTCCAATAATCATTTTAGAATGCGGTTGAAGTTTGACATCACAAGAAGACGTTTTTTTAACTTCAGGCATCTTCAGGTTTAAGCACTGACAAGCAATAGCTAAATCTCTTTATGATGGTGCACAAGCTGGTGCATTTCACAATAAAATGCCAGTTTCTATAAGCAGAGCTCGTATGTATTACTTTAGCTGTATAGGATGCGTTCATAGACAGACGGAGGCAGCTGGTTAACAGTGGAGCCACAGATCTGGGATCACATTAAGATAAACTGATAATTAAAACGGTCTATGCATTATTACCATGAATGCACTGTGAGGCACTTAGGGACTGGACTCGCTGTAGTGTAAGTGTTTGAATTTATATCTGGCAGACAGCACACTTTGGACAATGCAATAGCACTATGCAATAAAAAAGCCATTAAGTTAAAATCTACTATATCTACACATGAGCCACTTTTAATTGGCAGCCCAGCGGCAAGTGTTTGGGCCCGCACAGAAGCCGATGCAGCAGCTTCTCCTCCACGGGCAGACTCTGAGACCACGCCGCAGCATGACACCTACTTTCAGCGTCCCCAGCCACCAGCTCCCCCGGCCACACGGGTCCACCTTGTCATCACCCTGCACAGAGGAACGAGACACAAGCCAAGACACAAGTACATTGTTTCTGCTATGATGACATTGCTATGCCAACAATGTGTTGATGCGTCTCCACATGTATCATCCTGTGCTTCACCGGCCCTGCTTGTCCTCATTAGGCACACACGAGTTATGAGGGCTTTAAAGAGCCTTACCTTATCTGTTCTATTACCACCCCTGGACATGCCACTGACTTTGGAGAGACAGCTCTGTATTTTCCATGCGGCCGTGTCCTGCACTGTACTCGCTGTCCGCTCACTATCTGTCTGACCGGGGATCCAGTGACACCTGACCACCATTAAAACTGCGACTGTTACTATAGCAGCGACTCCACTATCGATCAATTTTTCAACAAGCTGGCCTGGCGGAGGGCTAAATTTAGACTCACCGACCAGTTTGACTGAGAGTAAGACACAATGGCAAAGCCAGCACCAAGGTACATACTGTACCCTCATCATCATCGCCCACCACCATGTGATGTTTGGAGGGATACTGTGGCACTGAAACGAGGCAGTCGAAGAGCACTCCAGGTTTTAAAATGTGACACCCTGGGAAAGTCTTTCAAACTAACCCTCTTTCTTTGTGTATGTAAGTTTGAAGTGTCTTACCTTTTGTGGCATGCTAGACAAAGAGTGTGATGGCAGGCACACACACACACACACACATTCTCTCTCTCTCTTCCTCAGCACAGCAGAACTAAAGAACCATCACCTGAAGTGAAAACCTCGCTCGGGGGAGCGAAAGCGCAACATTCGGCCCCGTTGCTAGGCTATGTTGAACACATGGTTCGGAGGAGCCAGGAATTCATGTTTACACTGCTTGTCAAGGAAGGTCTCATGCGACCTGAGAGTACACGAGGAGACTCACACACACACACACACACACACACACACACACACACACACACACAGGCAGCAAAGGAGCTGTTTGAGGCTGCACTGTACATCCACCTGACACAGTCACAGTCTTCTCCTATTTGGACAGTGTATGAACGCAGAGGAGGGACGAGGCTAGTGTTTCATGTGCTGTGTAATTAACAGCTTTTTATAAGTAGACTGTGATGACACTTCAACTGAGAGCTTTTTTTTTTTCTTTTTTTTTTTTAAGTCTTGTGATAATTGGTTTCGACAAGATGAGAGCCACTTGTGTCATCAATTCACACCTGATATAGCTGTGGGTCGTGGTGTTCCTTTTTTTGTCTTGGAACTGAAGTTGTTCCTATGCAGACTGGGAGAGGAACAATCCACTAATGTTCAGCCACACACACACACGACGCATTAAGGGAAATCAAATCAGGGGTACTGGAAGTAAATTACCCCTTTACATCACAGGCTTTTTTTTTGGTGTGCGAGTTGTTACTGAAGTGCATCTTGTAATGCTCTTTAAGTGTTTTAATGTGCATCCCCCGGGACCACTGAATAATGTGCATGACTGAGCAAGCCGTAAACAACTGCAGCCCTTACTACTCCCAATGGACAGTCCAAACAATCACATACCTTTATAAGACAATTCAATGACAGGATTGTTTTCTAGTTCAGCATTGTGAAGTGTTAGTCCGACCACTGCATAGGATCAAGGGCACAAGCTAGATGCAGCTAGCATAGAATTCACACAGGAGGCAGAGCAGAGGTCCACAATAGAGCTTTATTTTGTCATTCATCAAAATAACAAACTTAGTATCTCTGCAAGCTACTGTAACAAACTCAATAATCAGAAATTAAAAAAAAAAAACCCAAGTACACCTCTATTTACACCATGGTTTCTGATGTACGCTCAACCACCTGCACCTCGTCATTGGGGGCAAATGCCAAATAAGACATGAGGCAGCTTCTACATGGTGCTGTGCCAACAGTAGCAGACAACACATGGCCTATGTAGTCAGTAAGGGAGCTGGACAGTACAAGGCTAATCCAATGTCGAGTACCATTGTGTGCACTTCAAAAGAGAAGCCTTTGATCCCACTCAGTGCTTTTATTTTAATGACAATACAGATTTGATGTGAGCTTATCTGAACATTAAGAGGCATTGGCTGATGCTCCTCAGTGCTTTTGGGAATTAACAGGGGACACTTCAAATTTAAAATGGTAAACATTTCATATGTAGTCTAAGCAACAAGGGGAAAAAAAAAATCCTATCAAAAATGGAGCATCCTGTCCTCAATACAAAAATGGGAATTATTACAGGGTATACAAACTCAAGGATCCATTATAACTGAGAAAACAAGACAATTTTCAAATCCGGGTAGATTGTAAATTTTATTGGAAAACAAAAATATACAACTTGGAATGGATTATTTGAGGCATGACCAGAGGTCATTAAAAAAAAAAAGAAAGAAAAGAAAGAAAAGTAAAAGTAAAAGTAGTGAGTAAAACATTAAAAAGCATGGTAAGATTAGTCGTTTTCTGGTATATAGAACAGCAGATACAAAAAGAGTTTGTACGAGTACCTAGGAGATACACCCGTGTCATTTTTTTGCAGTAGTGCAATGCTGAGAGATTTCCATATATACTTTGTCCGTAGTCCATGCAGAGTTTAAACTCCTCTACATTGTTTCCATGCCAACAGTGTTGCCAAGTGACAACCAGCTGACAGGTTTCCAATGTCGCCATGCGTGGAGGGGCCCCGAGCACACAAGACGGGAAGATTCGAAGTTCTCCGGCTCCCAGGGGCCTCCACAGGCATCTGGTTGTATGACCGTTCCGTCACTCCAAAACACCATGACAGCAAAAGAAAGGGACATGGGGACAAGAGCCTATGCAGTTTACATGCAGTTCCTTTGGACAGCAGAAGGGGCAGGGACGAAGGGGGGCTATTAAGATTTTACAGATAAATTACACAAAGAAAAAAAGGCAAATTATTTATATACGAAATCTGTACAAGGCCTTCACTTCGCCGTCATCATTTGTACGAACTCTGCAGGGAAGAAAAGAAAAAAGAAAATGTAGCGACTCAGTATCCAATGAGTGACCCAAGCAGATAATATGAAAGACAACATTTACCAACCTTCATAGTTGACCTGTCCATCTCCATCAATGTCTGCTTCTCTGATCATCTCGTCCACTTCTTCATCAGTCAGCTTCTCCCCAAGGTTTGTCATCACATGGCGCAGCTCAGCAGCACTGATGTAGCCATTGCCATCCTGATAAATCACATCATCAGTGAGCACACTTAAAACTCCTGTACATATGCATGTGTGTACGAGGTCTGACAGCATTTACCTTGTCAAAGACGCGGAATGCTTCTCTGATCTCCTCCTCGCTGTCTGTGTCCTTCATCTTCCTGGCCATCATGGTCAGGAACTCTGGGAAGTCTATCGTTCCATTTCCTGAAGACAAAAAAAGAAAAATTTTCCATCCAGTACAGCAACAGTATGCGTTTGGTTAGCAGGTATTGAGTCCAGATTAAGTTCTCACCGTCAGCGTCCACTTCATTGATCATGTCCTGCAGCTCTGCCTCTGTGGGGTTCTGGCCCAGAGAGCGCATAACTGTGCCCAGCTCTTTGGTGGTGATGGTGCCATCTCCATCCTTGTCAAAGAGCGAAAATGCCTCCTTGAACTCTGGTTGCAGAAAAAAAGTGGATGGGCTTCTTTAGTAAAGAAGAGATGTCGCAAGTATAGCTAGATATGCACAACAACACTGGCAAGACAGTGGTTGTAAAACAAAAACTGTGCAAGGGGCTGAATATATCAAAGAAAAACAGATAGAAAATCCATGTAAATGCTGTCAGCCCACCTTGCATAACTCACTCTTCATCTTATCACTCACACTGACCCAAACCTTGAATTAGCCCAGACTCAAAAAGGGCATTACATCACTCATGTTTCAATTATAAACTAGCTACATCATACTGATGAGCCCTTCTGTTTTGAGTTCCAACTGCAGTTGTTTTTGGCAAAACAGGGACAGCAACCATGAGACCAAGCAGCAGGGCAGGCAGGCTACATCAGCAGTCTGTGTGGTTTGGTGGAGCTGTGAGGGATGAAGAACGATGACACGCTCATCAAATGTGATGAGGCCAATGGGCAATGTGTAGTGGCATGCGGCAGCTTGTCAGCTTCATATAAACTACAACCTGCCCTGCCATTTGCAGGGTCAAACACACAGGGCAACACCCTTTTTGTTATGAGGAAAGGCCTGCTGTCTGCATCAACTGCAGGAAATGTCTGGGGGGGTAACTCCTCTGGTACAGGCTATTAAAACCCCACATCACTGCTACAGCTTACTGCACTTTAAATTCCTGTTAATTTCCGACAAAACATGTTAGTGCACTGCGCAACATCGTGCTGTTTGTACAAACGGACAATCTAGAAACTGGCACACGTCAGCAAATCATCAAGCAGGGGTTTACCCACTAAAAGCTGACACCATGCAATACAGTAAGAGTATGATCAGCCTATTGTGAAACCTGAGACCTAAGCTGAATCAAGTCAGAGGCTGGAAGATTTTTATCAGGGAAACCACCGTAACTGCCACATTTTAGACAGACTGTATACATTACAGCACGTGTCCCTGAGCACATACTGGAAGCAATGCATTAAGGGACACGCCTGCTGCATGATTTGGATTACAACACCTAGGTCTCATCTTAGGATATCATACCAAGTTGCTACTCCAATAGTTCCTGAAGCATTCCATCTAACGAGCACACACCCAGGAGCAAAGGACACATCATGCACTGCACGTAAAAGGTGATTGCCAACACCTCGCCAGAATACACCACCCTTCCAGATTACATCATTTATTATTACATGGCACCCATGAAAATGCAAAGTTTTCCATGAGGGAGTCCTTCAGCACTCCCGAGCCAGCAAGCAACAGCCGTTTCATTCATTCCTGTTTTATGACCAGTAGGCTGCCCTGTGGAATGCCTTAAAAGGCAAAAGTATAAATCCACTGCAAGGATCCATAACGCAGGCCATTTTGCAGGGTATGAGGAAAGCAGTAGATCAATGCAGCGGCGTCTTACCGGCAATCTGCTCTTCTGTAAGCTGGTCAGCCTGTAAAAGACAAGATGAAGCAGTTAATAGCATGTCAAATGGCAAGTCATTTCTAGAAGTAGCTTTAATATCTTAGAACAACTTAAAGTCATCCCAATTCTTAATAGATGGCCTCAAAGTTAGGGCCGCCCATTTCTTTAAAATGCAGCATACACATCTTTCTACAGCTAGTAAAGTTAATTAAACAGTTACTCTGAAGGCTGCAGTAACTGACAGCAGCTGTACCGTTATAGCTACACAAAACAGGGATTTTCGGTAACTAACCATCTTGTTACTGAACATGGGAGGCAACGGAAATACTTAAGGAGTGTAAAACGACATGTGCCCATAAAACGTTAGCTGTACCTACATTTGAATGTTCGATGACGCCAACTTTTCCGTAGACAATGAACGACACACAATTTGGCGGTAAATGCTAGCTAGGAAGAGCTAAAGTTAGCTAGCTTCCGTTATGTGCCGGCTCACAGTTACAGACCTTACACAAACTCCAACGTTTCACACTTTAAGCAGATTGACTATCTAATACAGCAGTCGTCACAAGCAAGACATCGGTTGGAAAGTAGTCACCACATTACTTCATCGGCGCCTCTCAGTAAGTGGGGCAAGTACTCGCCAAAACAGAGAACTGTTCGGC
Source organism: Enoplosus armatus (assembly GCF_043641665.1). Taxonomy (NCBI): domain Eukaryota; kingdom Metazoa; phylum Chordata; class Actinopteri; order Centrarchiformes; family Enoplosidae; genus Enoplosus; species Enoplosus armatus. The sequence goes on from NC_092191.1 coordinate 20,345,145, forward strand.
CACTATCTCAATATACTGAACCGAACATTAGCTAGATTGCTTGCATAAAAGGCAACGTTATTAGGATAACTATCGCTGAGGCACTGTTTCCAAGTGTAACTACGCTAACGTTATGCACACGGGCGTTACTGCATTTATTCCATAATTTATTCAAACCAACGCAGCTTTAGCAAACGCTAGCTTCCTCTAACAAGCTAGCATTGCCTAGCAACTAGCAAGCTGTCACATATTCGTCCAGCACTGCTGAAAGTGTTACTTACAGCGCACAGTTAACGCTGGCTTCAGCTTACCCACTGGTAACGTTACGTTTCACTGACATACATTTCTCACATTAAAATAAAATAAAAAGACAACTGCTAATGGACTGCCAACAGATTCTAGACTGAGAGAAAGATATAACCCTCTTTTTTCTCACCATTTGGATGTGGATGTAGCGGCTGGTTCACGACAAAATCCGTAACAAAACAAAGCCAACACAAAGCCTCAGCGGACTGACAATCTCTATGATCACACTGAGAAAGAGGCAAGTGGACTCGCCTTTAACGGCTATCGTAAACTCCTCCTCTTTTTAATATCACTCCGCCAACTTCCCTTTTCCTCAGTTACCAAATTAATCAAAAACACATTTGTACACATGATTAGCCAAACAAGAAAGCCAAGAAACTATTGCAATGCCCGTGTAAGACTGCCGTGAAGTTTTCGACGTCGGCATTGGAAATTACATTGCGTATCGCTGGTGATCTACATAACGGCGTATGAATACTTTCTGCTACTCTGTGGTGGGGCACAAGACGTAGCCGAGAGAAATCGCGCTCTCTGATTGGTGTGTTTGTACCTGCAATGCGTCACTCCCATGGTCTGCGCTGCCGCTGCATCTTGTCCATAGACATCCCAGTCAGTGCCACAGGCATAGCAGACAAGCTTGTTGCATGGTGTGTATACATATGGGCATCATCTTTAGGGAGACCCAATAAGATAGTTTTGATAAGTAATTAGCTACCAGGAGCATAGTTTGCTACTTGTAGCTGGGGTGTTACTGACCCAGTTTGAGCTCACATGCTTGTCTGTATGTCCTGTTGCTGCAGCTTTTCATCTCTGATAACACTACTTGTGATTTCACTAGCATGTTGATACCCATGCTTTTCTTTTTTTTTTAAATTAAGTCACCAAGGTTACCACATATAGTGACAGAGTTCAGTGTGCGTCTTGAGTGAAGTTCATCCTGTCTGCAGTGCAAGTCCTCATCACTTAAATGTTCTTGCATAATGAGATGCAGTGTCAGGGCTGAAGTGTTTGGCTGTAATAGTTTGTAATAGGTAATAGTTTGTGCGTGTGTGTGTGTGTGTGTGTGTGATATGTCACTGGGTCTGTAGCAGGCTTTGCTGTCAGATGACTGTGGATTCTCGGGTCTAATTGTGCTGCTGGTGTGGACCGGAGTATCTGATAGCCTGATTGCTTATGCCTGACTGCTCTCCTGTCTCCCATTGACCACCTGTCTCTGGCCTGATCCCATGGGAGATGCCGAGGAGGAGGATTTGAAGAACCACTCAGAGAATGCACTAGAATCTCCATGTCCCAAAAAACAGCCCCCCCTTCCTCCCAATTCTACTGCCTCTCTTATTATTAGACATGGATGTCACACTATAAGCAGAGAGCAGGAATTGTGAAAAGCTCAATATCTCACACGTAGATGTAAGAAATGAGGATCCAAAGTGGTTCCCACTTCCATCTGCACTGTTTGCAGAGGTGATGCTGCCTGCGCCACGTGATCTGCTGAGCAGCTTTAGAATCAGCCAGGCTTTTTTCCCAACCTACCTAATCTGGAGCACATTGGATTCTTTTCATTTAAATCTGTTTTTCTGCTACAGGGTTTTTTTTTTTTTGTCACTGTGCAGATTATGTAATGCCAAAGGTGACGGCACAAAGGCCTGTCACAAGAACCAGATAAGCCGGAGCATGTGTGAACGACTGTGTGTGTGGAGGTGTATCACCTTTTGCCTCCCTGGAAACGCTTGGCAAACGCGCCGCAAAATGTGAACTTAAGACACTAATATGCAGTTGCCATGAACACTTGACTGCGTTTCTTCTTTCTGCCCTCATCCGTTTTACACATTATTACGGAACATCTTCGGTGAATTGCTCCTATAAAACAATGGCTCGCTGTCAAGTCATAAATATTTCAAAATCAGAACAGCCTTCCACTTTGTCCTCTTGCCCAATTTCTAGAGCCGCACTTCCATCCAATATGCAGAATCAGCCGTTTGGTTGGTTGATGACATGCCCTTCAATGATCCCCAGGTCTCAGAGGACCTGCTCCAGGTCAAAGGTGATTTTGGGTTGGAAGTTAATATGGATAGGGAATATTGGAACCCAGGAGACGTGACTTAATGGTCTATAAAACCTGAAACCAATCTCCATGATGTAAGCCAAGGAAGACTTAATTCACCACATGGAGCACAGTACAGTATGTGTTACCGTGTTGTTTTTGCATTATGGATGTTAGGTGTTATGTTGACTCTGTAGTATTCTTCTTTTTTTTATTACCCAGATTAATCCGCGCATGTGCGTCCACATATTCTCAAACCACTGCTATTCCTCTTATGTTTCCCCTCCTCCTATCAGCTCTGTGAATATGTAACTGTTCCACACAATGAGTCCTTATCGGACGCAGCCCAGCCCTGAACATTTCTATAAAACGACGGCTTTCATTTCCATACCACAGGGGTCAAAGGTCACTCTAGTTCAGCAGAGGCAGGGCCGAAGCAGCCCCTCCGTCTTCATTAGCGTCGCCTCCCGACGGCCTGTAACGATAGCAGTTAGCATTGTTCCCTTTGCAGGAAAAGGCTACCATGTGGGTCAGTTCAATCTTTGGCAATGGGGGCGGGTTGGCACACAGCACGTGAGATTCAGTATGTGGTAGCGCTGTGCAGTGTGGTGTTATTGCGCAACCATGCTCTGAAATAAAGCATCTTTTAAGCCAAAAGCTTAAAAGAGAGGGCTAATTTGTGCACCCTAAGTGGCATGCAAGGACTTTGAGGGATAAAGCGGCGGTGACAAATATGAGAAGATGTTTACCTGTGTAACTGAAAGACGCGGACGCCATTATTAATACATGAGGCTTTGTAATGCACCTGCTGGTTCCATGCCAAGGGAGCGGATCACCTTTCATGGGAGAGAATGGCAGTTGTTTTGTGCGTCATGGATGTCAAGCTACTATGAGTGAAAAAAGACATTGTGCGAGTCTGCATGTCCGTGCGCATGCAGGCCTGTTTGCTTTCGAGTGTGTTTGAACATCTGCACGTGTGTGTGTGTGTGTGTGTGTGTATGTGTGAGATTAGCCTACATGTCTGTATGCAAAATGCTTCTGTGTGCGTGCGCTGATGGTAAACACAACAGGGAAAGGGGTGTGTTCATGTTCGCATGTATTTTTTATGACCTACAGAGCCATTTCGGCTGACCAGCCCCTGAGAAGAATTCCTGATTACCGGTAATGTTTCCCAGCATACATCGGTCAAAGGTTGTGGCCCAGTAAATGGACAAAGTTGACGGCCCACAGCACTCCCAGCACTCCCAGCAGCGTGAATGGTTTTACAGCTGTGCAATAAGGGCATTAGCTGTATAAGGTCCAACAACAGGCTAGTCGCACACGAGCCAATCCCATCGGCTTTCTGGCCTACCTGTTACTGAGAAATGACATGTTTCCCAAAATTACATCATGAGGCAGAAATGATTAATGGCCTCAAATCGGATAAGAGGATTTGGTCGGGCCTGCTATTCCCTGCCTATTTCAATCATGTTGTGATGAAATGGATATAGTGTTAAGCATGCACTTAGTTTTCTATCCCCCCCCCTAACGGGTATGTGTTGGTCGGGGCCTGGTGCTAGATCATCAAGCGTCTCTGAACCTGCACATGTCAGTTGTTTTATTTGAGGGGATCCGAGGGACAAAACCACTTACTGGTTGTCAAATAGAATCCCTGCTGTTGATCTTCGCTCTCTCTCTCTCTCGCTTTTCATTTCCCCTCCCGTCCTCGCTCTCTCTTTCTCTGACTCCATCTAACTCTGTCCCTTCTCCCTTCCTCCCTCTTTCCCTCACTGGCGTGCCTCCAGGTTGTCTGCTGCAGTCAGTGAGGAGCTGGAGATTCAAACACTGCAGACTTCAGCAGCACATGAAACGGTGCTACTTGGAACCTTCCAGAAGTGTGGCACTACAAAAGCCCTCTCGCCAAGGTGATTTCATCCTCAGCGGCTGCTGTTCACTGTTAGCTCTACATTTGTCTAGAACAGGTGTCAGGAGCTCGACTCGCTATGGATTTTTATTCTTTCCAGGAGTTCCTCTGCAAATCCTGTATGCAGTGTTGTGGCGTAATCTCAGTTCACTCTCTCTCAGCCAGTCCTGTAGATAGTGAAACCAGTGGAATGGAGAAGCGCTGCAGAGGTTATGCAGGGGGAGCCGTGTGCATGAGCGCTTTAGTGCATAATCATTATAAGGAAGTGACAGGGACAGTGTTTTAGCAGCGCCCCGTCCTTGACCCGGGCTGTAGCGTAGGCCAGGTCTGCCTCTGCAGTGGCAGGGACCTGCAGGGCTGCCTCGCTGCCTCCGCGCCCCTCTCAGATGATCTCATTATGCAGGGGGCAGCGAGCCCCACCGCATGCCGTGGCCACTTCCAGATGAAGGCTGCAGAGCAGGTGTCTAGTCGTCTGTGCGTGTGTGTGTGTGTGCGTGTGTGTGTGTGTGTGTGTGTGTGCGTGTGTGTGGCCGTGAGAGTGCTGCTTAAACCCTTAAACAAATGGGATTGATCTGCCTTGTGTGGGAGACTCCGCTGTGACACCTGGTGGCTGGAGAAGAAATTACACGGCGCTGGCAAAACAGTCGAAGATGGAATGATGTAGTAAAAGAAATGCAGTGGTGCACTTTACTGAAGTACAGTGTTGAGATAATTGCACTTTACTTTACTGTATTTCTAGTGTATGCTACTTTATACTTCTACTCCACTACATTTATCTACACCGCCACAGTTACTAGCTACTTTGCAGGTACAAAAAGATACAAACCACACGATCAACACATACAGTACTATGCATTTTTATAGATCTAAGTATACAGCAATATATAAAGTATGATAACACTTGTCAACTTTTACTGAAGTACAATTTCGAATGCAGGACTTTTACTTGTAATGGAGTATATTTCTTACATACATTTACATGGGCTATTACTTCTTTCACTGATGGAAAGAATCTGAATACACCTCCGGAAATGTTGTAATTTTGACTCCTTGACTACATTTATTTGACAGCTAAAGTTACGCAGTTCTCTGCAGATCAAGAGTTTACTTTGAAGATATGATGCATTATTGTTGGTTAAAGTCAGAACCCCAAAGATTAGATAATAATGGAGGACCCACCTTAGTTGATACTGTACTTATGTGCTTTCTAATCCAGTTTTGCGAAAAAGTATAAGGTAGTTAAAAGTATTTCTATCTTGACCAACTACAACATTAAAATCCTGCTTATATGTTAACCCAACAGTATAATGCATTACAAGTTCTTCAAGCTTGTTTTGTACTTAATACTTAATACTTTTACTTATATCTAGGTACAATTTTGAATGCAATACTTACTTACTTGTAATGTCTAGAGTATTTTTACACTTTGGGTTTATTACCTTTACCTCCGGCACTGATTAGATGAAAGACTGATCTTTGATTTAAAATCTGATTTTGGCACGTCAGTACTGTCCACCTCCACTTCAATGGTCATAGTGCAGTTTATTTGACTCGAATTAACTGTATAAATCGATCAAAACAGGATTACAATACAGTAGTGGCAGGAGTAGTGGTGTCCTTTATTTCAGAGGGATAAGATTTGAAAATGACCGTGACTCTTTTGGCGCGATCACCTTTAAGGATCTCGAGCCACCAGCAGCTTCAGCTCGACATGTATCAGCTTGCAGGAGGATGACAATGTGATATTCATTTTCCTCTCCAACCCGGAGGTCAGATGTCAGCTCGAGCGACAGAGAAACTCCCTAGAGTTGTCAAGCGTTGACTGTCGTGCTCAAGGACACTTTGACACTCACAGCACAATTTTGCAATGACAATAAAGGCCTTCTATTATATTCGAATGATTTACATTATATTTACACTTTTCCTTTCTGACTTGCGGTGGCAGTCCAGCTTTGCAAAGGACAGCTGCAGGTTGAAACACTGAATTACTCCGCTGTGTTAAATGAACTGGGACACCATCCAGCAATGAAGAACAATTTAGAGTGTAATTCCAAAGTGAGATAAATGCTTTCAGAAAACACAGACAGCTACTTAAAAGTGTTTGCAAAATGAAAAGTGAATCAACTATGTTTTGAGTGATGCCGAATTTCCAAAATGTGAATGCATTACTGTCCACTTTTTAGACTACAGTGAAATTGAGTTGTGAACAGAGGGCAGGGAGTCTGACGCCAGGCTTTTCTGGCAAAATGCTAATGTGGCTATCAAGGAGGCTGTTGGCCTAGTATCAGCTGGAAGCTCAAAGACCACTGCAGTGGTTTACTTTTCATCACCGTCAACAGCCAAGAGGTGGTTGAGTTCTGCTGGGTCAGACTTTGACTTTAAACTGTTGTCCAGGCGAAATGTCGTCCAGCTCGAACCTCAAGGCAAGTCCATCGCTCAGCGGAGAGGACTGGAAATAATTGACTGTAAAAGTTTAATTACTCGTCCGTTACGATATAAATAAGAGTCATTCATCTTGCACGTTGTAAAACATACACTGCGGCTTTGCAGGCCTGTGCTTTTCTGTTCAGTCTCTGTGTGAGCGATTTGCACAGATGCATGCGTGTGTGTGTGTGTGTGTGTGTGGTTTTAGTGTGTGCTATCTGTGGCGTTGCCTGGGTGCGATGTTGTCTATGATCCGCGGGCTGCAGTGGGTGTTGTAGTGCAGGGCAGGGTCGGAGTAGTTGAAGGGCGGAGGGTTGTACTGCTCCTGGACGTAGTCTGGCAACAAGTGGGGGAGGCTGGAAGGAAAGCACACGAGCCAATCAGAATGCAGGCGTAGGCAAGAAATCTGCAAGATGCTGTAAAGTGGCAGATATGCAGAGCGATGTCCATATTATCTCTTCACATCATCGCACCGCATGTAAGGAGTTAATGTCTTTTGCTTGCGCCAGTGCGGATCATCATGCGCTGTAAAACTGTTTACTAGCTGTGATATGTCTCCATCAATGGCAGTTTCTGCACACTTTGTACCTTTTGCAGTGAATCCCCGGCTCTTGATTAGTGCCGTCTCTAATTCTACAGACAGTAAACAATCATTTCAGGCCGTTTATGGAAATGTTTGGATGGGTAGCAGTTGTTGTGGAATACTCAGTGACTCATGAATATTCATGCGGGCTCTAGCCTAGATATTGGGAGTGTTGAAAGATGCTGAAATCTGGGGCTAAAGCTGATTAAAAACACGAGGCGCACGTCCCAAATGCTTCTCCCGACTCACCATTTGCAGCTCAGATGTTTTGGATTGTATATCATTATGGTTTGTTCTTGCAAAACATGTATATCCTCTCTGATAATGAGGTACAGGCGGTGCAACCTGGTGTGCCGTGAATCACTCTGTGAATAACAATAAAAACACGGTTCTTGCCAGTGATTCCTTGCGAACTTGCCCATCACATCCTTTGCTTGGTCCTTGATTACAGTTAATGTGAAACGTTGTGTTCAAATTCTCTGAAGCTGAGTCCGAATCGTAGGCAGGGTCCAGAGATTTGATAAATAATGCAGGTTTTATGGCATTTTATGGATAAAACTCTCTGTGAAAACCTACATTTGGTGTTAAGTACTGGGAGGTTAAAAAGGAACACTGGAAACGTAAAACTCAACCATTCCTCCTCCATCATATCCCATGCATCTGGAACCTTAAGTACTATTATATCATACCATATAATCCAAGTATCTGTATCTCTCCGTCTTGTTGAAAGACAACAGCATAACCTCTTCCCTGGCTTTTGCTTATTCGCTCTAATCTAACAACATAATCCCACAATGCTGGCGCGCCGACCCCCCCGGCCATTATATCCATAGGGTCTAGTTTACTGATAGCAGGGAAAGCAGGCCAGTCATCAGGGGGATTATGTGTCTCTATGGCCTACTAACACCTGGCCCAGATGCCCTACATCTGTGCACCCATGTGGGGGCCAAGGACACATGCACATTATGATGCACAAAGTCATGAATAGATGCACAGCTATTCACGTGCCGTACACATCTGAATATGGCATGTAGATTAGTAGTTACAGCATGTTTTCCTCCAGCATTCAGCTTTGTATTCAGATTTGTTACTGTGATCTGATATTTTTTTCCATGTGCAGCCGAGGTTAAATAGCTCCAATCTCTTTACTGTGGCTGACTTTTCAGTCTGTGTGGTCGAGCTAAATCCTAATCCCCACTCTTTCCAGTCTTTATGCTAAGCTAAGCTAACCGGCCGCTGGCGGCATGTTCACATTTACCGCACAGACGTGAGAGTGCTGCCAATCTTCTCATCTAACTCTCAGCAAATGAGTGCATTTCCCCCAACAAGTCGAGCTCCTCCTTGAAGACATTACGTTGGATGATTTCATGATGCCGTTTTAGCCCTCTCCCTGTGAGCAAACAGCATCTCTAATCTGTGAATGTGTCACCCTCACCATCACCTTGGTTCACTGTGTGTTCCATCTGCAAACAATCCTCGGTGTTACCCAAGTGTAGTTTCATAACTCGGACCAAAGCTGTTAGTAGGAAGTGTTTTTGTTTAATATAGTAAGAGAGTGGGCAGTCCGTCCTCCAACTGAGAAGTTAAATACAAGAAGACAGCGCTGCAGCAGCAGTACAAAGGACAGGATTTAAAGCCTTCAAGTTGCTGGAAAGGATTGTCTCCGGGCAGACCTACTTGACTACTGTACCTTGAAACAGAGTGTGTTTCTCTCTCTCTCTCTGTGTGTGTGTGTGTGTGTGTTCATTCTCTGCAGCAGTATGTTTTGTGGTGACCTCACAATGAACCCTGTCTCACCCCGCCCAAAGGAGCTGCTGACCCACCTAAACACACTTTTTAAAAAATTCATTAGTTTTAGTGCACCACGATGGTCTAGCCATAGTTCAGCGGGCCTGTGAGGCTATAAACATAGTCTTATTGCGTAGCCGAAGACGACTGTGGTATGGATGAAAAATGAAGAGGCAACAGTGCTATTCTCAGATCCTTACCACTAGTGAGGCAGAAAAAAAAACATTAAGTACGGCAGGAGGGCGGTGCCAAAAGAAAACTGAAGCTGAGAGTCTCTGGCCCTCTTGAAGTCTCCAAGCGGTCGCCTCTGAGGACTCCACAGCCACAGTTTTGCTGTGGGACATCTGTGCTTACGTGGCCAATCATGGAGAAAGCTGGTGGGGGTGATTGAGGAAGCAACGCAGTATAATGTAGTTGTGTGCAACAAATGTATACCACACTAGAGACAAACAGAAGGTTTGTATTTAGCCGTATTTTGGCAAAATGTGACTTACTGGAACGTAGGATATGGTTTAGAAGAGGAGAAATGGATGAATCTGCTGGATGGCTTGGACAATTTTCTATGGGTCCTTTTTTTTGTTTTTAAGTTTCTTTTTTTTTTTTGGGCATTTCTGCTCATGCTTATTATGACAGTGATAGCTGGAGAGAGACAGGAGAGGCAGGGGAGAGAGAAAGGGAATGACATGCAGCAAAGGGCCCAGGCTGGAATCGAACCTAGGCCGCTGCTGTACTGTTTTTTTTGGGGTCACTGTTGGAATCATCTGTTTGTGAATCTAATCTGAGTATTTCTTTAAATATATCCCTTATAAGCACAAATAGCAGAAAAATGTCATCATCAGGAGCTTCAAACGTAACCTGTATAATATTGTTACCATCAGTAGTATGATTCAGTAAATCATGTTGCGTAGAAAGTACTAACTGTGTGTAAATTCTACATAATGTGCTCGTGGTGTTACTCACTCTCCAGTAACAGTCTTCTTGCAGCAGCAGAAGCAGGCCAGTGCGGCCAGGAGCAGCAGCAAAAGCAGAGGGATGCCGATGCCCAGAACCAGGCCCAGAACGAGGTCTAGTTCCATATCACTCGCCTGGCCTCTGTCTGCAAAGGGTCAAGTCGAACCACGTCACGACAAACATTTTTAATGAAATGCTCTCGTCACAGTCTCAGAATGTTTTACAGAGTGAGAAAGGACAGGGTAAATGTCAAAACTATAGCAGGATTTTCAACTAAATCTTGACCTACAAAATGGCTACAACACTATTAAAGACATGAAAGGCATTTCTCAAAGACATTTAATTTCTCTAGTAAATGTTTTATGGGTTCAACACACGGTCGAAATATTGATTTTGACGGTTTATTGGCCCTAGAGCCCCTTGCCGTACCTGCAGGATGGATGTAAAGTGTGCTCAGATCCTCACCTAATACACAGGACTGGGTTTCATCCACATCAGTGGTGCCATTGCAAACACATCTGTAGCCTCCGTAAGTGTTTGTGCAGAGGGCGGGGTGGACACACACCGCCTCCTTGGCTTTACACTCATCCAGATCTGTAGGTGTGGACAGTCAAACAGCAAGCGGGAGAGAGAGGTAGCCTTACCAACAGTTTGCCATCATTAAAAAGGTGCTGCAGTATGTTTGATACCTTAAAGGTCCCACATTGTAGAAAGTGAGATCTCCATGTCTCGTTTGATTATAAAGCAGCTCTGGGTGCTGTATAAATACTGTGAAAGTATCAAAACGCTCAGTCCACAGAGAAATGCACACAGCCCGTATTCAGACACTGTGCCTTTAAACGAGCCGTCGGGACTTCCGTAAGGTTGTGATGTCACAACTATACAGTCACCCCACTCAGCCACGCCCCCCCCCCCAGCAGGTCATCTGCTCCAGGCACAGCACGGCCACCAAGTACGAGGACGCTCGTCCACCCGCTCAGTCTGTCTGAGTTATTGGAGCGCTCTGCTCAGGACTACTCTTCAGGTGTTTGGAGGTTGTTCAGTTTGTCTAAAACAGCTTGTTTCAGACGGAGGGGGAACTGAGGGGCTGCATGAAGGGCCAGGAGAAGATACACGAGGACTTTCTGGAACTGTGAAGCATGCAAAGCTTCTCTAGTGAAGTCCCAGAATAATAATATAGAGCTGAAATGAGCATAATATGGGACCTTTAATACCACGCCACTGTGGCAAACTGAAACACTGTAACACAGGATATTACGTTGAAGTTGAATAAAAAAGCATCGGCAGTTTACCATCAACTTCTACGGCACTGATGTCGTAGTGGCTGCGGACTCTGGCCAGGTAGTCTCTGATGTACCAGTGGGGTGTGTCACTGGACACGTTGATGCGATATTCGGCCACATCTGGACTGGAGCCCTGTCCCGGATCCTTCTTGCTGGCGTTGTAGAATTTGTTCTGGAAACCCAACGACAGAATGTCCACCAGCTGAGAGAGAAGGAGAAATGGCTTGTCATTATGCAAATTTGATATTATAACTGTTACATGTTACTAATTACCCCCGCGCGCACACACACACACACACACACACCTGTTTGAGTCCATCAGGTCTGTTCTTCCTCCAGCCCACAGAGACGTTGAACACATTACACCCTGCAGGCACAGAGCAGCAGCGACAGGCTGTGTGACGGCCTCTTATTACCATACATGGGCATGTTTACCATGGCAACGCCAGAGGAGGAGTAAAGCTACGATGAAGCTAATGAGCTCATGAAGCCATAGAAAGAAGCATATGGGAGGTCTTACCTGGAGGATTGGCAGATTCACCTGCAGAGAAACACACCATTCAGAGCTGAGTTAAACACACAGGTGACACACACGTGCACAGTTACAGTTACAGCACATACCGTACATACTGGTAATGCACTTATAAATACATGCATGTATCTTTGAGACCGACCACCGATTACATTTGTCTGTCCCTTTTAAGTTTAAGTTGCTGGCTGGTAAAAGAGGAGAGCCGGACAGTTTTTACGACCACGTTGTGGAATCTGTTGTGGATATTGTTTTGGGCTTTTGGAATACATAGATACAAGGCGTTGGAATATTTTTTTTGTTTTCATCCAGTTTATTTTTGCACGAGGGTCAGTGGAACAGTGAACCCTCCTTTGCTTTCATCTGCAAGAGGAGTCTCTGTGAGCTTGCGTGGCACACGTGTCCACTCCCGGTTTGACACTCTCTGCCTAAATGTGGGATCCTACAGGGGGCGCTGTGTGCTGGGAATTATGCGAAGTCACCAGTTTTTACTGTGCAGCTGTTGTGCTGTTCCATAAAAAGCCATAATCTTTCCTTTAAGATAACCGCATGTGAGCTGTGTGCACTTTAAATACGGCATCATGCACTGTATGTAAATAAAGGCTTTTGGCTTCTGCAAGCCTCCAGACGCCGTTGTTTCCAGTGTAAATGAACTGAAAGAAAAATGACGTTACTGGAATACATTCTATGTCATTTGGACCTCTATAACCTGTGAGGGTAACTGATGGAAGAGATGAACGATAGTGCACACGTATGGATTGTGAACATACCACATCCATCTGTGTCCTTGGTGTTCTGGTATCTACAGAAGCAGTCGACAGAGCCGGGCTTGTTCTTGCACTCGAACTTGGCGTTGGGACAGGTCGAGAGCTCTGCACACTCATCTATATCTACAATACGGACAGAGACAGCTGTGCGGTTAAACAGTCGTAAATAAATGTGTCATTAGTCATGCCGAAGCGCCGGGCGTTCAGTACCTGTGCAGTTCTGTCCGTTTCCTGTGAAGCCGGGCTTACATGTGCAGGTGTAGTTTTGTTTTGTGCTGCGGCAGGCGGCATCTTTGTGGCAGGGGAAGGGGAAGGGGGGGATGCACATGTCTGAGAAGGTATGCAGAGAGAGACGAGAACGAAATAAATCATAGTGTGTGGGCTTTTTTTTTTTTTTTCCCTCTCCAAACCTGATAATGTGACAAAGGAAACCCAGCAAACACAGAACATTAACGTGCCACAGACCATGCTCAAAGCACTTGTATCCCTGCTTCCCCTCAGAGACGGTATTATCGGGACACTCTCCGCAGGTGAACCGGCCGGGCTCGGACTCTGACTGGCACTGCACCCCTCGGAAACAGGGTTTGCCTTGACATACGTCTGCAGGGTTCCCACAGAACTTTCCACTGAATCCCTTTGGGCACAGGCACCCCACCACCTGGGAGACAGGAATAATGAACAGGAAAGGAAGAGGAAGATTTAGAAAAAAAGACACTACTTGTCCCACACTCAGATCTGAATAATACAAATGCGTCCCTTCTCCTTCACTGATCTCCAGATTAGAATCGAAATGAGTTTACAAAAAACTGAATTTGAAAAATTTGCTCAGAAACAATTCCTTAAAAATAAATGATGCATCGTCTTAGGCTATATACAACCAGTTTCTTTTCCTTGATTTTAGGAAGTCTGTTTAAAGTTGCAACCTATAATATTTCCTAGAAGAGGGAGGGCTTTTAATACCGTACATTAGCTTTGAGCATGGAAAAAAGACACTAAAATCAGGAAATGTTTATCACTCACACTGAGGAAACGTCAGTATGTGTAGTGGGCTGTTTGCGTTAATGTTTACGTTAATTGTATTGTCATCTGAGGAATAAAATCCAGTGCTTCTGCTTGAATTCATTCTGGAATCTACGAGAGCACGTAATGAAGAGGTGCGCTGTTTTTACATATAACACATATATTATTATCACACCTTTAAACTCACTCGATAAATGGGCCGAATGAAATGGTTTGGCTTGTGAGTCATCTGTTGGTGGGAGCAAAGACTTGTGGGATAATATGCAATATGCCCTTTCCTTCCCATAAAGGACGGTATTAAAGGAAGCTCTGAAGCCCCCTTTGTTAACATTTAAAGAGCACTATGAGCTCTTATCATGGCTGCCGCTTAATGAGGAATGGCAGAAGAATGGCACACTGTGTCCATCATAATGCGACATTTCTGTCATGGAAATCTAATGTTTTGAAATGTTCCCTTTTTGAATTTGTGGAACTGTTCATGATTGGTTGTTTGGCCATCCTGGTTCATCATCCAAAACGTGTACCTGGAACTTTCCCTGCTGGTGGTTTTCTGTGACGCTGTCGTACTGGCAGGCTCCCCCGTTGAAGCAGTTGCAGACGCGCAGGACGGGGGTGAACAGGGAGCTGGTGAGCTTGTCGCTGACTTTGATGGTCAGCTGGACGGGCTGTGTGGTGAGGGGCGTCCACGTCAGGAGGCCGTCACCTGGAGCGGAGAGCACAGGGGTCATGTGGCGGCAGTGTAAAAGCCTGCGCAACACAAACTCGGTCATACACGTTAATAACAGCGGGGGGACATCGTGGGATATTTAAGAGGCCACTGTACCACTGTATTTCTGTGATTTAATGAGGCACATGACAGTTAAACATTTACAGCTGTATCTTTTGTGCTAGTATTAATAAAAACAGCATTTTATGCTTTTCTGCCAGCTCTGTATGCCTGTGCGTGTCTCTGTCTGTGTGACCCATCCACTGACTCAGCTCTGAAATGTCCCATCTGCCAAAAGACTGCTGGCTCACCATCCCACTAACAAATGTCAACAGTGACGTCATCGAGAACATCGATGGAGGTGGGGGGTGGGGGGGCTCTCTTTGGTGTGTGTGTGTGTGAGTGCCTCACCACTGCCTATGGAAGCCCGTGGAGGCCTGGGGTAGAGCAGCGAGTAGGTGATGGGGTCTCCGTTCGGGTCCTCAGCGACAATCTGAATGTTGACGGTAGAGTTGACCTTACAGGAGATCACTGTGGGCTCCGTCACTATGGGAGGCATGTTACCTAGCAGGCCACGTCAAATTAGTACAGGTCAACGGCAAACACTAAAAACCTTTCCAAAATAGTGCCGCCATCTTACCATAGATCAGAGCCAGATTCTGGTATTGATTCTTGGCGTCCAGAGTCCGCAGGCCCAGGTCAGAGCTGCCGGACGCTAGGGTGTCGTGGACGCACTGCATGCTGCCTTTACAGGTTCTCCTCAGCTCCGCCACCTCAGCAGGACTGACGCTTTCCAGCAGCTGCTCAGAGGAGGCGTGCTCCAGTGGAACCAGTGGAGTTGGAGAGAACAACAGGCTCTCTGGGACTGGAACGGCCCCTGGAAACACACATACACATACACACAAATGGGTAAAGAGACGGGGACGGATGTAGTAGGTCTGTAATAACTCAACAAGGTCCTGGGAAGGACAAACTAGAGGCCGACATTCTCAGAGAAGGATGGCGAGAACATCAAATCAAAATCATTGCATTGCCGAAAGACTACCCCACCCCTTAAAAAAAAAAAAAACACACAACATGTGAACGGGATGGGACGGGAGTCATTCTTCTGGGACTGGGACGTAAAACCAAAACAATGAGCTGAAAAACACTAAAAGACTTGGTAGAACTGAGGGAAACTGCAGAGCTGGGTGATCATCCTCCTTTGTCACTACAAACAACACCCCCCCACACTTATATAAATATAGTGTATAAATATATACACTGGCAGCTAAAGGTAAATATAAGGAAGCAGCTCCACTTCCCTGGCAGGCCTGACATGGTTCTGCTGTCAGAGGCTTCGAAGCAAGGGATCCTGCTGTAGACGACAGGAGCTCGAGAGGACTGGATGGTGGAGACTAATGACAGACAGGTCCAGGTATTAAGCTCTGACGCAACAGAGCAGCAAACAGGGGTAGAGGGCTCACCGTAAGCCAGCCAGTCAGCCTGGCAGTGAATTAGGAGTAGTGTTTGTGACCCTGCGTAACAATAGCTCCATATTCTATATGTTTTCTATATCGTACATAATGGCTTTGTACTTAACTTTTACATATTGTTTATTTTCAGACACCATGAAATAGAACAACTGTATGCGTCTGTGGTCCACTCACAGGACAAGCCAAAGTCATGCAGTCTCTCCTCCGAGGGGGGGTTGAGGCCCGTTGAGGGGAGGAGCCTGCCGTCGGACATGAGGAAGTCGTCGGAGCGGATGGCGCTCCAGAGACCCATGAGACCCACAGTGCGGTTGTAGAAGGTCTGAGGAACCTCCACCATGGCTGCCAGCTGATTGTGGCCTACAACCCGCCACGCCACCACGTGGAGACCCCCAGCGTACACTGCTGCACAGCGACTCAGCGACAGGCAGCGCACAGCAAAGTCCTTCTCGCCCATGTGCACGACACCTGAGAGTGGACGGTTAGGACATATTTGCCACTTTGGTCCACAACAGCTTTTATACAGTGTTTTTTATTTTTAAATCTGCTTTTTTAACTGTGTGCCAGACGTGTATGTTGATATTTACCAACTGTGACAGGGACCTCGACGTCATCCACAAAAACCTGCAGTCCGTCTCCTTTCTCTGCACATCTCCATTCAATCTGGAAATAACACACAGGTTAAAGTGTGATTTACAAATATCATTTGTAGTATGATTTATTTCAGCCTGCTTTAACAACTGGTTTTGAAGAGCACATGACACACTTCATGTGCTTCACAGTGCCTCCATCCACTACTCCAAAAGAAATAGAGCTAAAAAACGTGGGATGATTATTTGAGGCCAGATAAGTCGACGGGAAAACGTCCTCCCAAAGATCTTGACACTGAAACTCTTGTTCCCCATCACAACCAATACAGAAGGTGTTCGCTGAAATCGATGTTCAAACTTTGTAAAAGAGTAAGTAAGTAAGAGTAGACACAAACAGCCTGACCTTGCCAATGCCCTGGTGGAAGGCAGCCATGCGCACCACCACGGGGACCTCAATGATCCCCTTTGCGTCTGTTTGTAGCTTGTCAGTCTGTCCTTGCAGGGTGAAGATATTAGAGCCGGTGCTGGAGGAGAGACGCAATATCACAAACTCTCCCAGGGCCTTGAAGGAGTACTCCGTCTCATCGAAGGTGATGAAATGGAGGCTGCCGTACACCATCGCTGCAGGGGAAACATGTACAAGAGGGGTTTTCTGGGGAGTCATTTAAATTCATCACACCACAGTCTTCTTTGATTGAAAGGCACAACAAGTTTTCTGGGGATGGACAGACTGCTGACTGTCATTACTGGATGTACACCCCAATGAACACCCCCCCCCCCCCCCCCCCCTATTACTGTACAGCATGTGCTCTCCTGCTGGTCTCAACTCTGCTCTGCGTTTACTGGGAAGAATCCCTCACCAACGCCCTGTGTCGCCTTCTGGGCTGGGGTGAAGCCGGCAGGGCTGGCCCAGCTGTAACCTTGGCAACGGTCCAGTGGTCTCTTGCTGAGGTAAAGGTGGCACAGAGGAGACTCGATACAACACCACAGGAATGGCAGGAGATCTTCATCTGGAGAGAGACGTTTGATTAAATATTTACGGCGGCAGCCACTTCAAGAGATTGCATGTGTCTTACTTTGTCCTTGAGCAAGGCACTGACATCTGACCGAAAACTCACTTATTTCTGACTACTGGTATGTGCAAATATTCAAAGCTAACTCATTAATAGGAACTTCTTCTCATATTTGTGTGTAGGAATGACTGAACTCCTATGCATTAATCACTAAAGTGTTGAATGATGCAGCACAAAGCTCCTTTAGATACATAAACATTTCTGTCTATTCTTTACAAACTCCTTAAAACAACTTTTTTCATTTGAAGAAACAGTGTCAGTGTTTAATGCCTATTTCTGTCTTGTCTTAAATACAACTTTCTTTGAGCTGTCACGACTTTTTCATGACCCCCTTTGGAGCAGATCTTGACTTTGACTCAACTAATGCCGTCCTGAAAACAACCCTGAAAAAGAACATTCCCTTGTGACTAATAGGAGTTGGTGGTTGTACTATAAGTCCTACTTGTATGGCGGATTTGACAAAAACAATAAAAAATCATGTGTATTACCGATATGTTTCTGCATGCTGTGTCCGGAGAAGTAGCGTTCATTGTACCCAGCCAGCAGAGGACCATCTGGTTCATAAACACATCTCTTCCCTGAACCATGTCTGTTGGACAGGATAGACTGAAAGACGTGGCCCCCTGCGCCCCCCCACCGCTGACCCCTCAGCGTCTTCACCCTTGAACCCGGATCGGTGGTGTCCTGCAAGAAGGACAGGTCCTCCAGAGCCTGGGTGCGGGTGCAGGGACATGAAGACAGCCCCTTTGTCCATTCCGCAGGGTCCGGCTCTTTCATCGTCCACGCCTGGCACCTGACACGGGGGTCCGCGTCTGACCCCGCTGGTCCTGTCAAATCATACACCAGCTGACCTAACTTCCCCATGATCCCTTTCACCTGCTGGGGCCTGTATCTGCCACCGGGCCCGAAAAGGTTTCCTGGGGGGACAGTGGGCTCCTTGTGGGAGGATTTTCCATCTGTGTAGCCGACGAGAGCGTCGTGGTGTTGCCTCTGGCCAGGACCCCAGCGCATCTCCCCGTATCGCAGGAGGGCAAAGGAGCGCGCTCCATCGGTGGTCAGGATACACTGGAAGGTGTTAGTCTGAAAATAATAAATCAGACCTGTTTAGTTATCAAGTAGAGTGAAAGCCAACACATATTAAGTACTAAGGTTTTTGCATGGATCTTCATGAATTACAAAGTGTCAAAAATTTGCTATAATTTACCCAGATTTTAACCAGTAAAATCAGTATATCACTGACTGACATTACACTGTGACACACTTCGTGCCAAACAAGAACAGAGAGACCTCACATCCAATGCAGGCCTGACATTGCAAGAAGACAAAGAATAAGACAGGTGGCAGCAGATATCACTACGCTGCACTCAAGCCCTGTAGGAGAAAAACAGCCCCAAGGTGGCACCAAAGCTAAACAAAATGGCACAAGTGTTCCAGGAAGTAAGAATTGAGCCGGCGGTTAAAGGGCTCACATTGCACAAAACAATAGTGTTTTAAGTAGGACAAGCAAACAGTAACACTCCCTGCTCCACCTGTCACTGAGACTGCTACATCAGGAACTTAAGGGATAGAGAGTTTCAAATGATGATGGTGGCCATGTGGGGCACACATATTTAGTAAGATTTTGTTCTTTTCAATTCATCATCAATGCTATGCACCAGGATCGTATAAATGTATTGCGTTTGTGTGAAAGAAAAATAAACATTTGGAGTATGTTTGGTGATTTCTAATATTGAAAAAGCTAAAACTGTATTAAGAACAACCAAATGCGTCAAGCAAGCTAAAATCATGCCTGTTGGGAAATGGAAGAAACGTCTTTCTACCTCTGAGAAGTTGACCTTCTGGTAGGAGACGGGCATCACGTGGTCCCAGGTTATCTTGAGAATCCAGGCAGGCGTGAAGGCAGACTTGCTTCTCCGCTCCTCAAACTTTGTCACTTCATCGGCTGTACGATTAAACACTATCTGGGAGTAGACGTTCGACATATCCACTTTATGGTATTCCTGAAAGATTAAGAAAAGAGGAAAAATAAAGCACAGGTTGCAGCGTAACAGCTATTACATCATTAGATATGACATAGCGGGCTTGTTTTGTAAATCGAATAAAGACTAGGCCGTTCTATGACTGCATTCTTTCAGCTGAACAAAACATAAAAACAAACTCCAGTCTCATGTTGACACCGGCCAGACCGCGACCCCTGACGACATCTAACCTTATAGAGCAGCCGTCCGTCCCCGCGGGTGAGGTCAGCATCATCCCAAAACACCGCCAACAGAGCCGCATTCGTGTTGTCGGGGAAACCACTGGCTGAAGGAGCCGGCAGCAGGTACTGCTCATTCTCAGCGACAGATTGAAACTGGACAAGGCCATTGTCGGAAAACTGAGAGAGGAAAGGAAGATACGGATACAATATATTACAATACAATATAGCTGCAGTTATAACATTTTATCATTTCTAATATTTAATTTAGTCATTTATTTTATCCTGATTTCATCAAGAGCTGTGAATTACTGCTACACTATCTTACTGCTGTTAAGCGAAACATGTAAGCCCCATAGAAATCCCATATTGTGTGGGTAATGTTATGCTGCCATCTACACATTGTAGATTGTCGCAAATCATGTGTAACATGTGTACTGATCAAATATCACAATCATGACGGTTATGAAGCATTCTGTTATATTCCATTTCTAAATATTCTCTATTATCTAAAACTAACTATTTTAGAGGATTATACAACCTTGGCAGAGATAAGCACTCTCTGAGATCTTCCTAGTGTCGGAGAAACTCACATAAACCCTGTCATACAATTTTCCCATAAAGGGGAAACCCATTGGCGGCGTGATGTACGGGGAATTTCCATCTTCTGTTTCCATCTTTACTCCTTTATCACCAACCTCTGCTCCAAAGGGGTACAGGTTGCTCTCTAATGGGGGAGCACAGACAGTTGATCAGTGGCAAAACTGAAGACAGCTACATCATATTGTCACCAACCAGACTAATCAGTTCACTTGTTCACAACTGTACCATTTCTACTGCACCTACAAATGCGATAAACCCAAAAATGCATAGTTTTATACTAAAACCAAGATCATTTTCTTAGGTGACACAACAATGATGTGACATTTCAAGAATACCTGAAACTTTTGACAGCCAAAGAAAAATAATAAATGCTGAGACTATGAATCACATTAGACACACACACACACACACACACACCACAAACACATACGTTTAGGTATGATTATTAAGACAGGTGATTAACAAAGGCATAGCCAACCATTCTGAGTCATCATTCTGCACACTGTGTTGTTTTTGGGACAGGAACAGTTGTAAGACCCTGGCAGGTTGGTGCAGGATGTTTGCCCAGGACATGCCATGGGTGACACACACTCGTCCAAGTCCACACATCCTCCTTTTCCATGACCATTGTCTTTGGTAGCGTTCCAGCCCCAACTGCAAGAGCATTCGAAACCTCCTACGTGGTTAGAGCAGGTGGCAGAGGAGTGACACAGCCCATTAGCCCATTGGCACTCATCAAAGTCTACACACAGTTGCCCGATACTCACGAAGCCGGGCGTACACACACACACAAATGACCCTGGGGTGTTGTAGCAACGAGCGAGAGGGTGGCACGGTTTGGTCAGGGCGACACACTCATCCACGTCTTTGCACCAGGAGCCATTTCCAGTGAAGCCCAGAGGGCAGTGGCATGAAAAGGAGCCAGGGGTGTTCCAGCACCGTGCCAAGGGGTGGCACGGTGAATTCTCACATTCACTGGTGTCGACACATGCCTCTTTCTCCTCGTGGTATCCCAGCGAGCAAGAGCAGTTGTATGCTCCGGGCAGGTTGGTGCACACCTGGTCAAAGCGGCAGGTGGTGTTGTCCTTGCATTCGTCAATATCCTCACAGCCCAGGCTGATGGGTTTGTACCCGGGAGAACACAAACAGAAGAAGGACCCTGCTGTGTTATTACATAATGAGTGCTCAGGGCAAGGGGTGTCACCTGGGTCGTGACACTCATCCACGTCATGACACTCTGTACCATTCAGAATAAAGCCTTCATTACAGGGGCAACTGTAAGACCCAGGGATGTTGACGCAAGTGGAATAGGGCCGACACACTGAGGAGTTAAGGTAGTCTGAGCATTCATCTACATCCATGCACTCTGTCCCATTACTCCAGAATCCTTTGATGCATTCACAGTAGTATGAGCCAATGGCATTAATACACGTGCCATTGGTGCAAAGCTCCCCCAGCTCCATTTCACTGCATTCATCGATGTCCACACACAAGTCGTCCGCGCTGGAAAATCCAGAGTCACAAATGCACAGGTAGTTTCCGTTGCCGTTGATGCACGTGCTGTGCTCAGAGCAGGTAGAGTTGTCGAGGCACTCGTTGATATCCTCACAGCCAGTGTTATTGCCTTGGTAGCCTTTCCAGCACTCACAGAGAAAAGATCCAACCGTGTTTAGGCAGCTGGAAAAATAAGGGCACTGGATGAGGCCAAGGGAGCACTCATCTGTGTCCAAACACAGGGAGCCGTTGCCTGAGAAGCCTGGGTCACAGGTACATTCGTAGCTCCCCTCTATGTTAGTACAGGTACTGTTGTCAGGGCAGTTGAAGTTCCCCGTGACACATTCGTCCATGTCCTGACAATGTGTCCCATTGTCTTGAAACCCTTCCCAGCAGGCACAGATGTAGGAGCCATTAGTGTTGAAGCAGTAGGAGAAGGCCGGGCAGACTTGATCTTGTGATTGGCTGCATTCATCCACATCCTGGCATTGTGTGCCACTTCCTTCATAACCATCTTCGCACTGGCAGTAGAAGGAACCCTGGTATGGGTGGCACTTGGCGAGTGGGTGGCAAATGCTACTAGCATTCAGGCAGGTGTCTTCACTCACGCATGTGCCCCCGTCATACACCAGGTCCAAGATGCACGAACACGTGTAGGAACCAGGGGTGTTGCTGCACGTCAGGTTCCTGCTGCAGGTTGTGGCCAGCTGACATTCATCCACATCCTCACAAACAAAGCCGTCACCCTGGTATCCATCCTGGCACTGGCAGATGTAGGACCCGTTTGCATTGCGGCACAAAGCCTGGCCGCTGCAGTTGTGCGGTAGGGTGGAGTTCTCCTCACATTCGTCCACATCCTGGCAGTCGAAGCCATTGCCCTCCATGCCGGGTAGGCAGGCACAGTAGAAAGATCCACGCGTGTTAGTGCAGCTGGCAACTGGATGGCATCCTCCATTTTGGACTTGGCACTCATCAAAGTCTATAATTTATCCAAAATGGCACAGTGTCAGGGAAACAGCCCCAAATGGTGCTAAAAAAAGGCTCACAGGAGAGTTCACTTATGGGGGCAAAAGAAACAACTGGTGCAACGGATATTTCTAATGAGGAATTGATACTTACCAGAGCAGTTCTTCCCGTCACCTGTGAAGCCACTGAGACAGAAGCAGGAATGGCTGCCCATTGTGTTGTTACACTGGGCAAATTCACTGCACTCGTGCTGCCCTGTCTCACACTCGTTCACATCTAGAAAGGTGATGGGGGGGGGGGGGGGTGGAGAGGGAGATAATTAAGCTTAACAGCATCCCATCATCCCATAGCAATCCATTATCAGAGTTAATGATTTCTGTGCGTTAAAGCTTTTATTTGGAGGTGAGGTAAAACAAATCGCTTACTTTGACGGCTACACCTGACAGGTGGGAAAATATTTCAGAATTTCAGAGTAAGAGGGTTAGACTCATTATTCTGGTACTGTCATGTCAAGCTGAAATGCGCTGAAACTCATCTGACTTAGAGGCAGGAGGAGTGGGTGGAGTGTCACTCCCTGTCTTGGAATGAATATCATCTATTTCTTTACAAACTCACCCACAGCATTGTTTAAAACCGCTGTACTGGGGCATCCTGTTTAATGGTTAAGGCACATTCCACATAACTGCAACCTCCACAGTTTGATTCTGCCACGGCGACCTGTGCTGCACGTTGTACCCCTCTCTTTCTATTCCCTCGTTTCCTGTATACCTCTAAACTGTGATCTATCTAGTGAAGTCAAAAATGCCCCGTTTCTTTTGCTGAGGAGTTTTTCTTTCACCCGCTTTCATATGGGAATGAATAAGTTCTTAATACGAGTGCTGACATGGCGCTTACAGTAAGCGCTAAAATGTGTTGTAACTGAATAAGCGCTCCTCTGCCTCGGGACGTTTAGCAGTCCCATCACTCAGAGGACCCCGTGGTCACTCATCTACATCAAGGCCCCTCTCTGTGCTCTTGCTCCACATTTATGGAATTCATTTTTAGCTGCAGCCTAAAAGCCCACCTCTTCAGACTACAAGTTAACAACCCTTGCTAGCACTAGTCTTGTTTAAAAAAAGCACTGAACATGCTTTTAGTTATTTCTTTCCAAACTAGAATGAGGATTTACACTAAATATTACAAGGATAAGGGATATCTTCCTCATGTTACAGGAAGATCTATGGATGTAAGACGTGTTTCTTGGACAATCCACATCTTGTTTGCCTCACAAAGTCCTTAAATCTGTCTTCTGTTTGATTTTTTATTGGTATAGATTGGAAAAGAGGCAACAATAAAGGTAAATGGCTTCTACCTGGATTTACCTCGTCAGTTTACTTGATGAAGAGAAAAGAAATCAGTAATATTTTGTACATTCAGTGCAGTTTATGAACTACTCTTTCAAATGGGTCCAATTAATCAGAGCCTAAAAATCCCACTGAATTGCCATTTTTGCTTCACTTCATTCATTCAGCCTGACATCATGTCCATGATTGACTCATATGAATCGCTGAACAAATCAGAGATGTTGGCAGCAATTCAAAGTCTGGAACCAGGCTAAGTTGACCACACTTTATGTATTTTTTGGAAAATAGCAATAAAAGAATATGCGTTTTACCGAAACACTGTGTTCCATTGAGAGCGTAGCCCTTTTTGCAGACACAAGAAAACGATCCTGGGATGTTGATACACTCAGTTTCATTGTCAGGACAAATGTTTTCCTTCTGGCACTCATCTATGTCAGAGCAAGTCAGGCCGTCACCCACGTAACCCAGGTCACACACACACTGGTATCCAGAAGACGAATAGTGGCACAGGCCATGACTGTGGCAGGCAGGGTCACACAGCAGGCTGGGCGGCACACAGGAATTGTTGGAGGCCACTGTACCGTTCAAACATGAGCAGACATGAGCACCAGGGGAGTTGATACACTTTGAGAAGGCTGGGCAAATGGTGTCAGACAGGGTGCACTCGTCCACATCCTGACAAGAGAAGCCATCGCCTTTGAAACCCTGCTGACAGGAGCAAAAGAAGTCCCCCATGAAGTTGGTGCATAGTGCCCGTGGGTGGCATGTACCCTCCGCAGAACACTCATCTATATCTTCACACTGGGTGCCATTTGCAGAAAAACCTCGCTTACAGGTGCAAGTGTGGGAACCGATGGTGTTGAGGCATGTGGCGTTGACATGGCACGGGTTGCCTTTACACTCGTCCATATCAACACAGTCCATGTTGCTGGCAGGGCGGTAGTAACCGTCCAGACAGGGGCACTCGTATGACCCGTCGATGTTCTTGCACTCTTCATTCACTCCACATGGATCGATCAGTTCCTCACACTCATTTATATCCTGGCAAAGAGTCCGGTTGACCAAGATGAAGCCCGGCAGGCACAGACAAGAGAAGGAACCCTGGTTGTTGAGACATGTGGCTTTGTTTCGGCAACCTCCATTATCCACCTGACACTCGTTCACATCATCGCACCGGATCACGCCATCTCCAGAATAACCCTCTCGACACGTGCAGTTGTAGGAGCCAGGAAGGTTAATGCAAAGGGCATTGGAGTGGCACTGCTTGGCCAGCGAGCACTCATCCACATCCACGCAGGTGAAGCCGTCTCCCCTGTACCCTGCTGCACACTGACATGAGAAGGAGCCAGGCGAATTCGTGCAGGTTGCGTAGGGACTGCAGCGGCCTGCCACACACTCGTCCAGGTCATGACACTTGGAGTTATTGAAGATGAAGCCGCTGCCACAGTCGCAGTAATAAGACCCGCCAGTGTTGACGCAGGTAGTGGTAGAAGGGCAGATGTCAGGTGTTGCACACTCATCAATGTCTTCACACAGTCGACCATCTCCTACAAAACCTTCCAGACAGGAGCACTCGTAACTCCCAAGCCTGTTGATGCAAGCAGCGTTGGGGTCGCATTTATTGTCTTCAATGCATTCATTTATGTCTGCACATGTCAGTCCGTTCCCTACAAAACCAGTGTTGCAGGTACAACGATACGACCCCATGGTGTTTACACAGTCTGCATACAGACTGCAGATGTTACTTGCACATTCGTCGATGTCCACACAGCTCTGCCCGTTACTTTCGAAGCCATTGCTGCACGTGCAGTGGTAGCTGCCGGGCAGATTTTTACAGCCTTTGTAGCCAAGGGAGGAAGAACACACACGAGGAGTCTCGGAACATTCATCTATGTCCAGACACAGGTAGTTTCCATTGCCCTTATAGCCAGCATTACAGGTACACACATAGGAGCCAGGGTTGTTGGTGCAGGTGGCGTTCCAATGGCAGATCCTTTGGTTGGCGCATTCGTTAACATCAGTGCACTGGAAGCCGTTGCCCCTGAACCCGACTTTACACTGGCATTGTCGCCCACCCTTGTAGTTAGTACAGAGGGCACTGGCATGGCAACCCCCGTTTTCTTTTTGGCACTCGTCGATGTCCTGGCATTTGGTGCCATCCCCGACATATCCGTTGAGGCAGACACAGCTGTAGCTGCCCAGTGTGTTGTTGCAGCGGGCCTTTGGGTGACAGCCATGCAGGCCACTGAGACATTCATCAATGTCATTGCACAGCAGACCATCGCCCTGGTAGCCCATGCGGCACGCACAGGTGAAGTTGTTTTTGACCTTCAGACACTCGGCCTGAGGGTGGCACTTGCTGCCTGCTGCCACGCAGTCCCTCAGGTCAGCAACTGAAGAGAACAAGAGGGCAAGAAAGGAGCTTGAGACATACTGAATACTGATCATGTGTCAGCTCAATTCTTATAAATGTGTTAAGGGAGCATCTGGAATTTGGCATCTACCGCCTGTATGCTGGGTAAAAACAGAAATGACAGTTTCACTGAAGGTAAGATACCTGCACAGCAGTATTCCAGCACTGCAAATAGACTTATCAGCCACAGGAGTGGAAACCTGCGAGGGCAAAGAAAAGAAAAAATCATGAGAATCTAACGACCATCACCTGTTAGCGTAACACACCTCTCTGTTTTTCAGAAACATAGTGGCTGTATAAGAGAGATAAGACGGATTCAGTCCTCGCGAAGGTAAGGAGACATGAGTTTCACCAGCTTTGCGGGTTTTTTTAAATCAAAAACACAGCATGTAATTCTTCAGTTCTGAGGATTATGTACCCATGCACCGCATTTAGTCTGAAATGTCATCCAGCTCTCTTCTTGAAATAGGGAGTAAAGTCTTGATTCGACCTAATTGCAAAGTGTGTGTTACCTGTCTTACTGTACTTTGCGTTTCCACAGCCTACTTTCATCCACTGAACAATGGTCGGGTGTCTATTGTTACGGTTGGCGTAACACAGATAAACCTCGTCTTATCCTGACTCGCCACTCTGGCTTATCCAACCTCGCAAATGATTCCTACCAGATAAAGTTTGCTGATGTAGATAATATATCATTTTACTCAATTCAACACCATGTTTATTTAATTTTCAATGTATAAGGTTTTTCAATTGTTGTAATTCATTACTGCCAAAAGTGACATCAATCATTTTCATGTTGCTCATGGAGGCAGCAGAGTGTTGCTGCATAAGCTGGTTGGAATACAGAACTTCCCAGACGCTCTCTGCCACTATAGTTTCCTTGGGGAAGACTGAAATAAAGTTGTAATCAAGGTGTTTTGGGGTTAGCTGATGGGGTTAGGGCTCTGGTGTAAAATGTGTTTTCCCACAGTGTTCGTTGCAGGGCTGTCAGTCACCCCAATATGTTTAAAGGCAACGACTCAAGGAAGTAGTTTAGCTGAATTGGAAGAATGACAACAACCCCTGTTTCTTCTTATTAGGTTACCATCTAAATGTTAACGTCCCCCCCAGGACATGTAGGGCTATTGTCTGTGTCTCAAGAGAAGGCTCTGGGTGGACTGTAAGAGTACTGAGGCAGAGAGACTCCCGTTACATAAATGCAGAACTGTCTACTGTAAATCACGTCAAGCCTGAGGGACTGCAACTAGGACAGAGATGGTACGACAGCTGCCGTAAAGTCAGAGCAATATATATAATATATATATATATAATATACTATACTTTTTTTCCCACCTCATTTGTCTTTATGTGACTTGGTTGCTGTGACTCTGCGATTTCCATTTGGCATGAATAAAGTACTCTATCTACATATACAGATCTTTTTTTTCAATTTTTAATTATGAATTCAATCTATGCCATTTTGGCCAGACCTCCATTGTACATGAGTGATTTCAGTTTGACTGATTAATAAATAAATGTAATGGAGGGAATTATAGAACAATTCTTTAAATTACCATTAAATAACTAGAGGGAAAATTACATAAGCACATTTCAAAATGAACAAATCAATACATCAGGAAATAGAAGAAATAAAAGGAATTTTTTTACATAACCAAACAATTGTTCATGAGAATTAAAACCTTATTAATAACTTCATAATCAATCATACATGTGTTTTAGGTTCTACTGACAAAAGTATGTCATGGCCTGATCCATATAGGAATGAATGAATCATCCAAAATCAAGCCTTTATGGTTTAATCATATACACATTGACCGTGAAACAAAGATCAATAAACAAAATGAAGAAATATAAAACTTGGTTCAGGATCCCATGATGGATGGATTAATGATAACTTCACAGATGAATCTTGGTCTTCGGCCACCACTAAAAGAAGGCCCAACAACACAAACAAGAAAGACATAAAAAGAAAAGCACAGAATGCAGCAGCAGAGATCACTCACCGCATATTTCCCCGTCTCCAAGGGGTCTTTGAGTCTTTCGTGGGGGACAAAGTGCGAACTCCCCTCCTCTGGCTCTCTCTACCTCTCTCCGCCTTTCTCCGCAGAGTTGAACCTCCGCCGTCGAGCAGCCTCTTCCGCTTCCTTCTCCTCCACCTCGGTCTTGATTCCTCCACCCCTGGGACTCGGGACAATAGCCCACCTCACCATACCACGCACTGCCCTGACATCTTAAACCGCTGGGAAGGGGAACACCCATATTCCCCTGCTTGTGTGTCAGCCTTCGCACAATAAGTGGACCGGTCCCCTAAGGCCTTCGTTTGTCCTCCTCGCTGTAGACAAGAAGACAGGACACCAAAGTGACTTTCATTCACCTGTTCAACCTGGGAGAAAGGGATTTGGAGCCTTCTAGTGATATTTTACTGTTTGATTCTTCTGTTTTTGTTACAGATATCAGTTTGTATGAAAGATGCGGAACATGTGGATCATATTACAGTCCCAACTGATACCAGTATAATAACTTGAATCAAACCATTTAGATGTCATAGCCTCCAAACTGCTACAAGCTGCATATCTTTGCTTGTGGTTTAACCTCCGTTTGGTAAAACATAGCTGGGTATCATTATATCAGTCGATCCAGTAAATGTGAACTGAATTGACTCCTACATGCTTTGCAATGATTGGTATTCACAGCATTGTCCTATGTGGCAAATCCAAGTCATATGGCATTAATATCCGATCAAACTAACCAGAATGTCTCATTTTAAATAGCTGATCCTGCTATTATTCCAAGACAAATTCTTCAGCCCTGTCGACACAGAGTCATAAATCCTTGGCAGCAGCTACTGGAGAGATAAGGCAGCCACAGATACTGAGCTGGTTTATGAGCTCCGACCACAGGCGGGCAAAGTGGAACCATATTTACGGCCTCTTGTAAAGATTTCAGTGTCTGATCGCTTGGGCCCGCACAATTGTTTACCCTTGTTGCACTTGGCATTTTAGTCATGACGGTGATGGTCTCTGGGTTTCATACTTCTTATCAGTCTGGGGCTGTGACAAACACAGTTTTCTCAGGGAAGCCCTGACCACGAAAAGCAGCCCAAGAACCTTCTGTGCATCACACTCTCCCAGTGAAGCTCCTCTCTGGCCGCAGTTCTGTGAACCTGTACTAAGGTACAGCAGGGCTTTGCTCACAATGACAACACTAGCATACTGCTGATAGCAGGCATAAAGCTTACCATGTTTGCCGTCTTAGTTTGGCACGCTTGCATTTGCTAATTAGGGCTAAACATTTTGCATGAGGCCGCTGGAGGTGTCATTTGGTTTGCAGGTATTTTGTCATAAGTAGCACTACTCCTAAATTTGACCTGGTGATGGCACTAGATGAAAAGTTATTACAATTCATGCTAACGGACAAACACACACGCACACACACACACACACAAACAAACACACACACACACACACACACACACACACACACACACACACACACACACACACACACACACACAAATGCCTCTTTACAGTGCAAACACAGATGCACACAGTATGCAGACTCCTTCCTT
Source organism: Enoplosus armatus (assembly GCF_043641665.1). NCBI lineage: Eukaryota > Metazoa > Chordata > Actinopteri > Centrarchiformes > Enoplosidae > Enoplosus > Enoplosus armatus. The sequence goes on from NC_092191.1 coordinate 20,375,144, forward strand.
CCACTTTCCTGGAACATTTGTGGTACATCTACGAACAAAAACTAGTGAAAACTACTCCCACACTCCTGTATTTTCTGAATGAGGTCTCGATTTGAAATTTCATAGGCAGCTAAATAAGTATCAATTGAAACCATATATAAGGGATAAATAAGGGTTTTTTGTTGTTGTAAGGGAATGTTTGCGCTTGTCAATCAACGCCAGACGTATTCCACACTGAATACAGAACACACTGTGTAAATTAACCGTCTCCCTGGATGAAAGCCTGCAAATACACACTCCATACACGTTGAATAATGACATGATTACATTGTGACACCTCTCACAGCTGACTGCAACTAACATGTAGTTGTGATGAAGGAGGTCTGGTGATCAAGATCTTAAATAAATATACCACATGTTTTAGTGACCTTTAATCTGACCAGATCTAATATTTGGTATTTTCATCCCGAAGGGGCCATGAATGTGTGTGCCAAATTTCATGGCAATCCCTCCAGTAGTTCTCCAGACATTTCACTCGATGCAACACATGTCAACCTCACGGTGGTGCTAGAGGAAAAGTCAGGGGATCACCAAAGTCACCAGGGGGCCATGAATTTCTGTACAAGATTTCAAGGCAATCCATTCCGGTGAGATCTTTCAGTCTGGACCGGAGTGGTGGAGCGATCGACCGACACTGCCATCCCGAGATTAAAATATACATATATTATACTTACGCAAACTCAGGGTGTATGGGGTGGATTTGAGGGTTAAGATTTCATTCTACCCCGCTGATTTAGAGAGCACAGTCAGGTATGGGACGTCAGCATGGCAATCTCACTGTGCAGTTCAAATCTAAGCTTGCTCGTCCGGTACAGAACGCTATGAAGGTTTTGGGGAGGAATGAAGGCCAGTCCCTCCAGTCAATATATGAGCAGTCTTTTCTAGCACAAGCGCAGAGGATATTGTTTGACCCATCTCATATTCTCCGTGCCTAGTATGAGCTCTGGCCCTCTGGCAGACAATATAGAGTACCCCGATGTAAACTCAACTCATTTGTGCCTACCTAAATTTAAATTTCATATAATGTTGCTTGAGGCTGCTGGGGTTGGGCAATAGCTTTGTGGTGTTGTTACCACTGGTTGTGTAATACGTGCAATAGGAGTAATTTGGGGTTGTGATTTGCTACAGTATGTGCTGCTTTGTTCATGACAACAGGTTTACAAATCCCCACAAAGTCTGAGCAAATGATAAAATGTGAAACTCCCAGTGTCGGCTAGGACCGCCCCTGCTAGGTTACTTGGGTGACGTCTAGTCTAAGTCTACGTCTAAGTCCCCTTTCTGTGTTGCCCTCTTGATTCTTGATTGGCGGCAGCTAATGAACAAGGATGGTGCACTGCTTGTGAGACTATTTCTCAGATAGATCATTGCTATGAAACCTGAGGCTGTGACTCAGCTGCGTCACCCAACAGAGCGTGACTCATAACCCCTGAGAAATGTTTTCCCAACCTCTGGTTTCTGTCGAGTAAGAGACCTGCTCGGACAGTTGGTGATGTCATCACGTCGCACGGTGTCTCTCAGTTCATGATAAACAAGATACAGTACATATTTAGACTTATTTGCCTGAACATATTGGGATATCTTAGGTGTACGGTGTAAAATATGAACAAAAACACATAACGTTGGACACAGCTAAATGGTTTGGTATATGATGTCGGAACACCTACAACAACGTGATAAAACATACAAAGCACTGACAAATCATACAGTAATATTAGAACAGAACAAAAAAGACATATTGGGAATATATGAATACAGTTGCATATGTCACTATAAGCTGTCTAAAGTGATAACAAATAACATCCTACAGGCATATGGTACAATATATAATATTTCTATGGAAACTCTGATAATTAACTTCCTGAAGGAATATAAAAGTGGTTCTTTAAGTACAAAGGTCACTATAAACACAGCCTACAGAATAAGACAGTTTTACAATGATAACTGAACAGGAAAATACTGTATGTGACTAATAGAAATGTAGAATCTAGGACATTTAGATTTATTGACTAAAGACTCAAGTATGTCAACAGAAAGAGAGAGAGAGAGAGAGAGAGAGAGAGAGAGAGAGAGAGAGAGGCCAAATATGGTCATACCGGAAAAAAAGGTGCATTTGCCTCCTCCCTCCCCATCATTATGCAAATCAGAGTGACATCACGAGCCTACCTGTCTTATAAATTGACTTCATCACAGCTCACCATCAGTTGGACAACAACAACAACAACAACAACAACCGAAAGGGATATAATCAACAATCAGCTCCACACAATAACTGCACTTTGGTGGAGCTCGTGCGCCTTTGAGTCTTTTTACCTGTGTGTGTGTGCGCGCGCACCTTCCTCGAGTTTCTCTTCAAACAGGTTCGACCAGGACACACCTGCGGGGAGGTAAAAAAAAAGAAAAAAAAGGGAAGCCTCCTGTTCCCGGACGCCATTCTTTTACTCCACCTCAGACTTGTGTGGACGACGGGCGGACAGACGTTTCTTCACTGAGTCGTTTTGGCTTTGCTAACTCCGTCATGAAAATCTGGATTGCTCTCGTGCTCGTTGCCTTCGCGGCGGGAGCCTCGGCTCAAAGCTGTAAGTAATTGGATTTATTCACCTTTTTTTTTAATATTAGGCTGAAAATGTCTTCCAACGCAGTTTGGGCCTGACAATGTGGCTTCATTGTGATGTTACAGTATTCATTCATTTCGAGAGCACCTTCTCGACAGGGGTAGGAAGTTGAAATGGTTCCTTTTTTTATTTTTTTTATGAGGTGTGTTCCAACAGGCTGTAGTTGATGTTTAACCGCCTCTCCTGCCTCCAGTGTAACCTTCGAGTTCGCTCGTACAAAGTGACTTCAGCTGTTTGGCTATCGAACGGCAGTAGTTTCGTTGTTGAGTGGGGGTTGGGTGGATTTGTCCCGCTCTTCGGGGACTTGTCTGTTTGGAGAAACCAACGCCCAGGTGTTACATAAACCTGCTAGTCTACCTGCAGTCCTCGCCCCCCCTTCTGTTCCGTTTATAGGGCTGCCCAACACACAATACAATGGCGCCTTGACATTCAACAGCCTATGATACATTTAGCCTGTTTCTTTAGTAACTAAACTAACTCTTAACTAAATCATACTGCTTGCCTTTGTCCAATTATTATTATGTTTTATATATATATATATATTGTCAAACACAAGCACAGTATTGTGATAAAAGTTTAGCTGTTATTTCTAGATATTTGAAATATTAAGTGATATTAAACTTGATGAGCACTTCAGTTGAATTAAGAGTTCTTGTTACGGCTTGCTGGCATCATTTTACTATAGATGGTGTTCGTTTTCAGTCTGAATGACATCTTTGTGTTTCCCTGCTTAGGTTCATGTGCTACTATGAAGTGGGCCACCTGTGATGGAACTCCATGTACTTGTAACGTTTTGGTCGGCAACAACGTGAAGCAAACCCTGAACTGCAACGCACGTAAGTAAAAGACGTATGTTGCGAACGAATCTGCAGGTTTCCCACCCTGCAGCCTTCCTTGTTTTTGTTCTTGCCTGCTCACGACGTGTCCGTTCTTTTTGTTTGACCTTCAGTGATCCCCAAGTGCTTCTTGATGAAGGCGGAGATGTACAGAGCTAAAAAGGGCCTGGACACCCGTACACTGGGAGGAAAGCCAGTGGAGACTGCCTTCGTGGACAACGACGGCATCTACGACCCAGACTGCGAGAACGACGGCAAATTCAAGGCCAAGCAGTGCAACAACACCGAGGAGTGCTGGTGCGTCAACAGCGCTGGCGTCCGCCGAACTGACAAGGGAGACAAGACTCTCAAGTGTGAGAAGCTGGTGGAGACCTAGTAAGTGACTTCGTCCTCATCGCTGTGGAGGACCGGTGTGGTTACAGAGGACGAGTAGTTTAATTGTTCAGCGCTGAAATGTTAACCGTATGTCTCATTCTTCTCCAGCTGGGTCCGTCTTCAGCTGACACACAAACCAGTGAACGGGTCAGTGGATGAAACCAAATTGAAGGCGTAAGTATATTTAACAGCCCCCCCCCCCCTTCTTTTGTTTTTTTTTTTTTAAAGCTCAACTACATTGTGAACAGAATTGCAATATTTCATAATTGTAATTTCTTGCCTTAATATAGTGCCATTGCGGATGCCATTCACAAACGTTATGTGAACTTTAACAAGGACATGGTGAAGGAGATCCAGGTGAGGTGTCCAAAATTTTTTATATTTTTATAAAATAATATTTATATATTTAATTTTCAGAACAGCATTACAAAAATACCCCACTATATGACTAACAAAGCTGTCGTCCTGCAGTATGACCCAAAGGCCCGCATGATTTTGGTGGATGTGAAGAAGCCAATAGGAGACCGCAAGAGTGACCTGACCCACATGGCCTACTACATGGAGAAGGATGTATGTTGTAGCAGTATATCTCTCTCTCTATATAGACAGAGATGAGAGTCTCCCATTGACTGAACCTGTCATTTTCCTCCTCTCCTCTTGCTCCTGCAGGTGAAGGTGCTGCCCCTGTTCAAGAACCAGGAGAAGTTTGAGCCCACTGTGAGTAGCCAGAAGTTGGAAATGGACAACATCCTGGTGTACTATGTGGACGAGGAGGCCCCAACTTTCACCATGAAGAACCTGTCCGGGGGGATCATCGCCGTCATCGTGGTGGTGGTGCTGGCTGTGGTGGCCGGCCTGCTGGTCCTGGTGAGTGCATGTAGCAGTGGCAGCTGGTGACTCCAAAAAAAAAAAGAAGTGGGGCGGACAGCAGGAAAACTAACCCAGTGTAACAAACTGGCGATATTAGAAAAGAAATTATAAAAATGTCATTTTCTAGTGATGTGTTTAAAAGTAGTTCACAACTAATAATGTGTTGTATTTCCTTTTCTAATTTTCAGTTGTAAGAAATTCTGAATCTATCACTTCACCGCCTGTCCGTCACACTCGTGTGCATTACAGTGGTAGAGAACTGAAGCTAAAATTAGTAAATTCATTGGACCAATGTCAATATTGTATCCTGGTTGTTGATTGGTTAGGGAGGACGTCCTCCGTTGGAGCATCATTGTACGTGTTTTGGCCAATAACAGATTAGCATGGGGGGAAAAGTATCAAATCACCACTTCACACAGACTGCCCTTTCCCCTCTTGCCTGCCTTGCAGGTGTCGCTGTTGAAGCATTTCAATCAGAATTTCAACAATGGATTGAAATGGAGAGAAATAATTTTCTTAATGATACTGAGATTTGGAAATGGTTTATTTCTTAAACCTGTAAGTCATTGCTTTGAGCCGAGCTATCAGTTTTGAGTCCTAATTTTCTTTCTCTTGTGTGTGTAGTTCTTCGCCAGAAAGCGACAGAATCAGCGGTACAACAAAGCTCAGGTGAGACGAACTTCCTATGAACTATTTTATTTTTCATTGTCAATCAGTCTGTGTAAAACTAACTTCTTGCACCATAGAGTTTCTGTTTTAACCAGCTGTTGTTTGTTTCCTCTGTTATCTCATAATTCAGCAAAGAGAGATGGAGGCCATGTGAAGCCTTCATTGCAGTGAGACGAGGAGTCAGCTTGTACATCACAGTTTTGGATGAACTTTTTTTTTTTTGCAGTGGGAGTGTACCATTTTACGTGAGGAATGCAAATTGTAAAGGAACAATCAACTTGCTTTTTTTTTTTATGTTGTTGGCACTACTAGTGCCACCATTTATTTATAAATTGTGTAAAGTCTTAATGCATCATCCAATCTATATGCCATAAAGAACTGTGCTTTTTAAAATATGCCTGGCACATGCCACATTTTAATGCTTAGAACTCGAATGGTTTAAATTCCACGCCATAGATTGTACAGTTTCTTACTTACTAATGTGTGTGTTTGTTGGATTTGTTTTTAATAAAAAAAAAAATCTTATAAAGACTCTTATTGTGGCGCAGGTTTCTTTTGTAACGTAAAGGTTTGTCAGTGTGTTTTTGTCTGAGAGACTTCGTCTTGGTCACAGTGGAAAAGTACAGCAGGTCAAATGGGGGGAAGGGAACAAGCTAGAGGAAGCCACTGTGGGCACCGTTTTGCATGTTGCACTGCTTCTCGTTAACTTAATACGTATTTAAAATAGTTCTTCTGATACACAAACACTTGGTTGTTAAGATGGCCACAGTACATGGACATTTTCCCTCAGAAACTTTGTCTCGCGTGTAAGATGGCTGCTTGGTGGATGGTGGATTGCAATAAGCCTTTTCTTTACATGGGGCTGGTTTTCAATGGGTGTGGCAGGCCTGTTTGGAATGTGTCACTGTCCTCGAATGATTTGTGTCTTTGAAGGAAACTTTAATCCCCCCCCCCATGAGGTCTCCTTGTTGACATACTGACAGAAAATACACCTGTCCAACCTGCATGGACGTATTGTATGTTTGAGCAGAGACTTCTATGCGCTGGTGATACTGGTTGGCTGAGAATGCCTTGCTGTATGACAACACCTGTTAGTGCAGAGGGAGGTGCTTGGTGATTTCTAGCTGCCGTCTCTGAAACTGTTTCAACCTGTCGGTCAGGTTCTCTGGCTCATAAATAACGAACACATGCAGTATGTACACAACAAATGGTGAGAAAGACTCGCGTTTAAAGGGACTTTAAAGTCAGGTGAGACGTCAAAGTCCTGTGTAGCTGAAGCGGCAGAGTGTGAGGTGGGAGTTTGTTGCGCAACAAGCTGAAAAGTAGGTGAGACTGTGGCGGTAAAACTCCTGTCACAACATGACCGGGAGCAATTCAGGAGGCAGTCCCTGTTTAACCTTTTGTCTCAATGACATAAACAGCTGCGAACAGCCTGGTAACTGTCTGACTCTGAACGCAACACATTTTACATGTTTAACTTTACTTTGAAAGTACATGTCAGCGATACGTTTGTGAGCATGAACACGGACTTCCTGTTTGATTCTTAGGGAACTAGATTGAGCCATTCGTCTATTGTGCCTTAGCTCCTTTGCCTCGCCCAGTTGTTCTCCCCCGCGAACCCCTCCCTCCCCTCATCTCCATAGCAACACAGGGATAATAGCATGTCTCAACTAGTTCAGGTTGGGTATCATATATCCTCCCGCACCCCCACCCCCACCCTCTCTCTCTCTCTCCTGTGAAAGACTACAGGAATGAGGGTGTGTCACTTACTTGGGGGGGGCACCTGTTGCAGGTATCAGCACATCAGTTCCAGTCACACCAATGAGGAGTTTGTTTGTGTGTGTGTGTGTGTGTGTGTGTGGTGGGGGGCGGGGGCACGAGTGTCTGACTGTTGTGGTTTCTATAGATTTGGACGGCTTCCCAAAGGGCGTGGATTATTCATATGTGTGGCTGAAAAAGCAGGTTGTCTCTGTGTCTGTGTTTAGTTTATTCAAGCATTAGACTTGTACAATAATATAACACTTATATATATATAACACTTATAGAGTATTATATGACAAATAAATATAACACCTGACAGCACTCGCTGTATGCAGGAGCGAGATAATACCGGGAGGGAAAAATCATCTTTTTTTTAAGTACCATAGGTGAAAAAAAAGGTCCTGTTTTTCCAGTTTACCTTTAGGTTACGTACCTTCACATTCTGCGTCACGCCGGGGGCGCAAACAGAACATGGAATGATCTCATTTCTCTTTAACCCCTTCAGCAACCACCATACACTTCCCACTAACCTGTTCCCTCAACATTTGTCACATCCTCTTACCATCTTCCTCTGAATTAGCACACATAAGCACAGGGTTGATGTCCCTTCCCGTACCCTAACCCCCGAGTTACTTCTCTAAGCGTTGTTGTGTAAAATGCAGAGCGGAGGCACCTTGCTGAAGTATTTGTGCATGATTAAAGTTTCACCACTCTCCTGGGTACTCAGTAACTAAGAGCACATAGGGTCCAAACTGTTTTCCCCTCATAAACCTCAGTCTCTCCCAACTCACTCAATCTACAGCTCACCACTCACCTCTATTGCACTGCAAACTGGATACATAAAGCATTTTCACTGCAGCTGGGGTTTCTTTTTTTTTTGTTTCCTTCGGCTGCAGCCTGGTTACCTGTTATTGCCTCCTGCTTTCATCATCGTGCTCAGTATCCCTTCATTATACAGCACGATCTAACGCCGTGAGGGTTTTAGGTCCTGGTCGAGTGATTGTGGCCTGTAGGAGGACAGAAAGAGATACACAAATATCCTCTAAATGATTCCTTAACAAGGCGTCATCACCTCTTCTACACTGTGCATTATCTTTTAAGGCAGGGATGCAAAAGGAAATGTACCACACACACAGCACAGATTAATGATTAATTAATGAGACACTTCAGGACGCTAGCTCAGACTGTCAATAAATAGCGTTGACTTCGTCCTCGTTGGAGTCGGCACATGAAAGCGACACACCCATCAGGGAGATGGAAAATGTCCTTAGAGAAGGTCAAACACCTGTGTATGTGTACAGCTCGCAGCTCCAGTCTCAGCCCCGCATCTCATATGTTCTCTGAGGAAGGCGCCAAGTCACCTTTCAGGAGCTAACCGCTCAAAATGAGAGTACACCAACGTCCGGAAGGAAATCCTGTCTGTGATATCAAATCAAATCCAACGGACGAGAGAGGCGCGGTTTCGACCTCGTCTGGATGGAGCGCCCGTGGCTTAAGGAGACCCTTCCACGTACCAGAAATGAATCTGGTCCAGTGAGACAAACGTGCAGGGCCCGATAAGAAAGAAGGGCTGCCGTAAATAAATCCTTCAACTTCAAATTGAAATAAAAGGCAGCTCAGTGAAGTGAGTGTTTCTCAGAGAGATCGGGGCGAGGCATCTCGGCGCCGTCACAGCAGCGTGGGGGTCTTGCTGGGGCGTCCCAGCGCTGGTGGGGATTTGCTCCTCAGCTCTTTGCTCTTCAGACTGACGGGCTGGGCCACCATCAGCGCCGGGGCAGAGAGGTGGTGGGCGGCGGCCTTCTGCTGATGAGCACTGTTGATGTAGCCGGAGATGAGGAGGGTGATCTCCCTGATCTGTTGACAGAACCCAAGCGAAAAAAGGGACGTCAGTGTGTGTGTGTGTGTGTGTGTGTGTGTTCAGGGGTCACTCCTAAATCCTTATTATTTTGGTTTCAGCTAATCGAGGGACTTGAGGATCCGCGGTATAATGATGGCAGGAGAGTGTTGACATTTTGACATTCAATTGTGTAAAACTCCTCCATTGTCATCATTTCTATGCTAAATTATTACAAAAACGTTATATTTGGGGATTATCAGCTTTCGCCATTGAATAGAAAAGTTCCGCAGGTCAGACACGACAGGCTGCAGGACTCATTCGTAAATCTGTAAAACTGTTAAAGTAATAATTCAACATTTTGGGGAATACACTTATTCGCTCTCTTGCCTGGAGTTAGATGAGAGGAATAATACTACTCTCATATCTGCCTGTTCAATATGAAACTGGAACCAGCAGCCTGGTTAGCTTAGCTTAGCACAAAGACTGGAAACAGGGGGAAACACCTAGCCTGGCTAAACTAAGCTCCTTCTCCCCTTTCCCCACCTCCTTTGCAAGTCCCGCCTCTGCCCTGCCTCTGATTGGCTAAACCTAGAGTGGCTCATGTAACACGACAGTCCGATCTCTCGCCGACCTTGGAGGCGTCCATGGCGAACAGATGTTTCTCTGTGGGTTTGTCTTTGCTTGTGTTGGTGCTGACGCTCTGTCCCACAACCAGCATGAAGTCCTGTTTGCAGCCTCCAAACGTCATCAGGCTCTTGTAGGAGTGGGACGCCAGCGGTTTCTGAACACACAGATGCACAGATATTCCTGTTATGACAATGATTCTGTTCTGACAAAGAAGATAGGAAACAATGTGGCAACAAAATCACATGTTACTGTCCCTCGTATAATCTTGTTGTCATCTTCACATTCAAAAATCAGGTAAAGCTAGTCACACCGCATGAATTAAGCTAAATATATATATAAACAAGTGATTTTAGACCACAGATACCATATAGAAATGTTTATTTTTATTTAAGGTGAGTACTCTGGCTCCGTATGTGCTTATTGCTCAGCAGCAAAACACCTTGCATCATGTGAGTTTGTTTAGTATAATATAATTAGCTATACCTGCCTATTTTTTAGCAAGGGGGGCTGGAGCTGATCCCAGCTCACCTGCATGTTTTTGGACTACGGAAGGAAGCCGGAGCACCCGGACGGCGCAGGGAGAACATGCAAACTCCACACAGCAAGGCCCCCAGCCGGGCCGGGCAGGAGCCCAGACCCTTGCTGCTGTGAGGCGACAGTGCTAACCACTGCAGCACCGGGGCGCCCTTGCGGCTTATAAACACCACCTCAGTCAATTCTCGGGAACTTAAAACAGGGGATCAGGGCAATAGGGTGGCGCGCTCATGTCTGGACAGTTGCAGGGGGGCACAGCAGAGATGCTTACGACAGAGTTGTGCTCCAGAACGCTGATACCGTCTTCATGCACCGCCAGCCAAACACGTCCACCCTGCTCCGGAGAGGGAGTGACGGACTGAAAACAGAGAGAGCAACAGGAAGTGAGATCAATTCCAAACACACTTTCGTGACATACTACTGCTATATAAACTGTACTTGATCCTCAGCGGCCTGCAGACACAGGAAGTGGATAGACTGAATGTTTTGGATGGAGTTTATTAAAACTCTAATTTATGTTAATTATTAACTGTAACTCCAACACAGTAATGAAGGTGATGTCATTATCCATCCATTATCATCCTGCAGCCCGTACTGTCTGTACATCACTGTGAACACACCACAGCTGTGACGTCACTATATGTTTTATCAGTGACCAAGCAAAAATGGAAACCCCCCCCCCGTACACGTACAGTACAATCATTCTTTGTTGATACTGTGTCAGCGAGGTGTTTATTACCAGCCGTGACAGTGGGGGGGGGGGGTAGGAAGTGGAGAAGGGGCCCCTGCCACGCCACTTTACGTCCCTGGCCCACATTCACAAGTCAAGGATCACTGTTCATTGTTGTTCTTATTGGACGTTTGTGCAAAATACTGTGTTAGTATGTGGGTGACTACTGAGTACTCGTGGGTCGGACGCGTCGCGGCTGGTGTGATCCCATCGCTGGGATTACTGAATTACGTTGTCTCGTATTTTGTTGGCTTGTGGAGGGGGTAAAATATTAGAAACAGCCACGTTGTTCCGAGGTCTGTATTTCTCTCCTTTCTCTTTATTTAGTCAGTTCTTTGTTGGCCGTTGTTAGTCCAACACTGTATCTTGTTTTTAATGTGAGGGCAAACATTGTTTACATCTATGCCGATGATAAGATAACTTTTATTTGCATGAGATTACGGCTCACTTACCTCTGCTTCAAATAATTTGGCACCAAAGAAAGGCCACTTCCTGGCAACGGTCAGGTAGATCCTGACACACTCTGATGAACTTCGACCCCTGAGGGAGGCCCAGCGGGCAGAGAGACGCTGCAGCAGTTGTCTGAGGGGGAAGGGGGCAATACGACCCATCATAATAATTTGGTTACCACAATCTATCACGGCAACAGTGTTCATTTTGAAATTGGTTGTGCTATTGTTTAAATTCTACTGATAACTAAATGTATATATTAAAAAAAACTTGGACTGGATTGGGATGAATGATGCAAAAACTGATTTGAGTTATTGTATGTTCGGGACGATGACAGGAAATTCAGGGGTTAACTTAAATATGAAAGTAGGAAATGTGCGTTGACTGAATCACAGCTTTGTTTCCAGCGTGTTGGTACCTGAGCTGCTCCTCAGATGCGGTCCTGCGGTAATGTTTAGGGTAAAATCTGTCCAGAACCTGTTTCAGGGTTTGGTTAGACTTGGTCTGGGCTGATCCAGGAGCAGAGAAGGGACGCTCAAAATCCCCAAAGTCCACCTGAACACACACGCACAAGCTATTATACCGCATTGGATTTTCAGGTAGGGTCTTAGTCTGCCAGACAACAACTATACGTTAAATACATATAAATAAATTTGTCACTTTTTTTAAATTACAAAAACGCGCATTTGAAGCACAGACGTACTGTACACATTTAAAAGATAATAAAAACGTAAGCAATAAACAAACAAATACCTGGGCCAGCAGGGCAGCCATTTCCAGAGCCAGTTCCTTGTTGACAGGGAAGTGTCCCGCTACGATGGCCTCATTTGTCTGATAAGCCAGCAGCAACCTCTCCCTCTCTGACTCCCCCCTGACCTGGAGAGAGAAGTACAGCCTGGGGGTGGAAAGGTAAAGACAGAGAGAGTAAAAGCAAAGAGAAGGAGAGGAGTTGGACAACACAGACATGGATGATGTTTGTTTGTGCCGCATTTCTAAAGAGCAGAGAACCTTTTGGTCTCCACTACAGTGGAGCTGAGAGAACGTAGCACTGCACTGACACGCATTAGAATAAACAAATTAAAATGTATGTTCAGTCAGAGATTCGGGGGTGTTATGCGAGTAGCGGCTAATGTGATCTGCCACCACAGGGCCGGTTGGATTACCTGCTCTTGTAGGTGAGGCGGACGGTCCTGGTGTTTTCAGACTTGCCGGTGTGCTGCTCCTTGGAGGCTTGCTCCCATTTGGAGATAATGTCACAAATCTGCGGGTGATACAAAAGACAAGGTATGTGTATAGTGTTAAGAATTACAACACTTGACTATCTTCACGAAGTTATCATCACATGAATAAAAAAAAAGAGGCACCTTGATGGCTCCTTGCAGGCAGTGTTCCAGCTCTCGTCCAGTGGGGTCGTCAGTGTACAAGCTGAACCCGGAGAGCCCCGTTTTCCTCATGCCGGTGTCCTGGTTGAGGCGACACTGGAACTCGTCCACTGTGGTCGAGGCATCGAAGCTCACCACCTATAGAAATATAATTAAATCAAAATAAATCAAATACAGAAGACGACAGACAGAGATGACAGTTAAGCTCCTTGTTGCTATGATGTTTAGTTTAATAGGTAGCATAACAGGTTGTTAGCATGAACCAGCTTCGAAGGCTTCACTGTTCTTATCATCTGTCTTCCTGCGCACCTGGTAGGTGTTATTGAGGAAGTGCACGGGCACGCTGAATGGCAGGGAGTGATGGTAGGGATTCCTCAGCAGGATCGACAGGATCTCCATGCGGGACGGCCTGGCCTGCCGCTCGCCCTTCTGCTGGGTCCGCTCCATAGAGCGCTGGCAGTAGATGGCATACTTACCCACCTCAGTCCTGAGAACAGAAGGGAGACAGTAACATGTTGTTACACAGTCACGTACTGCAATTGGAATTCACTCAGAGCACCTTACAAGTCCTTTGACAGTCATCGCAACCGCATGATCATGTTAGTGATCACCGTATACCTATGTTTTGCTGTATTTTCTTCAAAGGCTCTTGTGTGATCTGCTGTATTAATGCACTTCCGGGAGGTCTGGAGACTCCCAGGAGACAAATGTAAAAAAGAATGGTCGAATCAAAGCAGCAGAAGCAGAGATGTCCTGACCTTTAGTCCCTAGAGTGTGTCACGCTCCAAAAATACTGGATCTTACCTCAAAAAACTAATCTGAGACAATCCTGATGAAATCATCAAGGTTTTTATTTTCTCAGGCTTGACAAAGACAAGACACTCCACCACTGTTTTCACAGGCTGAGCAGTACTCCTGAACTTCATGTATAGTGTGGTGCCTCTTTATCTGAGTCAAATATAAGTTACAACAATGTTCATTGCATCAGCACATAAAGAACTATATTTCAAGTTGATTCACCCTTCAGCGGAGGGAAGTAATGGAAAGAGCAGCCAAAGGATTCAGTGGATCAATTGGCGACTATTTTGATAATCGATTCATTGTTTGAGTCATTTTTCAAGCAAAGACTGGAGACAGCGTGAGGATCTGCTCGCTGCTAATTCAATGTTGTACAAAACAAGACATTTGAAACGCTGGCTTCTGGGAAACTGTGATTTTTTTTCACACATTTCTTCTCATTTTACAGACGAAATCGATTCATGAGAAAATAGCCCTTACGTGTTTTTTTTCCCATGTACAAAAAGTAAATCACTTTTCAATACAAGATTTCCGGGCTGGATAATATTGAAATGTTTGCGTGTGTTTCTAAATGATTGTGTTTTCAACAGTTTCGCCGTCCCTTGTTAAATGTTGGGCCTTGCTGGCGTTCGGGCCCCCCGATGTTTCCTCACCTGGAGTCCCCGTGTCTCTTGAGGTGAGCCTGGAGCAGCCAGAGGAAAGGATGCTGGGGCAGAAACAGTCCCACACACAAGGCTAGAAACTGCCAACCCTAAAGAATGACACACAAACGCACACTGTCGCTTAACACATGCTGTATGAAGAGCAGTGACTCATTGTGTTGTCTCTAACTCCTGCAGCTGGCTGAGACATAAACATGCTCTGGAATCTCTTTCGAAACTTCAACAGGCTAAATCTTTGCCCTTGTTACTGGTATATCTGGTTATTGGATATGGAAGGTCACATGACTGCAGGGTGACAGTTGACGGAAAGTTTCTGGTCCTCAAAAGCAGGTGTAGATTTAAATGCCTTTCTTGACAGGGACTTTTGAAGACTTTATATGCTCTGCACATAAAAGCTCCTTTTGGGAATCATATCAATATAAGAGAGACGATGATTAGCCACATCAACTGGAACGCTTTTAAACTGATTGGATCCATGTTGTTTCCAAGCAGTTTTGTTTTTTTAAAAAGACGCCCTGAACTTCCCATTTCAAAAGTCAGCGTTTCCAGTACATAACGCACGCTGCTGCTGCCACCGTGTGGCGAGGATGCAAACCTGCAGGGGTCCCGGGTGGCCGTGCGGCTGCCTCCTGCGCGTCTGCTTAATGAGCTGGCAGAAGAACTCATTCTGGAGCTCGGCATGGGCCAGACACACCTGCAGAGCACTCTGGGCCAGTGAGACGTGGTAGTCGATGGCCGGAGCATCGATGGCCACGTTGATGAAAAGCTGACAGGTCTGAGGAGAGAGGCAACAGTGACGAGTTTAAAAAGACCGGCGCAGGAAGAGAGATCATCTGTGCTCGTGATATATGATTCAAACAATCGTTAGAGATTTACTGTGTGTGTGTGTGTGTGTGTGTGTGTGTGTGTGTGTGTGTGCACCTTAAAGAGCTTGACGGCCTCTGTCTGCAGAGCTTGTGAAGGCAGCGTGGTGAGAGGAGACGACAGAGCTTCCTTACTGAAGCACAACATGGGATGTCTCCAGATCTGAGAGTCTGAAAGACACAGAAACACACTGCTAGCTGAGGGCAACAATAAGCACGTCTCACACCAAAGAAACATCGATAACAAACAAACAAAAAGACACCAGGCGAATAGAAGAGACTTAAAAGTACATTTGAATAACTATGAATTAAGCGACAACCCGTTTAGTAAAAGATCCAAACCATTTCCACCAGTAACTTTTGTCCACATCTTGTTTTTGCGTGTTAAATAGAAAAAAGAACAGATGAATTCACTGATTTGTATTTAGAGTTGTGACATCTTTGTGACAGCCCCAGTAGGCAGTCGAAGGAGGAGAAAACATGATCTAAGTTACAGATCCACGTCCTCAGGGACTTCATGGTGGTTGTTGATGGGAAGTCGTAGAATTCAAAATGTTTTACTGTGGCACTTCTGATCGTTGTGTGATGTAATGTGACGTATGAAAGTAAAACAAATGCAGCGGGCTGTTAGTTAAACACCATCTAAGACAAACACAAGACTTTTGTAAGACTCACTTGGATCTCCGTCCAGCTGGAAGAGTTTTCCCACCAGTTGTTCGAACTCAGTGCCCACTTTGCCCACTGTGGTTCCCGCTGCCACAGACAGGTGGTACAGCCACGAGTCCTACAGAGACACACACACGAACATCAGGGAGGCCGGAGAATCATATTCTTACTGAGTACAGAATTAGGCCTCACGATCAATTTCAACCCCTTTTTTTGCTAATATGTATAACTAATATATGGGAACACAAGTGGGGTATCCCCCTCTATCAAATGTCAACAATAATGTCCGGAAGGCTTTTCACTGGAAAAAAAAGTGTCCCGATGAACGAGAGGTGGTGCAGATTTCCTTTTCTGGTTTGTTTAGAGAGCATGAAAATGAGAGAAACTCAAACTCTTGGAAGTTCAGAGCAGAAAAATAAAACGTGAACTCTCTCACCTTTTCGTGGCGGGACTCGATGAGCAGGTAGGTCGGCCCTTGCTCCTGCGGGTGGACGGCGATGGTGAAAGGTGCCGCCTGTAAGCCCCGCCCACACGACTGAAGGTCGTCGTCCGAATCTCTGGACCTGTCCACCTCCTCCACCCGGGCATCCCACAGCTTGATCTGGCCCAGGGGGAACTGGGAACACACACACACACACACACACACTCAAACAATAAGGTAACATCGTTTGTGCTGCACCACTGAAATAAAGGACTCGCTCAGACTGATTGCCTGACCTTGCATATATGATTTTGGGCCTCGGTTTACAAGGTTTCACATGAGCGCAGATGTGGTGCAGTTTCCCAAGAAGAGTGCGTCACTTCAGGTAAAAAGACTTGAAGGTGAATCTTACCTTGTCCTCTTGGCTGCGGAAATAGTACAAGGTCTTGCCAATCAGAGCGCACCAAACCCGCTTGGAGTAGCCGTGCTTCACCTGCCACAGAGCACAGCACAAATTCCACTCAACCGCAGTGACTACACTGACGAAGTAACAGGAAGTATGTTATTGCACACGGAACCCCTTTTTTATGTATTCTGAGTCTGAGGTCACGTTCGGTAAGCTGTTTGGCACCTTGATGAGCAGTCCCTTCATGCCGGGGCGAATGTCCGGCTGGGTGAACAGAGGACTGGCAGCTTTCACCCTGAGCACGCTCTGCAGCACCCTGAGCCACTCCTCCAGCAGGTTAGGAGAGTCCGCCTTCAGGTAGTACACGCGCTTCCCTGTCACGATCTGCACGACGCAAACCAGAGAGAAGGCGAGTGCTTTGTACTTTGCGACTGAAGGGGATGTCATTTTGTTTTTGAGCAGATGCACGTATGTAACGTATGTAAAGGGCTGGAGTACCTGGAGGACTTGTTTTCCCTCTCCGCGGGCGATGCTGCTGGTGGCGTTGACCTCCATCTGACCCTGAGGTTTCCTGATGACGTCACTCTGTGGGAGAAAGATAACGTTTCACTGCAGAGTTGTAGACCATTAACTAATTAATACCATTCACACGCCACCTTCAATAAGACGCAAAAATATAGTGACGGCGCCAATAAAATGATAAATAATAAAAAATGATAGAGGCACATGTTTAGAAATAAATGTTATGAATTCGTGTTAAGCAATTGTATTGTTGTATAAAACCCACAGGCGACTTGTAGTAGAGCAGCTCTCCGTCTTTGAGGACAAACCAGCGTCTCTTCCAAGTCTTCTTCCAGGTCTTCACCATTTTCAACAGGTAGCCCGACTTCTCCATCGGCTCCTGCAAGACACGACTCGGTGAGCAGCGCAGGGGACACTCACTGCAATATCTGCAAATATTCTCCTTTACATGTCATCACACTCATTTAGGTGTAAAATACAGTTCATGTAGTTTGCATACATGTTATATGTAAAAAAAAACAACAACAACAATGCACAAGCAGAATTTAAATAAAATAAAAAAAGAAAGAAAGAAAACCTTTATGGCTTAGTAACAAAACAAGAATGTGATTTGAATGCCAGTTTATTAAAGTCAGTTTATTAGAAAAAAAAAACAAAAAAATGTTTTTCCATAAAAGTTCCCAAAAATGCATTAAAGGACACAGTCTATTGAATGAAACACATCTCGTAACTGCTGCCATGTACTGACCTGCAGGTTTGAATCCTGACTTGTAATCTAACGTGTAGATCAAACAGGCCAATCTCCCAAAGCACACATGCAGGGATGCGCGCACACACACACACACACACACACACACACACACACACACACACACACACACACACACACGCTGACTCACACTCTTGCCGTTGTCGCCGGCTGAGGAGCAGGTCTTGGGCAGTTTTTGCTCCGGCTCAGAGCACTCTGTGTCGGTGGAGTAGGCGTCGGGGGGGATGGCGTAGTCGCTCTCTGACGTCATTGAGGACATGGACACAGCTGGAGGAGGAGAAAGAGTACTAATATATGATCAGGAACATAAGTTAAGAAGTTAAAAATGGTTAGCTAAAGTCATACTTTTACGTTATATATATATATATATATATATCCTTTAATGTAATGGATGTTGATTACAACCAGAAACAGAAATAATCCCACTGCCCAAACGCACGTATAGGAAACATCTCACAAGCCTTCCAGTATCTGCGTGCTGTACCTCTCTTGAGGGAGCGCGGGCTGCCTGGGCTGCCGTCCTTGCGGGAGCTGGAGGAGCTGTGGGGGCTGCAGAGGGAGCCGTCCTCCTCCCCCGAACTGGATGACTCCTCGGAGCTGGACGACTCGTCCGAGAAGGGACTGCTGCTCAGCAGAGTGGCTTTCTGCGAGACGGCAGGAACACAGTGTGTAAATACTGCACGGCCGGGCCAGCTCACACTGTTCACAGGTGACCAAACACGCAGCATGAGAATGTACAAGGGTGAAAAAGAGACGCGCTTACCCCCTTCAGAGTATTGTAAACCGGTGCGGTCATGTTTTTATAGATGAGGGACGTGTACATTACAAAGGCAGGATAAGAGGACTGGAGGGAGGGGTCTGCAACACAGATCACAGATCAGTTAGTTGTTCAGCTGAGCTGGAGAGTGTTGATGAATTAGCTCACCCCCCCCCCCCCACCCCGTCTTACCTTTGCTGGCAGGGTCTGTGCAGGACGTCTCAGACAGTCTGATTCCTGATTTAGCCACAGCGTAGATACGACTCTCCTGCGCAGCCAATATTTATACAAAACACAGAGAGGAAAATGTGTTTGGAAAGGAAAGGTATGTAGTGAAACAAGCCTCAGTCCAACAGTTAAAGACCTGAATCTTCAGAGGCTCTCTCACCCTGTTAAGACAGAAAATGAATCACTGGAGTATCTTACCCAGGAGGGCAGCCTGTGTAAAGGGGGTGTAGGAGGTTTGCCGCCAGGTGCTGAGCCGTCACAGTCTTGCTTCTCTGCACCAGGTTCAGGTGGACCAGGTGAGTTCTGCAAGGGTGGAAAGGGAGGCGCAGCTTGCGAGCTGGGGAGGACTTGAGGAGGCGTGTCCCCGCCCGTCTCCATGCCAACCGCCTGCTCCTGGTCGAGGTCTGTCTCCTGTGGCCGGAGGGGGCGCAGCATGCTGAGAGCGTTGCGCGTGTGTCCGTGCGCCGCCTCGCTGCTGATCGGTGGCTGGCTCAGGTGTTTCTTGGCCAGGGCCGCGTTCATCAGCCCGAACCCCGCCGGGGTGCGCAGCCGGGGCTGTTTGGGCGAGGCGGGGTCGTCCCTTGGGTCCTGGGGCGGGTTGGGCCGTTTAGGGGTGAGGGCCGGGGTGAGGATGGGGCTGGGGGTGTTGGGTTCGCTGGAGGATGACGAAGAGTCAAGCCTCTGCGACTGGAAGCGTTTGTTGAGCTCCTCAGAGGAGCAGTCATCCAGCTTGGCCCTGTGTGCCCCCCCCTCCCCCTCCTTACACCCCCCCAGCGTCCCGTCCGATGAGCCCAGCAGGCTGAAGCGGGGCCTCTCAGCACGCTGCATGTCGTCGTCAAACAGAGAGCTGCTGTCGTCCGAAGCCGTCAGGTAGGTCTCGCTGCCGGGGCGGCTGAACTCCAGACCGCACGCTCCACCTCCTCCTCTGCCCTCACATCCCCCCCCTCCCTCCCCCTCCGACGCGGCGCTGGAGAGCTCAGGTCCACATGCACTCTCACCCAGGCTCTCAGACGCACTGTCGTCCTCCAGAGTCTGGACAGGCCTCTGGACGTCGCCGTCTGTCCCTGAGGAGGCCGTCTGCTTATTGCTCTTCTCTGTCAGAGCAAAGATGGAGGCACAAATCCAACAGGTGTCATTTTCAGTGGGGGATCATGAAACCCATTCATTAATAATCATTTCATAATCAATCAGTAACAATGTGCTTTTCTAAAAGAAAAATATGGTCAAATTCATACCAATCAGCTGAAGAGCATTAAAAATGTAAATTACTTATTTTTATTCGCTTATTTCAAGGATTCAATTACAGCGTTGGTTTTCTTGGTATATGATTATGGTTTTGTTCAAAGTTGGACGACCATGTTGACTTTCAATTCTTTATCAAGTCAAACCAGTTTGGTTTAATACCTGCAAAACTAATGACACTCCCGTCAGGCTCAGCTGTACTTTGTGTCCAGGGCTAAGTGGCTTCCATGTCCACAGCTGTGAAGCTACGGGGACTTACCAGTTTTATCTCTTCCCTCTGCCTCTCCCTGGGTGCTGAGGGTCCTCCGGGAGGGTTCTGGTCCCGTAAGGACCTGGGGGCTCTTCCCCCTCACCTGGAAACAGCCAAACGTCAGGCTGCTGAGACGATGGGCCTCCCCTGGTCTGCACAGGACCCCTCGTCCACCGCCGCCACACTTCTGCTCAAAGGCTGCAAGCACACAAACACAAGCATGTTTGAACACGTGTGTGTGTGTGTGTGTTTACACAAGCATATACTTACATTATGGAGATATTATCAAGCTAATTTAGACACAAAAACATATTTGAACAAACATGGAGGACGTAAAAGGCTCTCACCCTGCACTTGTTTCTGTAATTCCCCAATCTGAGCCTCCTGTTGCTTGTTGGTTTCTCTTAATGCTGCGTTCTCCACCTCAAACTGAAGAAGAAACATGTTTCAAAATAAAACCCCCTCTTGGACCAGGGAATTATCCAAGGGGGATGAGATACTGGTGACCCTAACTCACCATCCAGCTCACATTGAGCCACTTTGCCATCATTTATTTACCTCTGACAACTTTAGCATCACCCATTCCTTGATCTTAGCTGCTTTCTCCTCCACCGTTTTGGCATCCTGAAGTCGGATCTGTTTCTGGTGAGGGCAGACAGGTTTGGTCAAGGACGCACAGACATCAGCCATGTTTCTCTCTGGTTGAACACAAGCAGTCGAAGAATATTTCGGGACACAAACAGCGGGACAGAGAGATTTCGAATTCCCAAATACAACCGGACAACAAGGTTAAAACACTAGAAGAAGATGGGTTCACAAGGTCAGTACTGATTATGAATATTAGTAAAACAAAAGCTGGCTCTTCTTGCATCTTCAGTGTCCTTAGTCAAAGATTATGGGAAATCTTTCCATCGTGGACCAAGAATTTGCTACTTTTCCAACTGAGTTTGGCTCTCCTTAACTCAGGCTTTCATTTAATCTGTGGGGATGTAGTGAGGTTTTGATCAGGACAGAGCAATCCCATCTAAGATTACTGTCCACATTCCCAGAGCGTGACAGTCTTTGTGTTTCTGAACGACTGATTGTACGCCACATCCTCCTCTACGTTCTTTTGCCCCTGGAAGGAAAACCCATCCACTGGCACTGCCTCTGTGGCTTGGACGAAACTCTTCACGTGTAAGTGTTTTACCTGCTCCTCCAGCTGCTGCTCCAGCTGGGCGATGACGTCCTCCTTCTCCTGCACCGACGCCTGCAGCTCCTGGCACCGCTGAAACAAACGCACCTCTGAGTCTCCGGACTGACTGTCCGGAGCCTTCAGCTTCTCCTCCATCCACTGCACCTGAAATCACACGCGCATATACACATGGTACACACACCAACACATAAGGGCACATGGCCACACACACACACACACACACACACACACTTTTGTTTGGGTCCTTACCTGCTGGTGAGCGGTGAAGGCCCGTTTTTCCGCATCGATCACCTGCGTCTCCAATTGTTGGATCTGGGAAGGGAAGAGCACGATGTTTGATTTCATTTATAAGAAATAATAATAATAAATACTGCATCTGAGCTGAAATGAGTCCTCCATGTCCCCTCAGCTCTTCTGACCAGGATGTTTGCGCACACATGGAGGTGAAATACCAACTCCCCTTCAGCCCCGAGCCAAACACAACAGCACCAAAAAAAGCCAAAGAAAGTGCTGCGTGCCGGAGCCGAACGAGAACTCAAGATAGCGAAAGGAGCAGATGCTTTGCAGCTGGTCTCGGGCATTTATGACTCAAACGAATGTTCAGAATCACAATTGGGATGCTCAAAGTTGACACATGCACATTGGCACTTTAGGCATTTCTCAACAGGCACTTCCTCATATAAAATCCCATCATAAAAAGCGGCACATTTATATCTGATTTGCTTGAATTTGCAGCTCAATCTGCTGACATTTTCTACAACCTCATGACTGTGCAGTTCATTCACTTTCCATAGCTTGTTTATGTCGTCCAAATCTAAATGAGCTATTGCCAACGGTTGTATCGTCATCGGATATGTGGTATTTTCATTATTGCTAGCTGCATGACGATAATCCAAAGGTTATCAATTATGATTCAGCAGGAAAAAAAAACAAAACAACTACTGTGACTAAAACATGAAATCAAGATTTTAGGACTGAAAATCATAAACAACTGGTTGATTAGTACGCTCCAATGTATGACGTTCTCCTCCCTTGTGTCACTGTACTCTGTAACATGTTGGAACACACTGTATATGTCAATAAAGTTGTGTTTCAATAGACCTTTAGCTCTGTATATTAGCTACTACAACAACTAATTCTGTTTTTGCAATGGCTCCATTTGTTTGCAACACCTGTACTTACTGATGTGGTTTGATTTCTGCAGGAGGGCTGCATATGGCACCTTTAACCGGTTGCGTAATCATGACGAGGTGTCACGTCTCTATAAAAGGTACAACCAGCGCTTTGTGTACTGAGATCAGAGCAGAGCTTGTGGAACCTGGTAGGAGTGTGTTAAAACTGCAGCAGGTCACACAGCTCGGACACACACACACACACACACACACACACACACACACTCGGTTGGACACACAGACCAATACACTGGATGCGCACATGCACGGGGAAGAGAGGCCCTGTGGGAATCGAGGAGAGAGAGAGAGAGAGAGAGAGATGACTTTATGAGCAACATTCCTCTGAAATTCCTCAGCTCAAAGTGGCGGAAGCAGCAGACGAACCAGTGTCTTCTGAGGAAAACTCTCTCCAACCTCAGCGGCTTCATGAAGTTAAAATATGTCGGAATGCCGAAAAACCTGGGAATTCTCCAGGTGGCTACTCTACAGCCGCCGCGGTGGAAAACATTTTTGCCACACATGCACGTATGCACATACAAATTAGACTGGATTAGAGGAAACTTCTAACAGCACCCTGTGGTGGAAGTTGGGCCGGCAACACCGGAGAATCGGATGTAGCTAAGAATAGCAGCGGAGATAACGAAGGAAGCCATTTATTGTAGAGTAAATATATGTACAGCAAACAAAGCCTCCCCGTCCCCAGTGACGGATTCACAGGTTAAAATATGGTCCGCCAATCATAGAGCCAACAGCCAAGACCCAGCAGTGGCTGCCTCCTCGAAGTCTGTCTTAAAGGCACCATGTTGAGTTTTTTGACATGCATTCATCGCTTTTTTATTTCCAATGCGTGAACGGAGGGTAACGTAACTTAAATAAAGTTACGTTAAAAAAAGTTCTTAGCGCTGACGTTAGCTAAGAATTGGAGTCTGCTGACATCAGAAACAAACCGAGTCCAACACAGAGCCCACACGGCTTGCTACCGTAGCCAAATACTGAGCCTTGAGGGGACAACTGCCGTTTGCCAATGACTTAATGAGCTAATGTTACGAAGCAACCAATGCCAGCTCCATGCAGTTTCCCTTTAATATTTCCCTTTTAAGTTTTAGACTTCCTAATACCTTCTAGGGCCATTTATGAGCAAAATAAATTCAACGCTTTTGATACCATGCATTACTAAAAAAAACATTTATCTTTTCTTTTTGCATTCCTCCCCACAAATTCCTAAACGTAACTCTAAGTTCCTAGTAATGTGACTTAGTGCAAACTTTGAGAAGAGGAAAATGACTTCCAGCCAACACACTCATGCCATAATGTGGTGCTGTGACGTTTCCAACTACTTGTTGGTGTCCACTGTGGTTCCGCTACATGCCCTGTAGAAATCAACAAATTAGCGCTCACATTATTTAATGCAGCTGCTGTTCTGTTTCCTAACCAAACTGTGTTATGTGTGTAAACTACCGTGAAGAGCGACCACTGTATTTAGCTGCAGTGTGGATGCAGCCCGGCGGAGACTGGCATGGCCCGCCTCCAGCTTTCCCCCCTGCTTCTGCTAACTTCCAGAGACCAGAGGCAGTGGACCCAGCTCCGTCCAAAAGCAGCCACACCCTGCCGGAGCCGCTCAGTCTTTCCACTGCTCAACGTCCTCTGGACCAAGGCGGAAGAAAGGCCTTTCGTGCAGCCACTGTTTCACTTGCCATGTCAGTGTGATTTTGGAGAATCTGAATCTGCGGACAAGATTTTATGAGATCACGTCACTGTGTGTCCACGCCAGGCCTGGAGATGACTGTTGTACACCTCCTGTGTATTTATGTCGGTGCTTTCACATCTGGATGTGGAGATGATGTGACTAAATGCATCCTTTTGTGCTGATAAAAACTGTAAGAAGCTTTTTAAAACAAAAAAAAAGTGACAAATATAACAATAACGTAGATACATGACTTCTCTGCATGAATTCTCTCGATGTAGTCCTGTAGTTATTTGGGTCTTACGAACCACAGAAACACTCGCAGATCACTTTCACTTTAAAGAAAAAAGTATTTGCCAATTGAACTGACTTTTACCGTGAAAAAGGTTAATGCATCTCACACACACACACACACACACACACACACTCTATATAGATCCTCTGCTGCACCACAAACGCCAAAAACCACATGTGCCTCTCTCAATAACAGATATAGCATCTG
This sequence comes from Enoplosus armatus, assembly GCF_043641665.1. Taxonomy (NCBI): domain Eukaryota; kingdom Metazoa; phylum Chordata; class Actinopteri; order Centrarchiformes; family Enoplosidae; genus Enoplosus; species Enoplosus armatus. The sequence continues at coordinate 20,400,003 of NC_092191.1, forward strand.
GCAGAGAACAGCATGTTAATTACAGGGCATGTCTGCTGTAGGCTCGAGCTGGAGACAACACACACACACACACACACACACACACACACACACACAGACATAACAACATATAAAAACCCATAAACACATGTGCAATGCTGATGATATTCTCCTGTGTATCAGACCATGTGTGCAAGTGTGTATGTTTTCCTCACTCTGTATGCTATATATAGGATGAATAAGGCCTGTGTGTGTGTGTGTGTGTGTGTGTGTGTGTGTGTGTCATATCCTGTGCAGCTCAGTTGGAATGACCAATGAGAGGTTAAGGTTTACATTATGGTCATTTCAAGAGTTACAGCCCATTGCCTGCTCTCTAAAATGTACTCACACACAGCATGAGTACTCCTGCTGCCTCACTGTGTCGACGCCTTACAAACACACACGCCGCCCCCCCCCCCCCCCCCCCCCCCCGTCCCCCCCCAGCCTCCACAACCTCAGAAAAAAACGCTCTATCACCTCTGCCGTCAATTCCCTGTTCAGATCCAAACTCCAGCTCAACTTCCATTCCTGGAATTCCACAACTGGCGCTCTGTGGCCAACCTCCCCCTGAACTCCATCCACCCACCCACCCACCCACCCCCTCCACCCCATCGCTCCATCCGCAGCCAGCTCACAAAGCCTCTTTCTGTAGACGCTACGACTCACAGTGCTGACCTACAGACCTACAGGTTTAATACCGAATAGGTTGACCAAACATAGTTACAGCTAGCACTTATTATTATCATAACCTTTATTTAAACAGGGAGGGCCATTGAGAGGAAGCTCTCTTCTACCAGGACGCCCTGATTACAGTGCATATAAAATAATAAAAGCACACGAATACAGTATACATCAACAAACTGTACAACAAACAGGCCAAGGACGTCTTATTAAAAGGGATTAGCTTGTCTAATTTTACAGACACTTGTGTGGAGGACAGTGTTTCGTTTCATGTGACACGTGAGATACCCAGGAAGTTTGCCAAGAAGTGCCTTGCAAATAAATAAAGTCCGACTTCCACCCAACTTTCTCATATAGTACACAGCGATGCGTTCAAAAGCCGTCCCCAGTTATGGACCTGAGGGCGGAATGATAGACTGCATCCAGAGGTTTAAGGGTAGAGGCAGGAGAGTGCATATAAATGACATAACCACAGTCTATAACGGATGAAAAGGTTGATTGAACAATTTCCTTTCTGCAGAAGCAAATGATCGATGGACACGCATGAAGAAAAGCAACGTCTGTGTCAAGGGTAAGGAAAAGCCTAATAGCCTCATAGCTAAATAGTAGTCCTCATCTATGGGATGTGTTTAGGCGGCTAGAGTTAAATACAGTAAATATATATATTAATGACAATTTTGACATCCAGGTAAGGCGCATCATACTATCTTGGAACCTGCTGACTGTGACTGACATGTCAGATCTGACACATGATTGGTCCACGTGGCCAGTGAACCCCACCCAACCACAGAGGAGGAAGTTGTGTTTCTTTCCAAAAGTGGAATCAATCAGAATGGAAGGCCAAACCAGAATGTGCTACTCCACCCCCTTGTGGTTTTGGTGTGTGTCTACTCTATGTACAGTATGGATATATATATATGTGTGTGTTTGTGTGTGTGTGTGTGTGTGTGTGTATTCTTATGGGTGTCGTTTCCCTCTAAAATATTCTATATTGTAGAGGGAACCAAAACCCATGAAAAGATCAAAACCATCTTACTGATCCTACTTCTAGTAGTGTGTGTGTGTGTGTGTGTGTGTGTGTGTGTGTGTGTGTGTGTGTGTGTATCCACAGCTTGATGTCTTCTTCCTCTGTGCCACAGAACATTGTGGATTGACATGTTAACATTAAAAACACATCAATGAGCCACACTGTTACTGGGTGACATGTTCCATCTCACATACACCATCCTGACTAACTACTAACCACCAAATGTGGATTCATCCGCAGCTGAAAATAGTCCCAAACCAATTTCCATTGGGAAATGATTTAGCCTTTAAAAAATGAAACTACATATTTGTGATCACGTCCTCTGCAGGGTGGGGGTTGGGGTTGGGGTTAGAGAGCCACAGTGTCGTGATAAGCCATCTTGGATTGTAAAAGGGTTGGATTCTATTCATTTATCATTTGCATTTCACCGCAGATAGAATAAAGGAACAGCGAGTGTGTTAGGACGAGGGGGGGGGGGGGGGGGGGGGGGGGCTGACAGAAAATGCAACACACATGGCCTCTTTGTCTCCATCATGAGATGTGTAGCCTACTGTTACAGCTGGAGGCCCCCGCTGGCCAAAAACTAACGTCCCTCCCAAATAGCTGCACCCACACACATATCGTGAGTTTTCACTTTTGTGCAGAGTCTATGTTTAAAGATGAATTTTGACTTGACCTGCGTACATACGCGTGCACACACTGCTTCAACTTCAACACACACACACGCACACATACTATTTACTAAACTGGGTATTTCCTCCCTTGGGCAGCTCAATCTTAACACAAGGCTTCATTTTTTTTCCCTCTTGCTTTTTCTTCCCCTCGTTCACGCTCACAGGCTTTCTCGGACTTCAGCAATTTGCCAAGTCCACCCGGATTCCTGTTAATTAGTTTTCAACTGACTCAATTAGACAGATTCCTTTACACTTCATAACGCTGTCCAATAATTAACATTTAGATTTTAAAATATACTGAGTTGTAAAGAAATCTTATATATATATATATATATATATATATATATATATATATATATATATATATAAAAAAATGGTAAACAACTTCTTAACAAGTCATTTAGTCCAGTTTTATTAAATTCCCTGTTACGTAGCGCAGAATCTGCTAGTGGGGTATTTGACTTGATTCTCATGCAGATCCTCTGGATGTTAAATTGAACATGTTCTTGATCTGCCGGTGAGTTGAATCTGCTTTCATCTTACTTCTAAAAACTGGCGAAAGCTCATGTAAAACACAAGAAATAATGGAGCATCTTTGGCCAGATGTTTTATTAATTTAAAGAAAAAGAACTCAGAACTAGGTGGATGTCTATGTGCTAAAGAAACATGGCTTGTTGTTACTACAGGAAGTTAATTGCTTTCAAAATAATGACACTCATATAATACATGCTGCACTCTACCTGTTGATTTCCAGTATAGTAATGCTGTAGTTGTATCAATGAATGGACACCAGAGGCCTGAACTACAACAGAGTGAATCACCGCTCAAAATGGACTCCTTCATCCTTCTATTAGCCACCTATCAGTGAGATATTTGGGGGATTTTGTAGTGACGTCCATGCGCCCCCGCGCAGCTTTAAAACAACAAGCTCTGGCTGAGGCGGTGGGAGCCGCGATAGAGACAAAAACATCAGCGGGGGTCTGGATGTTAACATGATGAGCTCATAGCGTCAGGAGGTCAGGGAGCACACGGTGACAGGGTCATTCTACAAAAAAAAAAACCTGAGCGTGAGCGAACGACAACGACATGTTAATTCTGACAGCTGGTTCTAGTGAACCTGCCCAACTAAACTTCTGGCAGGTTCACTGAGTCTTGGGGAACTTGTGGAACTGGATCAATCACAAATAAAACATATTGAATATCAGCGTATAATACCTGTGGTTCAAAAGCATTTTATTTGTCAGTACTGGTCCTGGTTGAACTCTGGATCAGGGAACTAAATCAAGTCATCTTCTGTATGTGGTGAAGATGAAGGGATTACTGCTATTCTTCATCAGATTTACAACAACCGCACTGACCACATATTACAGAGCACTGAGCAAAACAGGTCAATACAGGCTGAGAGCTATGAGATGGTGACCCAAGTTTAATAAAGCCTTTTCAAACTAACACGAGAGGCCACTTGAGATTTCAACTGGCGCACGATACAGACAAGGCAACCAAGCTCTAATATACTAACACTGAGTAAACACCACTGAAGGAGAAGAAGTAAACTGGTGGAGACGATATAACATTATAGTTGCGCAGAGGCTTCTGGAAAACACATTGCATGTTATTCTGAGTTTAATGGTGTGTTTTATGATGTCGAGTGGAAAAATGCTTTCAACGTAGTTAAATTCAACCTGTCAAACAGGATGGAGAAGGCCAAAACTATGCAGCAGAGACTTTCACATGTGCTACGTGGGCTGCAAAAACCCACCGAAGCCAGTCTTTCTTCCAAGCCTCTCCCAGAGTTTGTTTTGCTGTCCAGCTGAGCTTACTTTGACTCTGTAATTGACAGGAGCTGGGTCAATCCCATCATGCAGTGCGTGGCGGAGCCCTGTGGTCAGACTGCTGTTTACATTAGAGCTCTAATCAGCCTCCCTGGAGAGCAGCTTCAGATCTAGGCCACTGAGCAGTTTGGGCCGGCCCAGTGGAGGGACGGCCCGCTCTGCACCCACCAGACACACCACAACTCTCTGTTTGAGAGTGGAAGTCCTCCTGTACTTATGAGGACCACATGTTGAAGATTCTTTTATCTAGACATCGTCTTTGGTGCCCACATCTTCCCAGCCATCAGCTACGGCAGTTAGCTGTGTATCCTCCAGCCTGTACCTCCGGAAATCGACTGAGGTCCGCCATCACTGAGGAGGTTCCGATCCCTTACATGCATCTCGGAGGAGACAAGGAGCGAGAGGAACCACAGGTGTACTCTAGGCCAAAGGTTTTCACCGAGAGGCAACACCACTACAACAAGAATCAGTTTAGAGATTGAATATCTGATCAGATGGGACAGTAAAAGGAACGGCTGGCTGTGAAATTAATATTATTGAATGACTGTGAAATACTGTGGGTTAAGCAAGCTACCCATGGAAACAGCACCACCAGCATCTTCATCTTCTTCTTCTATTACATTCTGTTTCAAGTGCATCTTGGCTCATTCAGGAAAAGTAGTAAAAAAGTAGTAAATCTAAATATTAGCACTACGCATCTGCACAGCTGTGGTTGTTATTAGTCCTGAACAGGTGAGACTCACTTTACCTGCCTCCTGCAAAGGCAAAAGATTCTATTTAGAGGATTTGAATCCGTTCTCTCCCTCACATCCGTTCTGCAGCTGGATGGAAAGCACCCTTTCTGTATGCAGAGACCTCTCACCTGTGTAGCAGCGTCACTGCACACTTCCCACTCGCTCAGACACAGTGACAGATTTACAGAATTAAGCTTCCTCGGACGAACCTTGTCAGCAGTGAGCTCTCGAATCTTGATGATCTGCACTCTGAACTTAACGAGCAGCGCCTCCAGGACCATGCACTTCTCCTTCCAGTCCTCCTGGCTCATGGCCTCCTCCCCCTCCGCCATACCGCCTGACCCTCTGGAAAATGGAAACAGACAAACACACAGCAGTGAGAGGCAAAGAGTAACTACATCATAATACAGTGGTCCGCTGTATGTTTCCTGTGGGAAAATATTCTTTTCATTTCCCCCTTCCACGGGGAGGTGGGGGATCAGGGTCAGCTTCGAGACAGCTGTCCTTGAAGCTGGTTTGGATTCAGTGTCCTGCTCAAGGGCACTTCTGCAGTGGATGACTGCTGACGTGGGGGTTTCACATAACTTGTCTTGTTCTGACAAAGACGGGTTTCTGAAGGACAATCAAAATAACCATCATTTGTGCGCAGCTATTCAAGATCTTAAAACCAAAAGCTCCAGGTATTCAGTTTTCCCCAGAACTGTACTGGTGTCAGGGTGGAAACATCTCCGAAACAGCACTGAAACTCATGAAGACTGATGCATACTTCATCATATTCATCCTGCAATGGAAAACAGTCACTGGACCATCTCTGATTTTTTAGATGGTCCAGTCTTATATACTTGCAAACCAACATACAGCATCTTTCTAACCCAAAAACAAGCAAACATATCTCGACACACACAAAAAAAAAGAGAGGTTTGTTGTTGTGCAGATGTTTTGCCACCAGCCAGCACCTGAAATATTCCAGGGTCGAACCCAGCTGGACCAGTGTGAGCAGTGGGCGTATCACTTAGCTTAGCCAAACAGAAAAACACCACCGTTGCTCCAAAAACACCTCGGCACCCTCCGCGGGACGGACTTGCATCATGTTTTCCAGAGCTATCGTAGGCAAGCGGGCGGTAAACAACGCAGAGAGAAGGGAGAGATGGGAGATGAGAGAGAGACAGATGAGGAGGACAGCAGCGGGAGGAGGAGGACGATAGAAAGCCTGGGCTTTCTCTTCCAAAGTAATAACCTCTCATTACCAGCCTGGCCTCCTTACAAAGAGACTGCAAACATGTGTGGAGGAAGGCCATAAACTGGTTTCCACAGGCTTATTTCTGTTGCCTGTTTGCTGTGGTAAACACTGACGAAGGCAAGGGGGGGGGGAAAGAGCTCTCATCCCACAAAACAAAACAACATATGACATATTGCATGTGCCTACAAATACCTATAGAACACCATGCCATAAGAGCTAAGGAACTATGATGCCTTATATCTATTCTTACACGATACACGTTATATTTTTAACTTTTTGTTACAAATAAACAAAGATACTTTGTCAACAAACACTTTAAAATACCTAGCGTCATTTTTCATATTACACAAGGTATAGTACCTTTGTAATAGTTGCCTTATAGGGCTTTTTTTTTATTATTCTTTATGTTTTGCTGCAACAGTTCGGTTCAGTTGAGATGCAACTTGTAAGTACATATTTTTAAAACTCCAATTGGATCCTATGAGAATATTAGTCAGTTTTCTAGATGTATCTGTTCTGCACGCTCGTCTGTTCCCTCGCCTCCAAGCGTCATTCCACAGTGATGATAAAAGGATGTGGTCAGTGGAAAACATTAAAGGCCATTTAACCCCCTGAACCCTGACTCTGGCTTTCTTTTTGTCTCTTTCTCCCCGTGATTATCTTCCTCTTGGCGAACTTCCTGTTGGGTAAAGTCGGTGTCAGTGGAAAGAGACAGTGTGTCTGAGTGCGTCCCTGTGTTTTGGGGAGCCATTGAAAGCTGAAAGATCCCCCATTAGTCACTTTTTTAGGTATCTGAAGTGAAGACTTGCCGTGTGTGGAGATAACCCACTACTGGCTGGGAAATTATGACAAACGACTGGAAGCAAAGTACACAAAAAACATTGAGATAATATAAGTTGGTTAATTTTCTGGACAGTGAAGGAATTCCCCCAAATTTCCTGAGACTTCTCAGAGACTTAAAATAGTCAACAGTTGAGCCACTCTGAAGCAAAACATGTGACTTTAAATGGTTTGTGGTCCTTGAAATCTAGCCCATAGAGACTATAACACATCACTGCTCGTGTGTTTTTGTTTCCTGTGACGTCACAAGAATATTTTGACATTCAGTTTACAAAAAAAAAAAAAAAAAAAACTTCTACTATTGTTTAGATTTTAGAGGACAAAGCTGAATGTAACACCAGCGAGCAAAAGACACACGCAGCACCACTTTCTTTGCCTGAAAACGGCGCAGTTTTTGAGGGATGGCAAACAGCACAGTTTACTGCTGCGTGTCCTCAGTCTAAATCATCTATTTCACATCACTGTAACACCAAACAGCGGCCAGCTGAGGAAGTGGTACTCAGCAAAGTGCTAATTTGTCCCACAAGTGAATGAAAAACGCCGTTTGAACCATTCTTGCTATATATATAAAAAAAAAGACATTTAGCCTAGCTGTGTCATTTAGATCCACAACTCTCCGCCGTTTCCCATTTAATTCAAAAACTACAATTTTCTTCCAAGTTTCTCGACTTACCCTTGAGAATATTTGACGGATGGAAACTACGCGAGGGACTTCAACGCCATGTCGACTCCAGCGTCTACGCGTTTCTTGTTATTCCTGTGGAGAACATCCTAATTCATGAGTAAAAAACGGTGAATTTCTCTCTTTCCCAAAGGATTTCATTCCAGCTCCAAGGCTGAAGTTAGGAGACGGGCTGGATTTAAAGGGTGTGGTTTCGCACAACACGTCCAATCACACATTCGGTGGGCGTTTCCTCTGCGCAGCAGAACCGCTGAGACGGTGTTTGACTGACGCATGGTGTCCACCAATAAGAAGCCGGAGCGCCGTTTCATGGACAAGCCAGCTTCTGAAGGCGGTCTGTGACAATTGGTCGGAAGTGACGTCTCACATGTGCAAGCATGGGCCATTGGTGTGTCAATTGCGAGAACAATACAGGAGGCTAAATAAATATGGCTTCAAATTAAAAGTTGTATAACATACAAGTGAGTCTGTAAAGTCTGTTCAATCACACATATTGCACAAAATAATGTATTGTAATTGTTGAATCAAATAAAAAATATAAATAATAACAAAAAGTAGATTTGAGAGGCATTTTCTTTTGTTATTGGGCTTTTTTTTTTTTAACAAGTTTGTTTTATTCTGTAAAATTCATGCCGGAAGTGAAAGCGTTTTATCCTGGAGCTTGACGTCAGATACAACTACCGGCTGAAGCAGAAGAGCCCCAAGTAAACCTCATGCTGAATTGAGGTGAATGCTACTTATATTTCACTTTACACTTTTATTTAGCCGTTCGACTCTTTGCGAGCGTCCCGTAGTTGCTTCAGTGTTTGCTGTGTCTGTCTCGCCTTTTAATTTTGGACGTGGAGTCACTGCCATACAGCTAGCAATAGTTGGCTAACATTAGACCTCTTAACCAAGGTAAAGCTAAAAATGCAGTCACTCTAGAAAGTGTGGACATAAAGTTTCGTGTGTATTTGTATTTGTGTGTGTGTGTGTGTGTGTGTGTGTGTGTGTGTGTGTGAGAGTGTGAGAGAGAGCGATAGATAGACAAACAGAAAGCGGTTGGGTGTGACATGTATAAAGAATAATTTGCGAATATCCAGTCCAGTCTGTGTTCCCCACAACCCACCCATATGGCGGGTTTTTATTATGCATTGTTTTAGATAAACAGTCTATGGGAATGATGTAACACACGCAGGGCAGAGTCATCATGGTGGTGAAGAAGAAGACAGCCAAAGTGGAGGCGGTGGTTCTGGATGAGGAGAAACTGCACACACTGATAGGTAATGTGGCCAAACTACTGATGAGCAAACTAACTAAAAATCAAAGATCCTGTTCGTGCTCCTCCAAAAGATATTACATGCCAATGTACAGTCAAGGTGTGTGTACCCTACACTCCACTACTAGGTTATGTATGTCATAGTGTTTAATGTTTAGCAATGTGTGATCTTTCTCAGCGTCCCTCTCTGTGGATGGAGGAGAGGATGGAGCCAGGCAGGTTGCCCAGACCCTGCAGTCCTGTTTGGAGCTGACGGAGCCAGTGCAGCAGATCCAGCTGGTTAAAAAGGTTAGTGTGTAACTTTATTAGTGTGTGTGTGTGTGTGTTTTCATTATTTAACAAACTGTGTGCATGGGGTGCTACCAGATGGTATATGACCACTGTGTGTGTCCATACTGCACCAGGCAGGGTCCCAGCTGGAGGCCCTGAGTGAAGAGCAGCCTGATGCAACTCTTCTAGAGGCCTGCCTACACACCCTGTCTCTGGTCTACACCTCCCTGCAGGCCAAGAACCCCCTAAGACGAGCCATTGCCAGGTACACAGCTAAACTTTAGTATTCTTAGTTTGGAAGGAAATGAGATTGAGACGCAGCCTATAATGTAATTTCAGTGGTCACTTCCTAATGAGGCAACCAGATTTTATTCTGCCTTCAAATGGCAAACAGCAAGTTGACTTCGCTGAGTGAAATTGAAAATCCTAGAATTTAAATCCTGACAATAACAATGTTAATTCCATATCAATGTAAACCTCATGACCTGGCTGAAGCCGTGACAATAGAGATGGAGATGCAGGTTTAAGGCAAGAAATGAATTATTTAGTTTAACAAAAGCGTGAAGTTGACACAGCAGTTACCTGCAGCAGCTGACGGACTGTGAGTAGGTCTGAGTTAGGACTTAGGAGTCCTCTGACGCAGGAGCTACTTTCAGCGCTAATAATAAATAAACGACTCCCAAAGTTAGGACTGACACCCCCCATATTTTTAGGAGTTTATCTTAACGCCACCAGTCAGGAGATACTTTTAGCCTTAGGATGTAAGAATAAACAACATGTTTCTGTGTCGCTTTACTCAGTGCCTTAGGTTCAGTACCGGCCTGGCTACAAGAGCGGACTGTAAGCAGTTTGTCCGCCTGCTTGTCTGACTGTCTGTCCAACCCAACTCCAGAGCAGTATCCACACATCGTAGACACCATCACTGCCTGTCTGGATGGCTTCGCTCTCGGTGAGTGGGGGTGGTTTTGCTCATACTGCAGATTTATTCTACTGTTGATCACTTCAGATATCAGATGAGTCTTACTTCTTGTCGTTAAGTATACCTTTTCAAAATTCCCCAGGCGAGAGGTGCATTAATAGACTGCTGCCTGAAGGTTAGTGTCCAATTTACTTGTTTTAAAAAACAAATTTCTAATTTCTAGAAAAGCCTCTCGTTGACTCTCCTCTCCTCTATGTAGTGTTGCAGTTCCTTCACAAGGGATTGAGTGAATACCTTCAGCAGAACAGGTATTGAGGCATTTTCTGTATTCCATATTTCTCCAAATTTCCCCTTTCCTATCTGTTTTGTACTTGCAAAAACTTGTTTTCAGCAGAGAGGGTGTACTATGCTTCTTGGGTGCATTTATAGTCTCATCAGCCAGGTTACATGTCGATACATGAGGGAAGCTGGCGACAATATGTAGCTTGTTGTTGATCCTTTGTCGCCCCCTGCTGTTGTCCAAGTGGTCTAGCAGGACGTCACATTGCCCAGGCCCAGCTGATGCAGTCCTGCCTGGCTGTGGTAAAAACCTCCATGCTGGTGATCCAGAGATCCCAGGAGACCATCGGCGCTGTCCTGCAGGCCAAACAACAGAGTCAGCGCAGGCTGGAGGACACGCTGAGCAGCCTCTTGGGCTGCTGCATACACATCCTCACTGATGGTAAGAGACAGAACTCAAAAATGTGGAAACACCTGGCACATACAGAGACCCAGCTGATAGCAGTGGACATGTAGACCTGCTTCATTTCAATGCGGAAATATCTTTCAACATCCATCCTTACTAGTCATTTATCACGTGTTCTCAGAAGAGGTATTAAAATTCAGTATCAAATGACACACCTTGTTCCCGATGTCTCCCAGTGTTTAACGGGGGCAAACCTCTGCTTTTTCCCAAGATATGGGAAAATCTTTCGCTTTGTTTTTAAACATTATGAATGAGTCTCAGTCGTAGTAGCTGGTGGTCATGGATAGTGTTTTTCATGAACTTCCCAAACTTCTGATTGCTCCATTGCTTCTTCCCTCCTCTGCTCCTTCTGTTTCTAGAGGAGTTCATCCAGTCAGTCCAGAGTACAGCCGGCATGGCTGTAGTGTTGTTGACCAGGTCTGCCATGGGTTGTGGAGATGAAGTTGCCTCTGTGGTGAGTAGAGGATGAAGAGTTCTGGATAAATGTGCACAGTATGCATACATTTTGAGAATATTTACTTACTACGTAAAGCAGTTGCAGATTGGTACTTCATTAAAACTTTCAACATCATACACAGTAAAAAACGTGTGGCAAGAAATAGTTCCTATCTGCAGGTCCTTGAAAGTCTTTGAAATATTTTTTTAACTGATCTCAATTCATGGCATTCTTTTGAAATGTTCTCGGTCAGGTGTGCAGTTTGCTGCGTAGCTCGGTGCAGGGTTTAGACTCAGCCCCTCAGTGGCTGAAGCAGAGGTGTGAGCGTCTGTGCACCAGTGGCCGCCCGCCAGGTGTCTCTCTGTATCTGTGTCATGGGGCTCTGGCCATGTTGAGCTGGAAGGGCGCTCTCCCAGGGCCCCAATGGGAACAGTTGCTGCTGTTGGTCCCAAACACGCTGCTGGAGCTAGATGTCAGGTAGGTCCGCCTCACTGATCCCCATTCAGTGCTGACTATCCTAGAGTGCAATGCTTTCATCTTAGAAGACGGATCACAACTAAAATTAGGCTAAAAAGTCCTTTGAAACAAAGAGTTTGGTAACATTTTGTCTGAATACTTGAAAAGTGTAAATAGCATGTCTGTTATTTTTCTCTTTGCCGTAGTATAAAGGAGTCCAGTACAGCCATGGTGGTGGCTCGGGTGCTGACCCTGTGGAGCGGTGCTGCCCTGGACTGCCTGCAGGGGGAGAGGCAGCCCTGCCCTCCCCACCTCCAGCAGTCCCTCAGTGGAGGCTCTGAGCTACAGCGACACCTGCTGGAGCACATCTACTCCCACTGGGAGCACCCACTGGACGGAGTCCGCCACCAAACCCGCTCCCTGTTCCGCAACCTCCTCCTCCTACATCAGCACACCAACCCCTCCACCTCTGACCCAACCAAGGACCCCTACATCACAGAGCTCACCCAAAGCCTGCTGGGACTGGAGTGGCACATGAGGGGGAAGTACGGCTCCTTGGGCTGCTTCGTGGAGCTCTATGGGGCAGGGTACCTGCTTGACATCCAGCCCTGGCTGCCTTCATGTCTCCTGGGCCTGATGGGTGACCAGACCCTGGCTCCTTATGCCAGTGACCTCCTGGAGAGGCTGTTTGTCAGCCACAAGGCCCAGCTGGCCAGTGAATCTGGAGACACAGAGGGCTGGATGGATCGTTGGCACCAGACGTGGGTAACCCCCCTGCTACAGGTGCTGTGCCGTGCCAGATTGGACCAGACCACATACATCCTGGACTATTTCCTGCCCAAGCTGCTACGCTGCAGCCCCTCCAGTTTGGCGCACATGGTGCAGGCCTTGCAGGACACACCGCCTTGCAGCGCAGGTAAAGGCACAAGTACACACAGGTCTGCACATAAAAACACATCCCATATATCTGCAACCATTTCCTCTCTCTGGTTATTGTCATGATATGTCGGCTGCATATTGATGCGTCTCACCTTTGTTGTTGTTTAACACAGTCGTGACATAATATGAAAGCTTTTTTTTTTTTCCTATCCTTTTAGGTCCTTCAGGCAGCAGGGGGGCACTGGGAGCTCTCATGACGTGCCTGCGGGCAGCCAGGGCCCAGGGTGTTGTTCCATCCTCAGAGGAGGGTCTGTGGGGAGGACTGGTGCCCCTCTTCCTACTCCAGCAAGCACTGGTACACAAACACGATCAAGTGAGTGTCTGTATCCTCGGGTGCATCCTTTGTTTTCAGTGTTGCAGGTATTGTTATCTTTTCATACATTTTGTGTGGCATATGTCTTGGATTTCCACCATATTTACGCGTGATCGAATCCTACCGCCCAGGTGAGGATGGACGCTTTGGGGTTAGTGTGCGAGAGCCACCGCAGCACTGAAGTTCTGACCTCACAGGAAATGGACCTGCTCCGTCACTTCCTGCTGCCTAATCTCAACAGCCAGTCACCGGGCGTCAGACAGCAGACAGTCAGCCTGCTGAAGAAGGTCAGCCGTTTACCTCACATTTTATATTCGCACTGAAATGTGAAGCATTTGATTTAATGTTGGAATCAAAACTGTCACTTCATGGAGCTTGACGCCCTCTACTGTGCAGTTGCTTTGCAGAATGAAGGACAGCACTCTGCTGCTGCAGAAGAGGCTGATCCAGGAGAGAGACCAGGAGCAGAGAGACAGAGACCAACACACACTACATCTGTACAAGGTATACCACACACACACACATACACACACACACACACACACACACACACACACACACACACACACACACACACACACACGTAACACAACAATGCAGCGGCCTGCCTCTCTCCAGTTTTATAAAAATGAACTAAAGGGCTCGTTGCGTGTTTTGCCTGTGGTGTAGGAGTTCCTGCGCTGGCTGTGTGTGAGGCTGCTGGAGGTTTTGCTTCCTGGAGCTTCCTTCTCTAAATGCCTGATGTCCCTCCACCTGCTTTGTCTACTGGGCCAGCTCTTCACCTTCAGCACTGGTACACAGCACTGGTTATATATGACATACAAGACTGTGGTTTTATGGCAAACACAATATATTGCAAAAGTAGATATTTAATGATATCATCACTGGAAATGGCCTTTTTACACTTTTGAATTAAAAAAAGAATTTGATAAGTAAGTCAGTTCTGTTTGTCTTATTGTCATTTTGACTGCCATGGCTGAACTATTATCATACACACTTTTTAAGACAATACCACACCAGACATACAGTCAGTCATACCGTTTGTATAGTACATATAAATGTACCAAAGAGCTCAGTACATAGTGTTGTATTTCGTCCAACACGCTCCGAGCAGTTTGGAGTTTGCTGCTTTACTCAAGGACACCTCGCCGACGATGCTTGGCACATTTCACGCGATGGCAGTGGCCAGCTCACAGCTCTGGAATACATCTTTCTGTTGGTGTCTTTTCATTACTGGCCAGCCTCTTTACTTTGATGCCAACCTGGCGCTCCAGCTGGCTCAGCGTATGCTCTGCCTCTTGTCCCTCGCTGTCCCCTCCTGTGTTTCCTTCACCTCCACCTCTCTGGTTTTCCTCAGGGCCCGATGTGTTTGCCCTCGGCGAAGTCGTGACCTCTGCCCATGCTCAGAATGTCCTCTACTGCGTTGCCAGCAACTTCCTGGAAGTCAAACTGCAGGCCTCGACGTTACTACGGCAACTCCCGCCATCAGCTGTGGGACTACAGGTTAATATGAGGGCCAAGCTCAGGCACTACACACTTCATCAAAATAGGCTGGTTTTTGTTTTGTGTGGACATTGGTTGCATCGCACTGCCACTCTTATTCGATGGGCGATTTAGTATATTTTTAAATGTTAAAAAGTTCTTGTTCATAAAAATGTAGTGTTTACATTGCTGAGATGAATTTGTATGGTAGTGTTTTCAAGTTGTTTCACTTTATGATGGAAGGTGCCGGAGAGGATGGGCTGTGTGCTTCAGGCTGCTCTCGACCTCAGTACCAGCACCAAGCCTTTTGACAGCGTTACAGCAGCCCACCTCCTCAACATGCTGCTCCGGCAGCCGGACCTCAGCCAGGCTCTGCTGCACTGTGCGCAGGAGCAGGGCCTCGATTTCCAGCCTCCTTCCCCCCAGTCGCAGGCTTCTGAGACGGCCGTCTTGGAGCTCAACACACTGGCTGGTAAGATGAATGAATGTGTGTGTGTTTGCACTCTAAACAGTAAAATATCATATGTTAAATAAGAGGATTCTATTGTTCTTCTGTCCTCAGTTGTTCACTTCCTGCTGCGCTGTCTGCAGTTAGAGGTGTCGAGGGCAGAGTCATCTCTCTTGCAAGCAGCAGCTTCCTATCCTCTCTATGGCAGAGCCCACTGCATCACTGCTGTCCTGCAGCATCTAAACACTGAGTGAGCACATGACAACAACACACACACATCTTAAACAGCCTATTTGTATTTGGGTCTGTTGCTTTTCTGTCGGCAGCCGAAGAAAGAAAGCTCTCTACACACTCACACACCTGAGTACAACATGAGCCATGTGCTTACTTTTTTAATGTGTGTGTGTGTCTGTGTGTGTGTGTGTGTGTGTTCAGGAGTTTGAGCCAGACCGAGCAGTGGAGATGTCTGGTGTCAGAGCTGATCGCTGTGTGCTACAGGATGTCTGATGTGGTCTCCCCTGTGGTCCAGAGCTCCTCCCCAGAAGGACTCATCCCCATGGATACTGACTCAGGTAATCTGATCTCTCAGCCTGGCCTTAGGTACACACACTCGAGCGAGCCTCATGGACGAACACTGGTACTGGTATGGTACCTTTTTCCGCTCTATTTGTGGTTTTGTAGTTTTATTAACAAAAATGTCACAGAAGGGTAAAAAGATGAACTTCAGACTGCAGATCTTTAATTCCTGCTGTTGGAAATCAGCTGGTGAAGACAAATTAGAAAAATTAGAAAATATTACTATAAAAAGTCATACTGACAGAAATAAAGAGAGAATGGTTTGACCTGGCCATTCAATGATTTTTTTAAAGTTATGCAGTCCATGACTAAAACAGGAGGCAGTCAAGGGAACATGACAGTCACAGAGACAGAGAGAATACATTCACATTAGGTGATGTTACCCTGACGGGTCGACCTGCATAAAGACCCCGAGGCAGCTTTTGGACTCTTTTCCTTGAGAACTTTCCTGCAGTGATACTGAATTGTATCGTCGTGCCAAAATGTGGCAACAAAATGTCGTCATTTCATTTCATTTTCTTTTTATTTAAAAGGAAAAAGTGTTGTTGAGATTAAAATCCCTTTTTCAAGAGAGACCTGGTCCAGAGAGCTGCATAAAAACAATGTTTCAACAGCAAATGCAAACGTCTGAAGACTGTCACGCACCAGGAAAGAGTAGGCTATAGACAATTCTAACCATAAGCACAGGAAGGGGGGTGCTATAGGGGATGCAGCCCCCCTTCGCTGGCCAAAGCGAGACACAGTGAAATATCCTTTTTACCTTTTGTAAATAATCTCTCATAAGATAAAATAAAATAAAATAATCAGCCCCCCCACTAAAATTATGTTCAAGCACGCATGATTTTAACATGAGTTAATGTAACTGTAAGAACAAATCTGTTTATCAAAGTGAGGCCCATTGTGTGTGAATACGACATGATGTTTTTGTGTGTGTGTGTTCGTACAGAGACGTCAGCAGGTCTGCAGAGGATCCTGCAGGAGATTCAGCCCAGGGACACCAATGACTTCTTCACAAGCGCCAGAGAGCTGGACACACACCACAGAGATGATCACACGCAGACCCAGAGCGCACACGCACCGTCACTGGACACAGGTGAGTTAGTTATACTGATGCCGTTCAACATTACACAGAAAGACGTCTTGCGGTGCCTCATTAGTCTTAACAGTCCAGTAACAGTGTCAGGCTTTCAAAACCCTTGCACTAGTTGTGTCATTTTTATATTTTACTTGTGATAGAAGAGGATTCAGTTGGTGAAACCAACAGTCATCACTGCTTGTGAGTGGAGTACTAGCGATGACCTTATGGGGGCAGTGTTTGACCTTATTTTTGTATGGTCTATTTACACAGTGCACAGTCCAATACTTCTAGGAATCTTATTAAATGATTAACATAACTACTGTAACTCTACAGTGATAAGGGAAATTAAATGGACCTATGCAATACTGTGTGTGTGTGTGTGTGTGTGTGTGTGTGTGTGTTCAGGAATGTGTAACAACAATGACTTCTTTTGGTTTCCATTGAATACAAAGCTTTAACATGGAACATTACATAATAAGACAAATACATCTTTTACTTTAAGTTATTAGGTAATAAACCAAAAAGTGATCAAACTTTCCCCCTGTCACTTTGTCATGTGTGTGTGTGTGTGTGTGTGTGTGTGTGTGTGTGTGTGTGTGTGTGTGTGTGTGTGTGTGTGTGTGTGTGTGTGTGTGTGTGTGTGTGTGTGTGTGTGTGTGTGTGTGTGTGTGTGTGTGTGTGTGTGTGTGTGTGTGTGTGTGTGTGTGTGTGTGTGTGGGCGGGCTCCAGGCGGGGAGGGCTACAGGGTGACAGCGCAGATGGTGCTGGTGTGTTGCTGGCGGAGCATGAAGGAAGTGGCCATGCTGCTTGGACAGCTGTGTCAGAGCCTGCCTCTGCACTACACCAATGACAACACACTCACACACCCTGGGCTCATCACAGAGGAACAGGTGAGATCCTGACGTACTAAACACACTCACACAAACCTCACTCTCCTACTGCTGTTACCTCATGTACAGCAGCAAACTACAATTGGATGCCTCTTGTGTTTGTGGCACCAACATAGACTAATTTAAATAGCACTAAATACTAGATATTGGTACATTCTGATCAAAAATATTACCGACCTATGTCAGTAGGAATTTTCCGACCCACTGGATTGGTATCAGTACCGATACTGACCTTATTACGCAGATCATGTATCACAGTGATCCCTGGCCTCATGTTACCTTACATAAAAAATGATCCCATTGAGTTCCACACAGTGTGGCATCCAGATTTTAAATGTGGAGGAGCACTGGTATTGGTAGAGAAAAGGTCAGATTGGTGCATTCTCATCAGTCTGCTGTGTTAATTCACTAGTAATATGTTACATTAAGAGCTAGAATATAACCAAAGCTATAAACAAACCAAGTATGTTTTCCATGTAAAAAGGTGTCATTATATTTTTCAACTGTATGTGTGTAGACTTACTGTAGCGGGGAATGATATGGATGTGTGTCTGTGTGTGTTTGTGACACCACGCTGGGAGGCTCTTCAATTAGCATCCGCCCTCGTTAGCGCCGTGCTTTCATTTGAGGCCCGACCCTGCTGGTTTAACGGCCGCGACGCCCCTCCCTTTCCACTGCATTCTTTCCAAATCACTTCCACCGCCAGCAGGAAAACACTGAGCGCTGCAAACAACATACCCCCCCCCCCACACACACACACACACATATACACACACATATACATAGACTGACATACAGACAACTCACACAGGAATAGTTGTCTGAGTGGTTCAGCATGTGAACGTCCATAATGACAAGGCTACCAGACATAGGCTGTGTTTGTCTGTGTAGGGGGTAAAGAGTGTGTGTGCATGTGTGTGTGTGTTTGCCTGTTGACCGTGTATTTACACTCCTGAGAGAGAGAGAGAGAAAGTAGGAAGTATTGTACTGTACTATGTGCTGACTGTGTGTTTTTTGTGTTTGCGTGGAGAGCCACAGTTCTTTACTGTCCAGGTTGTTTACCTGCAACGTTTCAAGTAGCAGGAATGTATTTGTGCAGGATAATCACTCAGTCTACTACAGGGTTAGCAGCAGGCTATATGTTAACTATAACTATATGTTATTTATTAGCAATTGGCTTTCCTGTTCTTTTTTTCTTTTATATCTATTCTGTCTTTTTTATAACTTTTATTACTGACATTCAATTCCCATTTTGCCAAAAACTGACATGTGTACCAACAGGCAAGTAGCTGTGTTCACCTTTTTGTTGTAAACATTGGATGTTGGATTGAGTTTACCTGAACCGTACCGGTTCTTCTCCTTTTTTTGACCCCACGTGCTCCATAATATTGTTGCCTATGTGGGGCTTATAAGTTAAAGGTTTTATTTGTGCTTGTCAGTTTGGTCTAACATGTATTTCCAGGTGACAATAAGAAGGCCTAACAAAAGTCTAATTTGGCTTCCAGATACCAGCAGATTCTCTGTAATACAGCAGAGGAGCCAAATGATATTAAAGGCTCAATATTTTGGGAAATATGCTTATTCACTTTCCTGCTGAGAGTCGAATGAGAAGGTTGATGTCACTCTCATGTCTGTAAGTTGAATACAAAGCTACAGCCAGCAGCTGCTTAGCTTACCTTAGCTAGCTTAGCTTATTGCAGTAGTGAGCTTTAGAAGTGCTGGTAGGCATTTGTTACCTTTGGACAGAGCCAGGCTAGCTGTTTCCCCCTGTTTCCAGTCTTTGTGCTAAGCTAAGCTAACTGGCTGCTGGTGGTATCCTCATATTTACCATACAAATGTGAGAATGTTACGATCCTCTGATCGTTTTTTTTTTTTCTCAGCAAGAAAGCGATTAAGTGTTTTTCCCAAAATGTCAAACTACATCTTTGTAACTCAGTAATATTGACGCATAATTGTAGCTCAGATGCTAGCAGCTAACATTGAAACATATTCTGTAGTGATTTCGCTGCTGAAAACTGTTTATGGCATTGAATACTTCTGCACTGAACAATCAACGCAAAGTATTTGAAAATGGTTCAGACCAGATTGTGCATAGACATGTGAAATCCATGTATAGGGCTCAGTTTGGCACATTGCAGTTTGACAACGAGTTTTCCAGTTCCATGCCCCATTAAATGTTTTCAACAGTTTATTCAGTGTTCTCTCGAAAACCAGACGGACACAATATCGGGCCGTCTGAAACAGCCAGGGTTGTTTTAACTGCCACTACAGAAATGGACTCGATAATGATGTCACAACCACAGTGTCCTGAAGAGATAATTGATGGTGATATCATGGATACCATGTTGTCGACTGTGGTAACTATGGCGATGGGCCTCATTACATAACCGATGATTTAACCAACTCATGCTGAGGACCACGCGGACGAGAGGAAAATCTGAACTCCTGTCCTCTCTGTCTTTACCGCATCCCTTTTTTCTTTTTTATCCGCTTGTCATCAGTTCCACGCTTTGTGTGTGTCTGTGTGTGTCTGTGTGTGTCTGTGTGTGTCTGTGTGTGTGTGTGTGTGTGTGTGTGTGTGTGTGTGTGTCTGTGTGTGTCTGTGTGTGTGTGTGTGTGTGTGTGTTAGCATTAACAGTCAGTGGGGTGATTCCAATAGAGTTTGGAAAGTTGGGTCTGGCTAAGTCTTTGCGGACCTAGTCATTCTGCCCTACCGCAGCGATGACATGCATGGGCAAACACATGTGTATAGTGTGTGTGTGTGTGTGTGTGTGACCAAAACACATCTCTTTCCAAAACGTGTGTGAGCTCAACACCTCCTGCGCTCCTCAGCCAGCATCCTGTGTTACATCCTTGTTGGCCTGGCAACACTGCAGATGTTTCTGTCACTGGGTGGCACCATGGCAACAGCAGTAGTGGTGGATTAATGGTAATGGATTAATTTCTTTCTTTTTTCATTACTTTCTTTTTCTGTCGATGATCAGTTACCGCCATATTTCTGGACTTTTCCAGCAAAGATTTAAACTTGTTGGGAGAGAGATCTATGAAACTGGCTGACTGGAAAAGAGAATAAAGGACGGAGTAGCACTCTGACGCCCTGACAGGACAATACCAGCATGTGTATGTGCGTGACCACACTTTTACTGTATGAGTGTGACAGACCACCAAAGTCGCTGGTCAGCCGGAGTTTGACAGCTCTGGTGTTTATTTGGCGTAGCTCGGCCGGGATCGGTTGGAGCCCTGGTTATACAGAGGAGACAGACCATTTGTTTGGCTGCTCTGAAGCTATGGGAGAAACACACCCACATCCACACACACCACTCTATATTTGCTCTCTAGCGCACAATATTTACTTTGCACCATTTTATTTGAGCGTCCGAATTCTAAAGGGAAATTGTATGCCCAATCGTATTGCCCCCACAGTGGAATGGAAAAATGTACTGTTCGTATCATTTTGCTAAAAATCTCCTGTACCTGTCAAAGATGGTGATTCATACAAGGATCAGATTTTTCTGCTCATTACAGACTACAGACAACTATTGAGTGTTTAATATGGAGGGAATAGTGAATGAGTGAGGGGGACAGAGAAAACACATTACAAGATAAAAATATAAAAATGCATTACACGCCTATAATTGTGTATACTGCACAGCCTCCTGGAGGTTTCCTGGCCTGTCTTCCTCGTTCTTTCCTCAAGGCGTCGTACAACATTATAAAGAAAGAAGGGTACTGACATGCGTCCATGACTTTCACTGCTGCTTGGATAGCTTCTATTCTAATTAAAATACTTTATATTTTAACTACCAATAACTGTAATGACATCCAGTGTTACACGCGTCAACATATTTACCTGATACCAAACTAAGTCCAACAGCGCTGAACTAGAGCAGTCGAGAACAACATTTGTTTATTGTGTAGTAGTAAAAGAATCTGATTATTACTTTATGGCTTTCTATTGTCCGTACCATTTATAAACCAGAGCTTCACCATTCCTCCTGCGGATTGCAGCAGCAGCAGCAGCAGCAGCAGCAGCAGCAACAACAACAAGCATTATCAGAGTGCTGTCTAACCCGCGGCCTCAGGGGAGAAGTTGGCTATTTGGGTCACTGTCACGGCCCCGAGCCATACATGTAATTAGACTTGGGAAACTTCTCTCTCCGCACATGGAAGTTTTTCTGGGAAACAGGCACGTTTGCAAACAGGAAGTTGACGTCTAAATAAAGTGCCCCCCTCTACCCTCCCCCGCCCCGCGCAGGAAGCTTGCTCGGCCCTTTTAAACAGTTACACAGACGGGAACCTTCGGGAGGGAAGCTTTAAATAGGCGAAGCCGCGGCCCGGCTCGGCCCAGCTCAGCACCGCAGCGGTCTGGGCCCCGGGAGCCACGGGCCATCTAACAGTGACTGTCGCTGCCATTTTTACCCCGGTGAGGTCAGGCCTGTCCTGGGAGTCCACTCTGGCCACCAATGTGATAAGTCATTGGGCTTGGTACCGCTGTGGTTTACTCCGTCCATACTTGGTGTTTAAGTTAGTCCACTTTAGGTCTGCAGGGTCAGTAGAGTTTATTGACCAGTCATGTGGCCTAAGCCCTACATTTTTGCTGCATTTATTCTTTTCATAATATTTTCATTTTACACATTTTTCATTCATTCATGTTTTCTGTTTCAGCACATTCTTCTGCCGTTTTCCTCCCATCGTTGTTCTTCCACTCAGTGACATCAGAGTCCGCTGCTGAAGGTTACAGTGACTGGCGTACTCCTGGTTCATCTGCGGGTCTGCGTCTGTGTTAGTTTAGATGTTGTGTCTAACCCCACATCCCCTAAGGGGCCGTTGGGATTTTTTTGTTCCCTTTTCACACAGGGCTTTTTGCAGCGGGGCCTTGCCACCCCTCCCTGTGCCCTCCATGCCACCCCTGACTAAGTCGAGGCCTGGCCGCCTCTGTGGTGGCGGTGATACCGCAGCCTTAATGACAGGGCACTGGAGCTCTGCGTCCGCCTCGCCCTGCCGCCTCACCTGCAACACACTCACCAGTTTACACACTGCCACAGCACTTGGTTGTGTGTGTGTGTGTGTGTGTGTGTGAATGTATAGTTAGAATAATGTTGCTAACACTATTACTAACTGGATGGTTTTACTGACAGTGGCCATTATGTGGATGTCTCAGCATCCTTATTTGAACACACTTGTCACGCTACTGACATGTCGCTCTCACGCTTGACATGCTCAATGCTCACTGGCTGAAAACTAAGTGGTGTCTCTAAAACAAGAGTGTGGCCAGCGTTACAGCTTCACTTTGCTTGCCAAATAGGGGAAAGGCTAAAGCGGGATTAGATAATGCAGTTCATCAGTGTGTAACCATCTTTTATACACCCCACAGCTTTGCTTTTCGTTGGAATTTTTAAGAGACAATGAACCGTTTTCTGTCTAAATGACGAAGCTGCTTTGGGAGATTGCTCATTTTACTACTTCGTTCAAGCATTTGATTGACCATGAGCAATTGTTTTGGCTTTGTATTGAGCTTATTGCATGTTATGGAAGCCTGTAGGGGACTATATTAAAATGATAACGTAAACCTGAAAATTGAAATGTAATTCGACAATAGCATCATCATTTTCCACATATGCATACTTTGGTTTCTTGACTCTCGAAACCTGTCATGTTGACCGTGTGACTGAAAACTACTGTTATTTAGGTGTGCAGGAAAATCCAGCTCCCTTCATCTTCATCGTTAAAATGATCAGTTCGTGCGCAACCCTACATGTCACGTAATGTTTTTGACTGCAGTTATGTCATTTTGATCCCGTGTAACTGGTCACATCCATCTCTGCTGGAGGGTAAAGCAGCAGGTTTTAAAGTCATGCATACATAACACACACACACACACACTCGCATGTTCACTATTGCTCTTGTTACAGTTCAGTTGCTGACCAGTTGCTCCCTCTCCGTCTCTCTCTGTTACAGGTGGAGGGGGTAGGCCTGTACTTCCGTCAGCAGCTCCTGCAGTCCCGTCACCGTGGCGCTTTTGAACTGGCTTATGTGGGCTTTGTGCGCCTCACCGACATGCTGTGCAGGTGTGTGTGTGTTAACATTCAGGGCAAATGGATGAAAGGTAATACTACTGAATGGCTGTGGGCATTAGCTCCCATCATGACACTGAGTGTCATTGTGCCTCTTAATTAGCAAGTAGGCAAGTCCTCTCAGTGTCACTCTTCAGGTGTAATATACTTGAATACATCAAGACTTGATCATTGGTGTTATTCATCATCTGGTGCCCTTTGGACGGCCAACAGAGACGCATTGTCATGGCAAATATTTACCTGGAGATAGTAGATTAAGGCAAATTGTTACATCGTGCATTATCATTCGCCGCAGAATCTTCTTTCAGTCAGAAGCCCAAATATATATATATTTCTTCAGAGAAAATCAACACAATCATTTAGCAAGTTATGGCCAAATATTGCTACATTTAGAAAAACATTGAGGTTTAGTTTTATATTTCAAAGCTGCTCGTGCTCTTTCATTGCACATTGAACAGCACTAGACTGATGGGGCCTCTGTGGCGACATGCTGCCAGGGGCAACGTTAAACGTGGCTTGAGTCTCTTACAACTCCACGCTCCCCATCACCTCTGCTATTCATGGAAATAGTCCTACTATTATCCCCCCGAAGGGAAGAGGAAAAAAAACAACCTAGATTTTAATTCTGAACGACATGAAAGAATTTCTCACTCTGTTGTACCTCCCTGTTTTCCTCAATGGCTGGTTGTGGAAGATGTCTTGAAGCCCTGCGGCAGGTGACGAACCGCAAAACCGTCGCAGCACTGTTGACTTTGAACCACCCAGTGCTGAGCAGTTAAAACAAAACTCACTTGTTTTGTTCTTGTACAAAAACCAGTCTCGCAGTATGTTGTGTAATGAGGGCGACATTCTCGTGGTCGGTGTGTAGGAGTACTGGGAGTGTGTGTGTGTGTGTGTGTGTGTGTGTGTGTGTGTCCGTCCTGCTTGGGGCATGTGTGGATGTGAGTGTGTGTTTTCAGGAGGGGAAGAGCAGTGTGTGGATGGTATGCAGGCCGTGTGCTGGGTTATGGGGTGTTGATTGCGGGGTGCTTAACCACGGCCTTTTGATGCTCTGCCTTGGGATCTGGCTCTGGTGTGTTCCACTGTGTTTGCACTCTCTCACTGTGTCTCTTGGTCTCTCTCTTCATTCTTCCCCTTTTTGTCTTTCTTTTTACTCTCTATATCTCTCTTCACTTTCTCCTTATTTTGCCCCCCTTTAACCAAATTCCCTGGTTAGGCATGTGCATTTATATCTGCAACTGTTTACAGCAGTGGTTCCCAACCTTTTCTGTCAGACGCGCCCCCCACAGCCTCGTCAGATGAACTCAAGTACCCCTTCATCAACACCACCCACCAGGTTCTACATGTATTCATTTACTTCATTAGTTAACTATTAATGAGATTGACCTGGATATTGCATTCGTGCTGCCACCACTGGGCAGAAGCTGGACGTTTCAGCCATTTATCCATTACGTTTAGACTTAAAATGTAATCGTTAGCTACTGTATCTATTTCAAGCCTTTATCCATTACTTTTAGCATTTTCAACAATTTAGCCAGGTGTTGTACTCAACAGAGTGCCGCAGGGATGACATATTTTTGTTTTTATCGCCCTGGTATCCTCGACAAAAAGCCAATGGGATTTTTGCAGAAAATAACCTCTGTGGCAAACAAAAGTTTATGATACATAAACATTTTGTTCAGAAAGATAATCTTGAACAACAAATGAACACCACTTTTGTGATTTTTGAAGCGTAAATGGAATCGCCAGAATTAAAAAGCTAATGTTAGGCTATAAACGAACTACACCACTTCAAAGTCACCACCACTAAGCTTCTAACTTATAAAAGAATATAGATAGATAGATAGATAGATAGATAGATAGATAGATAGAGTATAAACACAAGGAGGCTGTAAAGGCGGACTAGTAAGTAGATGACTTTCCATGAAGCGTGAAGATGTTTAATGTCCACGACAACCGCCTTTTTTAAGACACGTAAAAGCTTCACAATTCACGGGTGAGGTATTTACTGATGTATTTCATGCCGTAGAACAAAACGTGAAAATCTCTTAAGCTTGTGTTAACCACAGACCAAACCAAACCAAAACCCTGTTGACTTTGACACGAAGGAACTGGAAGTGTAAGAATGCTAACTTTTTAATTAGTTGAGCTCTTTCACAATCTTTCTACAACCCCCCCCCCTCCCCCGGCAACTGAAGAAGTACCCCCCTGTGGAAATCTCTGGTTTACACTGCATGTGTTTGTCAGTGAGAATGTGTGTGTCCCTGGCGTGTCAAGTGTGTGTGATGAAGTACACTGGAGTGTTTGTAGCTGCGCTGAGCCCTCGCTCCGTCGTCCACATTTGATTGTTTTTAATTTGTCCTCTCCGCTCCACTGGCTCTTGTTATACAGCTGCTTTTTACAGAACGGGGCCGAGCGGTTTCTTGTGGCCGCGTGTGTGTGTGTGTGTGTGTGTGTGTTTGCCAGACCTGCTTCAGACCATATTCTTAGAATTTGTTTTAAAACGCTCCGAGTACCCGATGCCACAGAGAACAGTGCAAATGTGTCACAAAGTTTAGAGCAGAAGTTTCCTTTATAATGTCCACCACTCCCAAATAGGTGCACATAAGACCAGCGGATCCACAATCGATACGTTTTGGTCTTAAGGGAAGCAATATGAGTCATTTCTGTTTACTGGATGTGTGACCTTATAGGAATCACGTCTGTACAGCGATTGATGTATGACTTTTCATTTTGCCGGTTCCTTCAGAGACTGTCTTTGGAACCACTAGTTGAGAGAATTTGGAAGCTAATCAAGTACATTGATCATTTTATTGCGCACTTTTTATGGAAACCTACTTTGAGATCCATCCAGTTGGCAAATATGAAAACTTTTTTTGCGGCTATGTGGTGGATGTTTGTTGTGACAGTGGACTGTTCTGTGTTGGGAGAAACAGACTCTATTTATTGTATGAGATTAGAGTCATGCAATGCACTAGTGTGTATATAATGGATTATGGAGCACAACATTTGTAGCTGCTAGCGTGCCTTAAGGAACGGAAATGTGTACGGAAATATAGACAATTTTATTAAATAGTTAAATATGTCACTTAATGAATCAACATGTCATTTCATAGTGGTTCATCTGATGTAAGAATTTAGTGATCAGTATGTGAGCATTAGACTACAGTCTTCCTCTTTATGTGATTCAACAATTACTCATTCAAGAAGAGAAGCTCAAAGGATTTAGACCCCTGTTATTTATATATATATGTGTGTGTGTGTGTGTGTGTGTTTGTTTAAGGAGTGGAAGTCAGGCACTGCAGCAGCTTCCGGCCCGCTGGCTGTCTGAGGTTCTGGAGGAGGTCAAATCCAGTGACCCGTCGTCCAAGCTGTGTGCCACCCGACGCAGTGCTGGAATACCCTTCTACATCCAGGTGTGTAAGCGTGGGCTTTTCAAATTTCAAACCTCAACAGTTGGGCTATGTGGGTATCAAAAGGGTGCTTGTAATGTTTCAGCCTCGATGCTGGACTCGCACCGTTGATTTCGAGTGGTTTCAAGAGGCGCTTGTTGTAATTTGAAATACTTGAGAACACACAAGATGCAGCCCTTTTGTCAGTAAACAGCACATTCCTCTGATTTAGTTTCTTCAGAGCGTGTGGTGGAGTGGTGGAGTGGTGGTCACACTGGTTTACTCCATCATTACTCCCTCTCTGGACACAGTGATCCTTTGTTGCTGTTTAAGACACAGTTTTGGAGTTTTGGGTCATTGCTTTATTTATACGTGACACTAGACTTTAGGGAAAACAGGCTGCTTTATGTAAACTCTGCCCTAATCTGCTGGATTTAGGTAAATTAAAATTTGGCAAAATACAAATTCTAATCCGCGCTGAACTGTAACATGAGGTCATGTGACTGTTAAGGTTAAAATTGGGTCAAAAATGAAGGTTATGATATGGAATGTGATGCATGGACGTAGTGAGGGTTAGTGAATGAATGTTGGAAAGTTGTGTGTGTGTGTGTGTGTGTGTTTGTGTGTTCCTGTTTACTCCTAAAAGTAGTGCAATCAGCAGTTCTTGGCGTGCCACTGGAGCACTCATGCTGTAAGAACATTGAGTTTCTTAATCCATCTGTCTTCTTTTTACTCAGTGACTCGCATAAACACTCATAACACACACTCACACACACACACACACACACACACACACACACACACACACACACACACACACACACACACACACACAATGTCCTTTGATTGACCCCTCTTGGTCGTCACCAGTCCCACACACCTCTAACAATGTGTTGTAATCTCTGACTAACCTGCCTTAACACTTGACTGACTCAGTCTGTTATTCAGCCACAGCTCGCCTCCCCACTTCCTCTGATTACTGATATTAAAACTAGACATGACAGAGTTCATGTTTTATCGTAGCAGTAATTTCGGAGTGGGGTTGCTCTTTCTTGTGGTTATGGGTACGAGCCGCATGGCTGCACCTGCTGACATCACTGACTCTCTCCTGTTTTCATGTGTTTATATGCCAGGCATGTGTGCTGGCTAAAAAAAAAAAAATCTTTGAACTTAGCTGAATCTAGCCAGAATTAGTTTTACATTTCAAAAAGTCCTCGCTAAGATAAAGGAGAAAGAGGGAGAGCCCGGCGGAGCACAGGAAGTCTGGGGGAAGCAGAAGTGGACACCTTGGCAGAGCTTTGGGCCGCATTCCTTCACACAGAAAGACAGAGTCGGATCCGGGAAGGCTGGCTCCATCACTCGCCTCATGCTGGTCTGGACCGACCTGGGACAGACTTCACAGGAGCCCTCCTCTTCCTCTTAACCTTCCTGCACCTCAACCCCCAAAGAGTTCATAAGAGCCAGACTGTGCCGCCGCCTCCTCCTCCTCCTCCTCCTTCTCCTCCACCTCCATCTCTCCCAGGCCTAACTCCTAACCATAACCCGGGCCAGACACGCAGCTGGCTCCCATCAGCTCCCACAGTCAGATAATTCCTTTCTCACACAGCAGCCAATTGCTGTCACCTCCTCGCTCCCACATTCCCGACTCCCACTCCTGGCACACACAAATGATGTCATTCAGTGAAGCTATCAGTATATGCAAACTTATATAAGCGTATAGCTGTGATGGGCACAGTTTAGTTCACAACAAAACAACAAGTAAGAAGTAACTTAATTAAAATAGACTGGCTGCTAAACTACTGACTTGACAGCAGTTCATGTGGCCTGTTATGAGGAACAAATGCATCGGTTGCCTATATTTGTCACATTGAACACCATACAGTATATAGTAATGGCTGTCAACATGGGGTAGATGATATACAGTAGCTTCTCATTTGTTACTCCGATCAAACTACTCATTGACCCGATAACATTCCATTATTATATTGAGTAAAGTCGTTTTTTTTTTTGCATTTGCCTGCAATAACAAAAAATCTTTCCTCTCCATATGAACTCATAACAGCATGACAGCACGAGACCATCAGGACTTACAGCATGTTTCTGGCCTCTATAATGAGAAACGACTGCAACGAGTACAAAGCCTTCTTATCCTGTTATTGAAAAGGTGAAACAACAACAACAACAACAACAACAAAAAAAGTGATCCCTAAAGACAAAGGGTCATCATTAAAGGGGACCTCCACCCGTTTCACACGTCGGAGTCCGTTTAAAGGTCTTGGGGAGCACTACCGTATATGTGGGGGGAAAAAAGGTTGTCTAAAGCTCTTTGTGGCTCCAGAGGGAGCTGTGTGAAACCTGGGCCCCGACCGACACCGCCTAAAGTCGTGTCACTCTGAATCAACCAAATCTCAGCCCGAACTTTCCACAGTCAAGTTGCATTCTAGGAAATGTAGGCTCCAGGTTTTGACGAGCCAGAGAAACGCATGGAATAAAAAATCTGGATCCTTCGTGAAACAAAAAAATATTGTAGTATCTCTGACGTGCACGCTGACCTTGTGACTCTCTCTTTATTCTACCCACTTCCTCAGGCTCTGCTCTCCTCCGAGCCCAAGTCCTCCAGTTGCAGTCTGTTGAAAGTGACCATGAGAGAGCTGATCGCTCTGGCCATGCCGTCCGCTAACAGGGACACTGACAGCTCCACCGTCCCTCAGGTTTGACCACCCAGTGGCTTCTATCTAGTCAGATCGTACGTGGGAGAGCTGTTTTCTAATCACAGTTGTCCTCAGTGTTTTTGGTGAATAGATCATCTTTATCGTCGTGTGATTTGTAACGTGACGAGTTCTAAATGTGACTCTGCTGAGAGGTTAAATGTTACCGGTTTACCTCACCAACAGGTCCACGCTCTGAACATCCTCAGGGCTCTGTACAGGGACACTCGTCTGGGGGAGAACATCATTCCCTTCGTCTCAGATGGAGTGCAGGCTGCTGTGCTGGGCTTCACCTCTCCTGTTTGGGCAGTGAGTTTCCACTCCCATGTTTTCTACCTCTATTCTACGTCTCTGTTGTTTAACGTTTAACACACACCCCGACATCATTCCTGTGTTTCTCTCCAGCACCTCTCCGGGGAGGTGTTTCTAATATTTGGC
Organism: Enoplosus armatus; assembly: GCF_043641665.1. Lineage (NCBI taxonomy): Eukaryota > Metazoa > Chordata > Actinopteri > Centrarchiformes > Enoplosidae > Enoplosus > Enoplosus armatus. Next base: position 20,430,153 of record NC_092191.1, read on the forward strand.
CACCCCATTTATATCAATGAGGATGAACAAAGCTACTGCTCTCTAATTTCTCTTCCTGTGATGTTCATATCAGCTCTGTTGTGACTTTTAATGTCAAACGCACTTACCCACACACACACACTCTCTCTCTTTTATCCTCCTTCCCTCTGTTTTTTTTCCTGTTTGTTTCCCAGGTGAGGAACTCCTCCACTCTTCTCTTCAGCACTCTGATCACAAGGATCTTTGGAGTGAAGAAGGGGAAGGACGAGCACTCGAAAAAGAACAGGTCCGCTGCGTCCTCCTCTCTGTTACAGCTCTCCCAGTTTAAGTCCACTGCCGTGTGCATCGGTGCAGAATGAGATGCTTACATTTGAATGAGGGGAGTACAAATCAGTGATTACCAGTCATGTATGTGCAAGTAAGGGCCAAACGTCACAATTACTAGTGCAACAAAAGTTCCCTGCAGCAAGCAAATCATTTAATACTGTATATTTACCTCAAAACAAGGAAAATTCAGTCAGCGTGTTGAGGTAATTCTATTTATTTCCAGTGCAGTTTCACTTGTTTCTAAAACACCTGTTGGCACCTGTTGGTTTATCCTGACTGACTCACTACTCCTTCCACTTAAACTAAATTATTTTAGACTCTGAGCCTGACTGTCAAGCACAGAATGTAGTAAATCTCTGAATGTCTTTTTGTAGTACATCAGCAGTCAGCAAATTTACAAGGAAGCAGAGTACTTAAAGTACTTAAAGACTTTGGAGTACTTAAACCCAAGGTAAAAGAAGCACACGTGTATAATCAGTGGTTGTTTTGCACCACCGGGGGACACTGTTGTAACACCACACCATGCAGGTTTCACTCGACTCAAACCCACTGCTGATTATTCCTTGTGGAGATGCAGGTCTCCACTGCAGGCAGAGAAAACAAGGGCAGTTTTATATTTAAAAAAAAAAAATCACTATAAATTAAATCAAATTATTATTATTAATGCCCTATAAAAACACTTCCCATGGGTGCCACATTGTACCTGATTTCATACTTTTTAGGCTGCAATTAATAAGGCCCCAAGTACAATACGGCAACTTTTGTTGTAATTTAAGTACAGTCACGGACAAAAAGCTACACGCCTGGTCTTATGAGGGCTGGAAATGTTCACAGGTGACACATCTGTCGACAATATGGTCTCAAGTACAAAACATTTCCTTTGTCTCACAATTTGGGAATGTTCTTGTCAGGGTGGAAGAATGAGCTGAAACAGCAGTTAGACCACAGACCACGGGGCACTTAAAGTGTCTATTGAAACCCAAGATGATGTTGGCCATGATGATATTAATTAAATGATCACCCCAGAGATGAAAGTTTTAATAATAGGCCGCTCGATAGTCAGGTTTTGTCAGTAAATCACAGTCAGTTTGTCGGTGATGTAGACTCATTTTCTGTTAGCTGTTTAAATAGCATCATTCTAAAATTCTCTGGGTTGTTGTCGCTTAGTTTTACAAGTGATAAAAAGGTGATGATTTCCTTCACAAAAGTGTTGAGATTACCAGAAACGTATGCAGCCAAAAGTCACTAACCTATTATCCAAAATGTTGTGTCTGTTGTGTTTGAGGTGCGCAAATGAGGAATCTGTTTAGAGGTCCAACAGTCTCACTTTTAGTTGGGTGCTTATTATCAGTTGTGAGTCCTGCTGTGCTGTCAAGGATTGTTTGAAAAAGTGTGGTTTGTCTTTGAGGTTTCGGGAAAAGAGTCTTCAATTATAAACAGGCTCCCGATGCCTTGTCAAACGAGCCATCCAAGTATTTGGGAACCTTGATAATGAAAATGATAGCAGACCTGGGTCAAGTGTCTTTTCCACATATATTTTATGACTTGTTGCATCCAACTTAGACACAGGATATGTGGAGGTAGGATGCCGCAACAAGTTCCAGAGGATTATGTCATCACAGGAAAATATTTGATGGTGTAGCCACAGCAAGTACTGGGAATTCAGAACGCTGGACCTTTTTGCTTTTTTGACGTGAAGCATTTCAGAGCACAAGTTTGCCGTGTGTTGCTCACTGCCATCATGCTAAGTGATTGCTATGTAATTAAATTTCAGTTTTTAGCCATGCTAGCTGCCTTTGTGCAACTTTGGTGATCAGTTCAAAAGTTCAATTTGTCCAAAACCTTGGTGCATGACCGCACCACTGACAACAAACAGCCTCAGCTGTACTTTGTGTTTAGCGCTGTTTAGCAAATGTTAGCATGCTAACACCCTGCACTAAGATGGTGAACATGGAAAACATTATTTCTCCATTGTCGCTGAGAGCATGTTGGCATGCTGACGTTAGCATTTAGCTCGCAGCACTGCCGTGCACTGCAGCCTCGCACACCTTGAAACGATAATATGTAAAACTTTGATATGATTGATATCTTACTGGCCCCTGTTGGAACTCATGCAGTATTCGGAGCATATTAAAACAAACATGGCCAGTAATGTGCTTGTACTGTTTGGCTCTAAGACTATATGATAGTTGTAGTGAGGTCTATATTGAGCTCAGAAGTGATTTGTTACCCCACAGATAATCCAGGGTAAAGTTTCACAGGGCTTTGGGCCCCGCTCCAGGAAGCTCTGTCTGGTTCCCTTTACTATTTATATTGGCTGATTTCTCTGAAGGCCTCAGAATACCCTTAACCAAGCCAAGGCTGCTCCTGTTTATCCCCCTCCCCCCGCCCCCGCCCCCTTTGTATTCCTTTCAGTTATCTCCCCCTCCTCTTGTCAGCTGCTTTCTTTCTTATTATTACTGTGTGGGGTGATTTTTTTTTTTATATGCATGTGGGAGAGTTTGTGTGCTGTCATTAATGACAAATGGAACCGTTTTTGGCATTGGAACTCTTTTATTCTTTACAGTGCTTGTACATGTTTATCTTTTTTTTTTTTATATTCCTTGTTTAGGAATCATTATTTTTATGGTACAATAGTGCTCTTGCAGCAATGCAGTTGTCGTGCGAGTACATCTCGGTGTATTGACCTGAAATTGGTGCGGAACTGTGCGTGTGTGAGCGAGAAAGCTGCAACTCATTTATGATTGTGTCTTTTGGAGTTTGTCTTTTCCACAGTCGGTTGTATGTCTGGTCTCTGTTATTACCATGATTTTACGGTTGTGATCTCTGGCTGCAGAAAATGCATTGTGACAGCTTGTCCACTCTAATATTTGGCTCCGAGTGTGTAAGCGCCTCTTGGTCCGCTGAAGCTGGAGCATAAACACATTTCCCTCTCGCACAAACCCGTTTATTTACGGCAGTGTGTGTTATTTGTGTGTTTGGGAAGACTGAGCATCTTGCTGTCTGTGGGAATTGCAGCTGTGTATTTTACATAGTTGCTTGAATCCAGACATATTGTTTGCTTGTGGACCATCGTTCCACTAAGCCCAGACTCGGGCTTCTCCGCTCCGTGACCGTGCATTGATGTTGATCCGATATCGTTGCTGAGATAAATGCAACTGTAAACAAAGCTGACAGAGCGAAGATTGCTCTCTGCATTCCAACCAAAGCCTCCAGCTTTATCTGGAGCCTCCGTCAACTCCTCACTTTGCACTACATGTGCTCTTGTGCGTGCGAAAATGTCCACATCAAAGTTATTTAGGTGCAAAAAAAGAGAAACAGCCCTCTTCATCCTCCCTGAAGCCTTTGGAAACGTCACTCTTTATAAGTTGAAATAAATTTCTTTTCCCTCACTTTGAGTACTTTTGACCATTGTAGCAAATGTTGTTCTTCAGAGAGCGGGGGACCTTGCCCAAAGACACCTCAGCAGGATTACATGTATAACCTCTTATCAGTGGTGTATAAAGCGTCAGATCTTCTACCAATACAACAAAACACTGAAAAAATACTCCATTACAAGTAGAAGTCCTGCCTTTCAAATCCTGCATAAGTAAAAGTACTGAATTATTTTCTGAAAAAATGTAGTCAAAGAGCATTACGTTACTAGGATGTTAATACTGAAGCATTTTACTGTTGTAGTTGGTCAAGGTGGAGCTACTTTATATACATTTAGGTAGTTTAGTCTAGTGGTCCCCTCCAAAGTGTTTCTCTTTTAGGTGTATTGTTACTATGAAAAGTAAGTTGTAACTATAGCAGTCAAATGAATGTTTTAGAATAAAAAGTACAATTTGTTCCTCTGAAATGTAGTGGAGAAGAAGGATAAAGTAACAAACTAGAAATACTCACAAGTACCTCAAAATTGTACTCAAGTGCAGCACTTGAGTATATGCACTTAGATACTCTCCCACACTATTATGTGTATGCATTGTGAAAAATATTCTACTCGCCGGGTGTCACAACTAGTCTTCCACACACTTAACGTCGCCTGTATGAGCTGTGAGCCCACAAACATGACCAGGCCTTTTCACTTACACCTCCTCCTCTGTCCTCCTTGGTGACCCTTACCCCTTTTTCCCCCGTCTAATCTGCCTCGACACAACCTCTGACCTTTGTCCTCCAGGCAGCAGAGTCTTGTCAGACTGAGAGGCTCTCATTAGAGAGAGCGGAGGAGGCCAGTTGAGCACACACTCTTATATAATATACGCAGCCCTGTATTTGCACATGCATACAGTGAACATCAAACCTTTAGGGACACTTTTTATTTTACGTAGATTCTTTTAGCCTTTGCAGTGAATATGTACAGTTATCTTTGCACTTTGTGTGTGTGTGTGTGTGTGTGTGTGTGTGTGTGTGTGTGTGTGTGTGTGTGTGTGTGTGTCTGTGTGTCTGTGTGTCTGTGTGTCTGTGTGTCTGTGTGTCAGGTCACAAGAGGTGAGGAGTGTGTCATATCCAGGTTGAAAGGGATTTTGAAAACCTACACACATGACTCACTTTCCTACCATGACGGTGCCTGCTGCTAACTTGAACCAGGTCCTGTGTGTGTGTGTGTGTGTGTGTGTGTGTGTGTGTGTGTGTGTGTGTGTGTGTGTGTGTGTGTGTTTTTGTACGTTAGTCCAGAATCAGTGGCAGTCGTGACTGAAGCAGTATGCGATGTCTCCAGTCTTGTGATCATGTGCTTGGCAGACTAGACCTCTTCCCTTTAGGAGCGTCTTGATTTAGACGTGCAGGGTTAAATATAAACTTTATTGGCTCTGAGGCTGAATGGTGGTTGCAGCAGCAAGACCGCCAGTGTTAAATATAAAGTTTGTCGTTTTATTGACAGTTGTGTGTGTGTGTGTGTGTGTGTGTGTGTTTGTGAGTGAATACATCAGCGCAGACACACGTGACTGTGGCACTTGGCGCAGCATATGTGCATACACACAAATGCAAGTGTTTATTTCGAGCTGTAAGGCTGGATTTGTTTAGGTAGAGAGTATTTGGCCCGAGGCCGTCTCTTTATCAGAACTTCACTGCATTTGATTAGAGGCACTCTCTCCATCATTTCCCCTCCTCTGCTTCTTGTGTTTCTTGTTATGTCACTTTTATGGCGGGAGAGCATTTGGAACATATGAATCTAATCACTACTATCAGGTAATTTAATGAAGTGAAATTCAAGTTGGATCAAAGTAAATCCACTACTGTTCCTGATTATTTCTACTCTGTTGAGTGATTCATGATAATTAGATTTACACTCTGCAGAGATTCTAGGTGTTGTATTTGTATACAGTATGCTTGCTCAAAACCTCAACAGTTTCAGCTTCATCCTAACGCTACTGCCTCCCATCCTGGGATGAGTTTATGTGGCAGTAAGTCTCCGAAATATATTACCTCACCTTACAACTTCTATAGCAACATCTGCTATTTGGCAGTTTCTTTCCTCAAGATTTACTTGCTAGCATTTTTCAGAGCTTTCATCTGCAGCTCACAGTCTTCCTCAGTGGATGGAGTTTGCTCATTGATGTTGTTGAAAGCTCCAAAAAGAGCAAGTAAGTGTTTTTGTGTTGAAGGACTGTTTTCAAGGTCTTCTTTCAGTGTCTCTTTCAGTTTTATGGAAGTTATTCCAGTGTTCCACAATCTATGTAGTATAATGGGGAACTCCAGATATTTTACATGTCAAAGTCAGTTTACTAGTCACAGGGAGCGCTATATAGCCTGAGAGCTGTTGCACGATGTCTTCAGTGGCTATGGAGGCATAGTCTCAGCCTGTGCTCGCAGACTACACATTGTTAATGGAAATCCTGCGTTACAAACGAGGGTCTAACAAAAGATGCCATCATGTTGAACAATGGGAAGGTGTAGGATCAGTGGTCATGCTAGGTTTTTTTTTTTTTTTTTTTTTAAATGAATGTATTGCAAGTGTCCCATTTTGATGGAAATGCAATACTAAATGCAATGCGTGTGTTACAGCAGGATCTTTTTAAGAACAACTCTAGTTCTGAGGTTATTTGCTCCAATTCACCATTTTTAGCCACACTAGCGGCTAGTGGTGGATGGTCAGTTGGTCGGTCCATCACTTCGGTCCACAACTATTGTTTTGTTGTACAGACATTCAGAGGATGAATCCTAATGACGTTGGCGACCCTCTGACTTTTCCCTCTAGTGCCACCATGAGGTTGGCATTTGTGCTTTTGAGTGAAATGTGTTGACAACAGTTGAATGGATTGTTATGAAATGTGGTGCAGACATCCATGTCCACCTCAGGGTGAAATGTAATAAATTCCGATGATCCTCTGACTTCTTAATCTCTTTCTGTCTATCTCTCTCCGTCTCCCCCCTCAGGATGACGGGCCGAGAGTTTTTCACTCGTTTTCCAGCTCTCTATCCGTTCCTTCTGAACCAGCTGGAGGAGGCCGCAGCCACAGTGGAAAGGTGAGGAGGTCCTCCTTAATCCACACACACACGCGACGCAAACTCCACATTCAGCCCTTGCCATGACTTTTCACGCTTCCTTGATCCCTTTTTATAGGTTTAATTTGACTTACATTTAAGCCTTCCGAGGCAGCCTTTTTTGTTTTGGTAAGCAGTGGTGCTTTTGTGTTTGGAGGCTTCCTGGAGTAACCGGGAGGAAGAGGAAGAAGTGAAGCTATTGACAGTCTTCGTCAGTCCTGCAACTAGATTTTTGTGTGTTAACATGAACTATGAACTCAGCTATTTTCTCTGATCAGCATTGCACTGGATTGAGTTCTTGTGTGGGCCTTTTTTTTTTCTTTCTTTCAAAGTATCACTTGCTCAGCTGACAGACTATTTGCTCAAAGCGTAAGACTTTACGACCGAATAAAGTAAATGTCTTGTTGAGATTTAGTTTGGATTTTTTTTTGCAATGGGGAGTTGCACCACTGAGGTTCATTGGCCTTATCTTTTTTTTTTTGCTCAGCCCAAACTCCCTTTTTAAAAGCATTTGAGTGGTCCAACAGCTCCCCAGGCGGCCTTATCTTAATATGGATCCAATTAATTGAATGCTTTTTCAGACTGGCTCTTTCACAATTCCCCTCACTCCCTTCGACCCTTGTTAAAACATTCGCAAATTTCCCACGCAACCAGATCTCGGCTCTCTCGACTTCCCACATCGTCTCATTGTGTCGCGCCACCCAAACAGACCAACCGCACCACACTGTAGCAAAACACAGCGGGACAGGAGGTAAAGGAGCTGCTGTTAGTGGTTTCAGATAGTCTCGTGGAAGCCACAGTACAAGTACATTCCCAAACTAGGTCACAATATACAAAAGATTACAGAAACGAGATTTGGAATTATAAGGTTGTACTTATAGAGTCCATGTATATACATTACGTGCTGTGTAATCCATCGTTCCTCCACAACAACATACCGTGAAGAAGAACTATGAATGAAAATCAGTCCTGTGTCCAGAGAATTTCTAAAGTCCCGATGCAGTCCTTTAAATATTAATAATCCATTTCTTCATCAGCAGACCATTATACAACTTGTCTTTTGGTGCCAGTGTGTTTTCGTCTAAAACAACATATAATTATCCATAGATTTTTCAACATATACATGCCACCCTCACCTCTTCCACCTCTGGACCAAGACATACCATAATAAACAGACACAATACACGCACACAAAATGATACACAAAAGCGAGAGTATGTCACACACAGATCTGCGCAGGCAGGTGCACACGTACCTGCTCATATAGTGACAACAGAGGGCTGTAACAGAGTTTCCAGCACCTGCAGTCGGCTACGAATATCCCGGACCAATGTCTGTTATTCGACCGCATCTTGTATCAGAGCACGAGCTCTTTTGTGTATCAGATTGTCCATGTGTGGATGGATTCTAACCTGGAAGCAGTTTACTGAAGTAATACTAAAGTGCTCATACTTGGTCTTGACCTAAAATCAGACTAAAAGAGTCACAAAGTTTTTATTTATTAATGACCAAAATTGAGTAAATGAACACTGCAAACCTTCCCCTCCTCATCCTCCTCCTAGCCTATTTGTTGCTAGAAATGATTAATCTCCTCATTCTTTGTGTTACAGTGAAACACATATTTCTATATTTTCAACCAGTGAATCATCTTTCTCCTCCAGTATTGTATTAGCTCTTACCTTGGACAGAAGCAAAGCTGATGTTGTCTTTGTTTTGGACTTCACCTTTAGGATTTGTTTGTGGTGTCGTCTCCTTTACCTTGACTCACAAACTCCATTGTGTGTGTGTGTGTGTGTGTGTGTGTGTGTGTGTGTGTATGTATATGCACCTGGTGCTGTATTTGGCCAATTTTTACAATGCACCAAATGAGATGTTGGTATGAATAAGCTGAAGCCCTTAGCACACAGCTAAAGATACTGACTTCTTAGTGAGAAAACGTTTCATATCCTAATGTTATTATCTCAGTGTAGCAAACTGAACCAGGTTTATCTCTGAAACTATTTCAGGTCAGCGTCCACATTTGAAACTGCCGTGCAGTGATTTGTTGCCGTACACACCGTCTTATCTGCCACTGCCTTCCACTTCCAAAGCAAACAGTTTTCATATCATATTCCCAAGTACTCGAATTTTCTAAACAAAGCTGCTGATTTATTTGTCTGCGAGCAAACTAAATGGTAAGCTAAAGCTTCAGTTTACTTTAGAGGCTCGTTTGTGTCTCTGCTACTGCGTCGCCTTCGTTGCTTTTCTAAATGAAGAATAAAAACATTTAAGGTCAGTGTTCTGTTTCCACTCCCTTTAAAAGATGCAAAACAAAAATAGCCCTCTCATCAAACAGCCGCGTACTGGAGATGATTGAGGAGTTTGGGGAGAGAGGGCAGACATTCATGGAAGTCCTCAAAATGGTATTTGCAAGTGCCATTAAATGAGTCTCTTTTTTCATCCTGTCAAGTGTCTCTGCCTCCAGCTGTATATCCCAACAAGGCCCAATATGTTTGCAATTCCCCTCTATCTGCCCCTCTCCTGTCCCGTCGTGCTCGACTAAACTGTGACACTAAACACATTAGACCAGTCGCTAATTGGGCTGCTATTACATTTCCCCTCTCGCTGATCTATGGCCGTCCCAGAGGATGGTCCTGTGTGTGTGTGTGTGTGTGTGTGTGTGTGTGTGTGTGTTGTTGAATGAAGTAATGAAAAGCACAAGTTGTTTTTGCAGGGGGTCTGTTGTTCTGTCTCCGTTCTATGAGATCCTCATGACTAATGACAAGGCCTGAAGGACATGTTGCTGTCCCGACACACACACACACGCACACGCACACGCACACACACACACACACACACACACACACACACACACACACACACACACTCATGAAAGCAGACCTTATATACTTACATACCGACAAAAAGCTCAACTGCAGGCGTTTTCCCATGATATTCCCAATTTATAAGCTGATATTTTCATCACGCACACAGCTAAAGTAACACTGCTAAAGTTCAAGTGGTTTTATTAGCGCCAGGATAAAGTAAAAATCCTCCTGCAGCGGATATAAAACCCGCTGAACCTTCGGGAGTTGATTTCCGCTTTATTCATCCCTCAAAGATCTGGACGACAAGAAGGAATAAAACTGCTCTGAAGGCAGAGCGCGCTCCCTCTCCATGTTAGACACCTGGCATTCAAACATTTTAGTCATTTTCCTTACTTTGTAGCTTGCGTTCCTGTCTGTGTCTCCACTGTCCTCCCTCCTTCCTTCACTGCGAGTGTGTCAGAGTGAAATTGTGAAACCGCTGGCAGAGACACACAGTTTCCATTCTGACTCAGCTGGCAGTGATGAGATTTTGGATGGAGGAGAAGAGGGAGGTGAAAAGCTCAGCTCAAGGACGGATGAGGAGATGACTGTATTGGAGCGTGGGTGGTTTTAGATATGCAGTGTATTAAGGAGCTAGAGAAAGTTAGGCCTCTTTTGGAAATTTTATTATATGCGGTTTTCATGTGTCAGCCATATTGCTGTTTGATCCCCATTCCAAAAATGGACAACTCACTAGACTTGCAACCAGAAACTATTTGTTTCTCTTCCACTACTACAGCTACAGCATATCAACAAAGATGACAAAATAAAGGAATATTTTGACATTATGGGATATACACTCACTTCTTGCTGAGTGAGATGAGAAGATCAATACCACTGTCATGTCTACACACTAACTATGAAGCTAGAGCTAGCAGGCGATTAGCCTAGCTTAGCTTAGTGTAAAGACTGGAACTGTTACATCACAAAACTCCAAGTGAAACACCACACCACAACTTACATGTTAACATTACATGTTAATTAGAGAGCTTCAGGGGTGCTGGTAGGTGGACCTTTTTTAAGGCTGACTTTTCCTTCTGCTACTAGTCTTTATGCTAAGCTAAGCTACTCACCTGCTGGCTCTATCTTCATGTTGAGCATACAGACATGAGAGTGGCCAGCAAGAAAGCTAATAAGCGTAATTCCTAAAATGTAAAACTATTTCTATAATGCAAATTTATAAAAAAAAAAAAAGGAGGTTCTTGGCAAAAGCCTAGTTGACTTCAGTCCTACATTTTAAAAATCCTTGTCTCTGACCCTTGTACAGGAAGATGACAGGCAAGACAGCCAAATATACTGTATACTGACCTGATTAAAAACATGCAGGATAACGGCTGAGATTTGATTCCACAAGCGTCTCTTCACAGTTGCTCACTGGCCAAGTTAAGATGACTTTTACAGGCCAATGTCACACACTGTTCACTGTCTTGATATACTTCACATGGTCCCCAACCAAACCCATGCTCTCGAAAGGTGTCAGTATGCTTATGCATCTGAGGAGGGACTTTCCAAAAGTGTGCGCCATGACCCCCCCCCCCCCCCACCCTTCTCTGACGGCAGGCAAGTGTGGCCATTTGGAACTGCTGTAAACACTTTTGCCTTCAGACATACTGAAGCATACTGAACACTTTCCCCAGAAACCTTGTATTAGGAATCTATGAGAAACCTTTGACCGGGTCAAATAAAGTTTAAAACAAAGAAGCCATGTTGCATTGTTCAAATCTGACTGGCTGTGTGTGTGTGTGTGTGTGTGTGTGTGTGTGTTTAGTGACAGTGGTCAGGTGAAGCTTCACCCCAGTCTGTTCCTGCTGCTGCTGGTGCTCAGTCGGCTCTACCCTTCTCCCATGGATGGATCCTCTTCACCTCTGGGGCTCGCTCCTTTCATGCCCTTCATCATTAGGTGGGTGTTCCGTGGCACACGCACAAGCATACACATATCCATGTACATTATAGATACCATGTACATACACGTACAGTACACTGGATCTGTTTTTTAGTTTTAGTGCCTTAAGGTCTCCAAGAAAAGTCCATATTATTTTCACTTTCAAGTGGAAACCAAATCAAGGAAATCGAGGTAGACGCGCACACACACCACCACCACCACCTACAGTAGCTTAAGAGCTTCTATATTATCTATGTGGTTGTCTGTCATCACAATGGTGTATTATTTATCTGCTTTTCTCATGATGTATGCATAGGAACGCATTTTTTTTTTATGTCCTTCAACAAGAATTCCAGCTCCTAGCTGCTCCAAGAGTCCCTGCAGAGCGTATGGGTGTAATGCTCTCCCTATCAGCAGCTCCTCCCTCGTGTCATCACTATCAATGAGAACGTGTTTCCAGTCAGCTCGAATGCTTATATTAAAAAGAAACAGTAGCGCGGGGAATGTTCTGTCGAATCCAAGAAGGTCACCCACCTGCTCTCTCAGCCTCGATGAACCTCTCAAACAACGTTTCTCTAAGAATAGAATAATCACCAAGACAAAACACCTGCAGTCTAAACACTGATGTGTGTGTGTGGTCTTATGTTTGGTTTGTCTCCGATACAAACTTCTCTCACATTATTTCTTAGCTGTGTGGGTTTTTCTTTTTCTTTTTTTGATACACTCCCCAAAATCCAGTTGATGTATGGCCTCACAGGAAAATGGCTACGCCTAACAACCTCTTTTTGTCTGATTTAGTGTTTCTGCACACAAAGACAAAACACCTGCCTCGTCTGGGTCAGCGTCTGCAGGCAGGTCTCTGTGTTGTTGCTGCTGCCGTCTCGTGTGGCAGCGGTTGATTAGATTGCGACTGGTTTTATCTTAACTCCGCTCAGTGTTTACTGGGGAGTTGACCTTACAGGCGAATGGGAAACTGCGGTTACAGCCTTCATTTTTTACATTCCTGCGATGGGGAAAGCTACAAATATTGGTGATACGCGTTCATCTGCTGCACCTGCAAATAGAACTGACGCAGCTAACACGCACGCTTTTGTGTTGCTGTTCTTAAGAGGACCCAAATGCATTTCCTATCCACAAATGTTTACCTGCCTGATCTCAGCCTTTAACCCTAAAACGTTGACCCTAAAACGTTGACCCTAAAACGTTGACCCTAAAACGTTGACCCTAAAAAGTCGACCCTAAAAAGTCGACCCTATATACAGTATACACATATACAGTATATGTGTATAAAAGAAACCCGACGGAGTCAATGTGGTGTTTTGGAGGTGTTTCTGCTGGTGATGTTTTGTAGATAGAAATCTGTCAAATGGGGAGATAAAGTGATCTACCTCGCATGTGATACTCTCAGGTGAACAGAACCGGGCGTCGACTCGGTGTGTATCAGAGGAGACAGTCCACACCCTCCCCAAAAATGTGAATGGCATCACATCACATCACATCACGTGTTCAGACAAGCTTTCACATGGTAAAATATAAAAGCTTTCATGAATGTAGAAGCTTTTCATTAGTCTTATATATGAAGGAAAGATTATTTCCAACTTATGATGATAATGATGATGATGATGATGATGATGATTATCATATTATTTGCAATGTTACTGAGTGTGACTTAAAAGTGTGCTGTTTAGTTCATCTGTAATGTGAAATGTCCTGCTGGAAGCTAGTTTATTGAGCTAAACGCTGTAGTTTTAACCGCTGGAGAGGGTGGAGAGGAAGAATTGTGTGCTGTAAGTCAGAGTTGTGTGTTTGGGAGGAGATGGGGGCGGGGGGGTGAGGCTGAGAGTTCGAGGTTGGAATGCTCTACTGGCAGTTTAGATAACAGCACTCGAGTGTGGGTATTTGTTCATCCGTGTGTCTATTACTGTATGCGTGTTGGTAGTAAACAAACTCAGCCTGCTGAATCCTCATTAGCTTCAGATTAGCTTTGATATATGTTTTTGCACAGAAGGAGGACTGTGGATTTTGTTCCCCGGCACTTAAAGGGCACTAGGAAGGGATCTTTTAATGGCCAGTGTGAACAGGTGGGATGATTACAGCAAGCAAAACCGGTCTCATTGTTCATGTGGGCCCCTGACTATTATTTTAAGTCAGACTTGGCTCCCCCTTAACACCGTCATCAGGTCAAAAATAATTTGGTTTATCACCAACTGTAATTTGTGTTTAATGCTAATTAGCAAATGTTAGCTAACACACTGAGTTGAGATGGTAAACATGCTAAACGTGATACCTGGTATATGTCAGCATGTTAGCATTGAGCTCAAAGCACCGTTGTGCCTAAGTACAGCCTCACAGCTGCTAGCATGGCTGTGCACTCTTAGTGTTGCTGAGGCTCACATGACCTTCGTGTTCCTGTCTGCACTGTTTCACATGTGGTTTATGAAGCAAGTCTGCACATGGGAATGAGAGGACCTCAGAGCTCAGGGACCATGTAACACGACTAAACTTTGTACTCCTCCGATCTACATCCACAGAGTTGCAGAATGGGTCCAACTATTGTTACCAAGTATAGCATTCATGACTGTTGTTTTAAGAGATTTAAGAGACTCTTCTGTTTTCTGTTTCATCTCTTCAGATATGATTTGCTTATTACAGTAACATTCCATTTGTGCAAAAACTGGCAAATCTTCTGTCCCTTAAAACAGATGGTAGTGCAGCTCTATTTCACGGTTCAGGCTGATGAGGTGAGTGTGTTTGTGCAGACTAATGAATGTATTTCAAGCTCAATGAAATTACTAAGGAGTTAATCGTCAAAATCACATTGACAAAATAATGTCTTGTTTTAGATGGCTGAGCAGTAACTTGTTAGATAACGTCTATATAAACAGTCAGGTATCGTCATCGGACTGTTTCCCAGTAGAACCAGTAGCTCTAATGTTTTCTCCTCGTTGTCTTAATCACAAAGTTGGGCTACACAGCTCCCCTCTAAATGACATTCTGGTCAGAAGGTGACAAATGGAAAGTGAAGTGGGGTCACAGAGTGGCTGGGCTGTAAACAACAACAACAACAACAACAGTTACCATCTGGAGCTGCAAATGTGCAAAGATGCCTCGTGCAGCCTCAAGACTGCATACGTTCCTCCGAATCAGTGAATAGTGAAACCTTTTCTTTTTGAACCCGTCTCCTGTGGGTGCAGTTTACAAGTTGATGGCTCGAGTACTGACTTGCTGGCTTACTGTCAGAGAAGGTATGCTGAGCACACATCCACCCAAATGAAGCCCACATGTTGGACATGTTAAATATAGCCCGGCTCTAATTTCTTTGGCTCCAGCCGTGTTTCTCTTCACCAAGGCCCTCCATCCCCCAACTCATCCTCCCCAGGCGTGTGCGGACGTGTCTGATGAGATCGACGACTGTCTCACACACACACACACACACACACACACACACACACACACACCCTCTTCCTCCTCCTCACCCTCTTCTTCCTTCTCCCCATATGATCGGACCATCACCTCCAAGGATTAAATGTAGCTTACCTCCTCTTCTGTTGACAGGACGGAGCATCTTGACGAATAATTCTTCCCCTATATCCCTCCATCACACCACACGTCTTTCTGTCCTCCTATCCCACCCGTGAGATTTTTGGCATTCCTTTGCGGCCTGGCCTCCGCATGCGTCACACCTGCTTGGGTAATGACGAAGAGGATTGATGGTGATGACGACAAAGAGGGGGAGGATGATGATTAGCAGACCCATTTATTCTGCTTCAACCCAGCCCTCAACGTCTTTATATCTGGTGAACAGATTGTTGTGTCTTTCTCGGCTTCTTTCTTTTTCCTCTCCCTCGCTCTCTCCCTGCCTCAATGCTAAAGCCTTGGAGTGCTGCGATGGTGATTTATGCCCTGTGATATCCAGTCCAGGCATCCGTCCTCGCCCTCCCTGCCTCTCCTCTCTCGTCCTCACTGCCTCATATCTCATTTCTTTTGAAAGGGCACGGTAAAAAGGGACCCACTGCCACAGAGATGCCGTACGCTTTCCCTCGCGCTCATGGTATTATCATTTTGTTGGCTGGCACGGACGCTGACGGGGGGGGGGATGCAGAGAGAAAGCTGGGCTCGCCAACAATGGCTGAACGCTGCCAGACACAAAAGAGAGATAGTTTACCGACATGTTCCACGATCGAATTTCAAAACGTAGACTGATGCTGTACCTCCAGTGGCAGTCTGGCCTTGGGTATGGAAGCCCTGAAGTTGTATTTATGTTCTATTCAAATGACTGTGGAACATTTTGTCTGTGGTTACTTCAGTGCAGAACAAGTACATTTAAAAAGTATTTGCTCGTTTATTCTTTCTTATATCATTTTAACCTGACTATCTTTGGGTTTTGGACTGTTGCTTGAACAACACAAGCACTGGCAAATTCATTTACGACTATTTTCTAAATGATAAAAAAACCCCACAATAGACTGATTCATATAGCATAACATAATCGTTTTTATTCATCTCAAGGCCCCGATATGCTCCAAATTGACACAGGCGTACAGTAAACAGGAAGGCGGCTGTGGTCATGTTTATGTTACATTGGGCGTCTGCCAAAGTGTCCAGACATGAGCAGTCTGCGTTCATAAATTTTGAGCAGCATGCCGAAATTTGTTGTAATTTTGCATGATGTAAATTTCTTCCCGAATCCACGTCTGTTTGCCACAGTGTCCTTTTATTTATGCCACCACTGGGAGGCGCCAGAGACGGTCTACATAGGAAACTAAACAATTATAGAATTTGGTTTGTAAAGTAGAATAATGATTGTATTCAGACAGCTACACCTCGTCCGTATTAATGAATGAATGAAGCAAAATGATTTTAATTGTGTCACCACTTCCCTTCCTAACTCGCCCACATTCTTCAGTGACTTTGCTGCTTGGGCTTATTTAGCCAACATGCTACAGTCTCTGTGGAGGAAACTATTCTCCCAGAATCTCCAAAATGAGGCCCAGATGAGTGTCGTCCTTGCCAGTCAACAGTCTGCCTTTGACCCCACAGGGGACGGCCCCGTTTCTAAAATTACACCCTTCCAAACTGTCATTTCCTTTTGCAAAAGTGTTTCAATGGGACAAATTAGCACAGATAGTTAACATATGGGCCCCAAATGGGAGCTGGGAGGGGTGGAAAGTGAGGAATGGCCATTTTGGTCATTAGACGTGTGTGTGTGTGAGTGTGTGAGAGACGCTTGTGCACATAAATCACATGTACAGGAGCATAGAGCTCAGGAATGCAAACTGTTGTCTGTTTGATACAGGGTCTTTGGTTGTCTGTCTGACCATAGGTATGGGGGGGGGGGGTTGTAAGTGTGTGTGTGTGTGAGAGGGAGGCATGCTCACAGCAGGTGGGAAAGCATTTGTTGACAGTTGACAGCCCTCTCTTTGTTCAGGTCCATATTGATTTCAAGCCTTTTTTTCCTCGTAGCAGTCACTAGGAGGGGACAAATTATTTTCGGTGCTCACAGATGAACAACATGCCCGTGATTATTTGCAAGTCGCTTGTTGACTTGTTTCCCTTCCTCACACACTCAGCTTTTCGTCAGCAGAGATTGCGCACGGCCGCACGCTCGTGCCTTCGAGCGTGTCTCACCCTCACTCACGCCAAAGCTGAGAAAGCGAGCTTGCTTTTCACCTGCGCGTGCCGCTGTAGTGATCTCTGTTTCTGCTTTCTCTGGAACCCTCCGCTGAATTTTCCACAGTGGACCTGAGCCGCTTGTTTGGCCCCCACAGCCACCTTTAACGCCGCCGCAGGCCCTATAAACAGCTTGCAACATACACACACCTTTCGTCCGCCTTTTGACTTTTCTTCTGTGGGTGTATGTGAGCGTGTGCTTGGCGGTCTTCCATGTGACCGTACAGTATGAATGTATTCGATGCATGCGGCCCATACGACCCATTTGAAAGCTGTTTTTGTCCGTTGAACTGAAAAATAGTTTGGTGGTATATCTGATGAAGACCACCGTCCTGGTATCACCTCAGGAGAAAGAACAGCTGGTTCTGAGTACAGCAGCAGCCACGATGGAGGTCAGGTTTGGCGTGGTTTAGACGGCTTTCTGACGGGCTGCTTCTGGTGTGACTCTTGGATAAGACACGTGTTCAGAACAACAATAGCACCGTGTCAAAACAGCAGAGAGGATCAAACATGAACCAGGAAGTGTAAAACGGGGAGTCCGGTTTAAAGGAAGAAACAAAGAATCCACACAGCTGTTTATATTCCTTTCAGGCAGGGTTTTCTTCCTCTCGGTTGCATTGTTGTAAGATGTTGCCGTTTGCTGTGCCATAAGTTGCACCAAAATCACCTACAGCAGTACATGCTGGTGCAGGGGCTTACTTAGTGAAACTTCCCAGAATGAGAACAACTCCGTGCTGAAGTTTACTGTAAACCTAGAGGATAAAAGTACAGTTATATGTACTTTGTGCTGGTAATTTCAGATATTGCTATAGTGTGTCAATGCTACATGACCACCTGACTGCCAAAGTGTGGATGTTTTACAGGCAATAATGTTGGTTAACAGTCTGTCAAATGTATCCGAGCACAGGAAACCACTGAGGCACTGTGTGATTTCAAGATAACGGATGTTATTTATTTTTGTCTCTACTGAGCTTCTACAGTAAGTTTTTAGCAATGGCTCTATGGACGGCAAGGTTGGTAAGTTGGTCCACCACTTTGGGCCACACCCAAATGTCTCAACCACGATGGACATTTTGTACAGACATTCGTGGGTTCCCAGAGGATGAATCCTGCTGACTTTGGTGATCTCCTGACTTTTCATTTAGCGTCACCGATAGGTCAAAGTTTTTACGTATCCTGAGAAATATCTCAACATCTACTCAATGGATTGGCACTAAATCCCGTGCAGACATTTATGGATCCCAGACAATGAACATTACTGACTTTGATGATTTGCCAGAAGCTGGTTAGCAGGCTTTGTGCTAAGCTGAGCTAGCCAGCTGCAGCCTTATATTTATTGGACAGACATGAGAGCGGTAGTGCGGTAACTATCTTTTGAAACAGAAATGTTACATTAAATTGAATTTTTCTTGAGGAATTGACCTTGAACTACAGCTAAGTGCTTTTTGCAAATATAAAGTAAAGTCAGTTAAGTTTGCTACTCCCTTCAGTAGCAGTAGCTCTTCCTATACCCATCCTCACCTCATCTCATTCAGGTCTTGGTCATGTCCTTCCCTCGTGTCAGCTATGGCGGTGTTATGACACTGGAGAAGGAAAGACTATCAGCTTGTAAACGAGGTTAATTTTAGCCTGCACTCGGGGTGACTGGCCACATTCTCCATCACCGGTGCTTACTGTAAATGGCCGTGTGATCGCGTGTTAGGAAAAAGAAAAAGAGGGAGAAGGATATCTGTGGGCAAAAAAACAAAACGGCGTAGTGATAGTTTGTGTGCTGGCCTGGGATCTGTTCAGACTCTGATGGTTGGCCTTCGCAATAGCGGAGAGAGACAAAGGGAGGGAGAACGATGGAGATGTTACGTAAGGTATGCATAAAAATAGTGATGAAATAACTCACGGGTCATCACTCTTAACTTGAGAATGTGTCCGTGACATAATGTGGCTGGAATACAAAATGATAATTATAATTAAAGATAATACACACAGTAATAACACAATTATTCATAACAAACTTAACGCTGTAAAATTAATTGAACTCAACAGTTAGAAAAACAACCCATGACCTTATAACTTCCTTTAGTAACTCAAACATACAGTGTTACATAATGCAAGGCTACAAGATTAAAACGATGCAGCCGTCCATGTTTTATGATTTCAATAACTTTCCATGACACTCATGTTGCAGCTCTGTGTGTGTGTGTGTGTGTGTGTGTGTGTGTGTGTGTTCTGCAGATGCGGCCGCTCAGCAGTGTACCGGACTAGACAAATGGCGGCACGGGCCCTCGTCCCCTTCGTGCTGGTCACCCAGGTCCCGTCCACCGTCCGCGCTTTACTGCAGGAGCTCCCTCCAGAGCCCAGACCCAAGATCCAACACAACCACATCCACGGGACTCTGCTGCAGGTCTGCACCCACGCACACATCAACATAAACCAATACACTCACATATACACAGCATATGCCATAACATTCGGTGTGGGGGGGGGGGGCTGTAATCACAAGTCCCTGAGATGACCACAAGTGTTTACTCAGTGGTGGGAGCCTCAGGTGGAATCAGACCCTGATTGTCGGTGCAGGACTCTACGGTATGTTGCTCGATGGTATGTTGTACTTGCATACAAATTGACAGAGCGTACACACAAAGGTCACAGACACAGTGTTTGGGTTTGACGCGCAAAGATTTCTTTTAAATAGCTCGTTCTAAAACTTTCCATCCAAGCATTATCATGTGTAAGTATCTAATTGGAAAAGCTGGATGGAAGCGACAAAGTTCGGCAAAACTTCCACCATATCGCTGAAGAAGTTTTACCCTCGTCCATAGATGAGTTTGTAATGGACTTGAGAGGGTTTCACTCAACAAAGACAACATATAAAATGCAATAACCAGAGCTGTTATCATAACGTGTGTATGTGAACACCCACACGGAGATTATAGATATGGCGCATCAAGCCTCAGCACACACACACACACACACACACACACACACACACACACACACACACACACTTTCTCAGTCCCACACACACCGTTTCCACACAGAGCCTGTCCAGACAAGGCGGTTATCTCGGGGTAAATACCAGTGTTTAGTTCTGTCATCACACTCTGACAAACACAACCAAACAGTCTGCCGGTAATATCAACACATGCAGAGGAAAAGGGGGGAGGGAGTTTCCCCCAGCCTTTTTATTGAACGCCACTGATGGGGTCGGCGGGGGAGCTGGGGGTGTGGAGTAAGAACCGGGCCGAGGGGTCAACGCGAAGAATGAGAACTCCTCCGTATCCTTCAGGATCTCTGCCTTCTTTTGAGCACTTACGGTGTGGCGGCGGTCTGGACTGCAGGGAGGTCCGCTGGGGGATGAAGGCAAAGGACGGCGAGGAGGAGGAGAAGGAGGGGAGGTGGGCCTCTTAAAGGCTTAGAGGAGATTTCAGGAGGAGAGTGGCTTTTAGTTTGCCTTCCTGTCATGGCCGCCATGTGTGGAGCTTCCCCAGACGTCTCCTGATCTGCTTCAGCATTCGTCTCTTCAGCTCCGTCTCCATCTATTCCCCCCTCTGTCTCTGTGTTTCTCTGCTTCCTGTCTTTCCTTTTTTTTATAATGTCTTTCTTGGCATCTTTCCTATCTTCTCCTTCTGCTGTCCTGTCCCTCTGTCCTTGTGCTGCTACCTTTTCTCCATTCACTCTGGCTGTTTCCCGCCATCTCCCTTTCCCATACAAAAGGGTGAGATCATATTGTGTGCTGCCCTGTGTAATCTAGTCTTATGTAATGAATGCCGTAACACGAGGTAGCTTCTTTGTCCTGTCATGCGTTCTGTGTGTCTCATCTTCACCATTTCTGTGTGCTGTCACGCGTCATCGTCACCATCTCAGCCTCTTGTCATGCGTCATAAAATGTCAAAAGAGCCCAAGGTGACATGTTCAAATTGCTCGTTTTGTACGGCCAACGGTCCACAACCCAAATATATTCAGTGTGCTATCATGTAAGACAAAGAAAAGCAGCGAATCCTCACTCTTGTGAAGTTGGAGCAAATCGATGGCCGTTTTGCTTGAAAAATTACTCAAACAATTAATCAATTAAATTTAAGAAAGCTAATAAATTTTCAGTCGACCGACTTATCGATTCGAATTAGTTTCGGCCCGAATATGAACTAAAATGGCTTTCAAATACACTTTCGCTACTACTCCTTCAGCATGTGTTGTAGTGGCTTCCAGTGGTTTTCATCATTGGGATTTTTATCTAGCGCCTTGCACCCTGAGCACTGGCACATTCCCAGCCGCGCCCCCCTGTTGCTATGCCAGATATCTTTTGGTCAACAACACAATGATGTCTACACCTACGTGCTGATTGGTTTGCTTTACTCTTTGGAAATTGAATGAAAACAGCGTCCACGCTCTCAGGACACAATGAGACTGTAGATGTAGACTTAGCTGTGTCATGAGAGCAGAAAGACGACACAGAAGGTCCGAGTTTGTGCTCAGCTGTGATTGGTGATGGATGGGCCCATTCATCCTCCTCCTTTTTCTCCACCCATCCAGAAGAGAGAGTAAAGATGTGTCGTTCGTCACACTCGCACAGACACAAAAATGTCTGCATGGGATACAGCACAGCTCATGCCCGAGGCCCTTCCTCGGCCTTTTCATTTCCTTTTTCCTCCCACTAAAAGCACACCAGCCCGTCTTACCTCACACACTGTCTGTTCAGCTTCACTCATCTACGAAAGTGACCTCTGTGATACAGCAAGGAGTTTCACCATGGCCAAAAGTTAATGGCAGTAGTTCTGATAATTATGAGGAGCGTCTTAGCTTCGGGAACCAGGGTCGTCTGTCATAGCGGGAGCTGCGGAGCTGTATGCAGGTGAAGTGGTCTAAACATAGTCAGACAGAGATAGAGGTCTGCAGCGTACGTGTGGAGGGGAGCGTCACACACAGAAACACTGATAGAGGAGATAGTGGCCATGCAGTCTGCGGAGTGTATGTGTGTGTCTGTACATGCACACCGCACACACTGGTGGTGTGTTTATGTAGATCATGAGGACATTGTGGTCAGCCTTGGGAGGCGCCTAATGTATGTTAATATGCTTCATTTTGTGTGTGTGTGTGTGTGTGTGTGTGTGTGTGTGTGTGTGCGTGTGCGTGTGCGTGTGCGTGTGCGTGTGCGTGTGCGTGTGCGTGTGCGTGTGCGTGTGCGCGTGCGTGTGCGTGTGCGTGTGCGCGTGTGCGTGTGTGTGTGTAGCAGGTAGCAGATGTTTTTGCTAGAGGGAGAAATGACTTCCTCTGTTATTGTCAAGGAACAACGCTTAGTGGGCCAGTTGTGGAGCTGGGATCCATCACAGCTACTGGAGCGGGCTGTACCACCCCGCTGACTTTTTCACACACACTGTGAAGAGGCCCGATAACCACACACAAGGACAGGTTTCCATCCATAGCCCCGGTTCAGTGCTGCACTACAACAGATAAATCAGATACAGCTACACGTCTGGTGACCTACAATAGCCAGAGAACTAACTGCTAGCATAAAATTCTAGCGCTTATCAGTCACAGTAGCTCTCTAAGCTAGATGGTTTGCCAACTGTCAGCTAGCAGACTGCTACAGTAATTGTCAGTTTGCAAGCTAGCTTGCTCGCTCGCTCGCTAACATTGCAATAAATCCACATAGTTTACTCAGGAGACCAGTCCCAGTCTCCATCAGAGCACGAGTATATAAAACTTCAAGACAGCTAACAGGCTATGATGGCTTCCTCTGTTTTGAACACTCCGGCTAACCCTCAGAGGTCGGCACTGTCGAGACGGGTTGCACAACAGCACAAAACGTGTGTGTCAAAGTTGAACTTGATGCGGAAGATTCACGTGGGTTCACTTTGTCCCCACGGACGAGTCTGCTGATCAAAGAGATTTCTTTTGAAATGAATTGATTTCGCCATGAGCTGTCTCAGCTTTTAAATGCTGGTGTGACCAGGCCTTTACAAACACAGAACCTGCAGTGTTTTGCTTGGGTGACAATAGGACACTTACTGTAGGTTTAAACTCAGGATGATAATAGCACATTAAAATAACAATCAGATAAGACAAAACTAATTGACTGGTATCAGATTTTGAGCGATGTATTGGTTTAACTCGAGGCAGTCTCCAGCCTCTGGAAGGCCTGAGTGAGGCCCCTGTCTTTGATAAAACATCTTAAAACACACTGGAATCACTTCAGTCAGTCCAACATGCCCCAAACCTCTGTTGATACAACCAGACCCGAGCTTAACAAGCCCATCGGACGGACCGGCACTAACCCAACCCGACACCGGACTCTGTTCTCGACACGCGCCAGCAACAGCTCTGGCCCACAATGCCTGGTACGGGCCAGAAGTATTAAAGCTGTGGCCTGTGGTGGGTTGAGGAGGGCCAACTTGACGGATGTAATCCTTTGTGTATTTCCACAACAGAGACTTGAGACTGAGGAGAAGGAGGCTTGAGAATTAAGAGCATCACAGCCTCCTTTCCTCTGGCAGCAGTGATGTTGGTGTTGTTTTCCCAAATGCATTCTTTCCCGTTCTCTTCCAATAATTTTCTTTTGGTCTGCTGTTACGACAGCTGCCTTTGGCCAGTGGTCCGCCTGGGCTTTCTGAGAAAACCCTCAGGGCTGAACCAGCGAAAGAATGTGTGGGCCTGAAAAACCCAGTCAGCCTGCTTTAAATACGACATGAGATGCGTCCGATCCGGAGGTGTTCCCAGGTGTTTGATACTTGGCCGCTCTATGTATACGATTCCTCTTTACTGCTTAAAGCGCCACGGGAGTAGTAGTCTGGTCATTCACTTTTGTCCTGGTGGTAGTATTAATCTGATCATGATATGGATTTGAAAATACTATTATTAATCCCTAGAGCCACCAAACTTCACTGACCACCTTAATACATTTAGTAAATTCACAAAATAAGCATCATAATAATAATAATGAGGTCCTCTTTCAACCACATTTGCTTCCAAAGTTCCATACTTGGGTCACGTGATCACAACTCTATCCTCTGATAAAGACTGTGAGATTTGGTCAAAAGCGTCCAAAAAAAAAAGCTAGTAAGTGGACCTTGAGTTAAAATAGTTTTATTGAAGTACTATTTCCAAGGTGAAAATAGTTCACACTCAAATTTAGTAGATTCGATTTTCAGAAACAGATCTTCCGCAGCATCAGCTGGCCCGGAGTCTGTTGTACAGTAGTCACCCACATATGGGACTTTTTCCTTAGCTCTTGATATCAAGAATAGGAACATGATATATTAAATGATATATTAGAAAACATTATATGTTGTTCAAATCTTGCACTGGGTTTAAGTGTGATTTTTGAACTAGATTCATAAAAAATAAAAAAAAATAGTAAGACTGTGGACTGCAAAGAAAATAATTTTGCGGAATTTTATATTGTCCTTAATTCACACATACACACCATACTCCTGCCAGATATGATGGTCAGAAGGGAAGCTTTCTCTCAGAACAGATGGCTTTCATTCTAAAGCGGAGCATGTAGTTGAGTTTTACTTGGTCAACAATGTAAAGCCACCTGTGTCGACGGACCCATTTTTTCGGGGGTATTTCTGTTTCTTTTGTTGAACCAAAGAAAAAAAACGAGCGAGTGTACAGAGGCTCCGTCGTTCGGGTTGTAGCGGTGTTGACTTTTGTTGTGTTGGCTCACATTTTGCTGCTTTAGGAGACATTAGCAGGAGTGACGCTACTGGATGTCACCATTCCACATACACGCTATACAAACATATAAACGCATCTCTGGACATAATGGAAATAACAAACGGCTCCCTTGAGGCTACTTGAGATACACTGCCATAACTTTTGACAAAAAATGTGGTAACACAGTTCTTGCGTGCACACGGACATACACACACGCCACTAAATGACTTGGTTGTCACGCCCATGTGCATATGCATATGTGAGGGGGTGTAACTTGGTGTCTAGAGTGCATATGTAAGCTTTGTTTGTGCGAGAATACGGCTATATAGAGTAAGAGAGTGTGTTTATTTCTTTTTATATTTAGCCCGTCTTTATTGGCATCTCTTTTTGCCTAATTGGGCGCGTCCACACTTTGCCTAACCTCTATCTGGTTTTATGTGAATGCCGATTTATATGTTTCTTTGTGCATGCGTTTTACTGGACTGAGCCATGAATTGGTGTGCAATTATTTGCACTTGCTGTGTGTGTGTGTGTGTGTGTGTGTGTGTGTGTGTGTGTGTGTGTGTGTGCGTGAGCGTGTGAGCGTGCGTGCTCGCTGCAGCATGTGGTCAGTCTGTGGTTGCGGCAGTGGGAGGGACGGCAGGGCAGGCTGATAACAGAGTCTGAAGGGACCTCACATCCACCACCACTATTTTTACCAGGCCCAAAAGAGGAGTAAGGCTTGTTGCAGCACACACTCACACACTCACACACACAAGCAGTTAAACGTCTGACTAGAAAACAAGGCGTACAAATAGATTTTGATATTTTTCATATTTAGCACTGCCACGCCAAGTTTTTTTGCCCCCTTGAAGTTGCAGCCCAAAGCTGTAGAGGGGGATTGAATGTGCTGCCATGTTCATGAAGTAGAAGGCATATCAGGGAATTAAAACGGCATTAGCGAATATCAATGACAAAGCCACCACACACTGGAGCATTTAGAGCCAGGTATTAGATACTAATGCTGCCTTAAAGTGAAAATTGATAACAAATAGATTGGAGAGCGTCGGTCTCCATAAAGTTGTGAAAATAAGAATTGTTTGTTTAAAACTGTATTTTCGTGTACACATGCTATGAAAAAGCCTTAAAGAAATACAAAGAAATCGACCTAAAATATTCTTAGCAGTAAGTACTGAGGTCAAAGGTCTTCAACACGTAACTGTGTTGTAAACATGGATGTAAATAAATTAGGGAATAGTAATAGAGTATGTACTATTTAGGTAATAATTCGAATGATATATTTCCTATAGGTGTAGTAGTTTTAGACGAATTGAAGCACTCTGCCTTATTGTGTTAATCAGATGACATTTAGAAACTGTCAAGGGAAAAATCCTGGAATTCGATTAACATAAATGAGCCTCCACCAGGTCTGTGTGCTGCTGTCCCATCGTCTCCCATTCATTTGAGTTTGATCCAATCCCAGCATCTCCTCCCACATGGGGTGTAGTTCTGTCTTTGAGAGGAGGAACAGGGAGGCAGTATTTTCTATAAATATTCTGGTTTTCTCCATGCCGGGCTGGATTGAGCCGGTTGAGCCTCCCATACAGGGACTTCCCAACCCAGTGGATGAGGTGTAGCTGTGGAGCAGAGGGAGAAGGAATGAAGACATAGGGCTCTGCCACCGCCACTGGAACTGCTGGCACCGGCGCTGCTACAAAACCAACCTTTTTAATGAGCCGCCCCGTGCTTCTGAATGAGTCAACTGAATACAAAGCATACCAACAACCACTGAGAATCTACCTTGGTTTGCGAGGCTTTCAGCAAATAACAACTAAATTAGACAATTCTGAGGAGCCAGAGACTTCCGTGTTACCTCAAAGATGATGGTTGTTGACTTTAATGCTAAGTCAAAATGTACCACCTTTATATTAGCGCATCATCCAAGGCTACATTTGATACTTTTTTTTTTATCTTTCCAATTTCTCCTTAAATTGAACCTCCCCACTTCCCTTGCATGCATCTTGGTGGGTTTTATATGGTGGCATTACCCTGCCCTCAACATAATGTCGTGTTGCAATCTAGCAAGTTCAAGAGGCCAGAGCGTAGCTGATTTCACTGATTTAAGCCCTGACTTATCGCCAGTCCAACAAAATAGCCCCGCACTCAGTACCAAAACAGATGTGATGTCACTGGTCCAGTGTAGGTAACCTAGATTATTCTAGTCTGGTAGCACTATATTGAACAAACAGGGTGGTGGGACACTGCTAGAATCATTTACTTCTCCCTTGTCAAACACAATATGCATAAAAAGATCATTGTGTCGATTGGTCAAACGTAGACATTTTCAGATTGAAGTTCCACTCAGGTGAGCTCTGACCTGGGAATCTGCCAAAACTGCAATTGGAGACATAGTCTTGGATTCGTCAATAAGAAGCTCAGTGAGTCTTTGCAGAGACTAGTTCAAGAGTAACTGATCCTCTAGAACCAGTTTTTTGACAGTGGAATCACTTGGAAAGGTTCAATACTTGGTTCGGGAATCAGTTCCAGCACTGGCTCCTTGTAGGTGGAAAAGCCCTTCCAGAGTGACAGCGAGAGGACCCAGGGGTGTGGAAGCTGTTTGCATGAGCCAGCGGGTGTTGCCTGGGCGTGGAGACTGCAGAAGAAGAGAAGGGGCAGGCCACGACTCAGTGGCCAGGCTTGGTGCTACGTGGTCGGCCTGGTTTTTCCCCACGTTTCCTTCCCTGCACAGCGTAATGAATGGCTTCCTACTGGTCTGTGGCCGTGGCCCCGGCTTAAAGAGTATACTTACCAAGGCCTAGAATACACACCCCAGCCAGCCAGCCAGCCAGCCAGCCAGCCAGCCAGCCAGCCTGTGTCCTGGCCTCTGAACACTCCCAACCACCAGTCCACCTGCTCCAAACTGGCTCTGTCGCACACTGTCACATCAGCCACAATGAAAAGAGTAATTTGATCTTCAATGGGAAACATCCTTTTTGAGAATCCTTAAACATTTTGTGTCACCATTACCTACAGTAGAGTTACTGCAGGTGTTTACGTATCCTTTCAAGTCACAGGGGCCAGAGGTCATGTGACAGGAGGGGTGGTTGTCTAGAGGGGCTAGCTTGTTTATTGTGTGGTGAAAGGATACTTTCGAGTGCCCAGCAGTTGGTGAGATTACTGTATAGTATTAACACGATCATATCGCTGGCTGTTTGACTAAATATTTTTTATTTTTGTGTCGCCCAGAATGAAATCTGAGGTTGACCCTGCAATCTGCCAATGACAGTATCTCAAACAAGACCAGAAATCAATTTGAACAAAAACAAGTACGCAATGTAGGCACATACTTCATTTCAGTAAGATTCCCGACTCTTGTCTCACTCTGGATTAGTCACTAAAAAGTAACATTTTGATGAATTAACCGAACACAAAGTCCACATGAATGACAATTACAAATCAGGGTGTCCCCCAGGAAGTGTGTTTGCTTCTGATCACAGCCATTGATGTCCAGTCTGCAAAGTCCAATTTGTCAATACGAACTTTAAACGAACTTACAGACTCTATTGGATAAAACGTCTGTCCAACTGGTTAAATGAAACTAACCACAGCCTGGTATGAGACCTACAGCACCAGATCGTGACTGGGTTGTTTGTCTCGACTTTTTTTTCCAACTTGTAAAAACTCAGAAGGGTTCTTTCTTTCCCCATCCTTCATGAAAACGCTTCAGTCATCGTCATTTAGATCCTTAAACACTTCTGTCTCTTGCGTTTCATGATCTGAACTGGATCTTTGGTCAAATCACAAGTAACAGTGCAGTGTGTTTCGTGATATGTATTCAAACACGTGCGTCACGTGCTCAGTGTAGCAGATAGAAGAAACATAGTCTCACCTACTGGCGATGTAGAGTTTCTGATTGACCTGACCTGCATGTCTTGACTGTGGTAGATAACTGGCACATCCAGAGGGAACCCACATGGACACAGGGAGAACATGC